>NC_037346.1:33153000-33468500 GCF_002263795.3 Bos taurus
AAGTCCTATATGAATGAATCCAAATATATCAAATCCCTAATGAATATGGGAAATGCTTGTACTCATATTTTATTCAACATCAGAAAATCCACTCAGCAGAGAAATCTTTTCAGTGCAAAATATGCAGAAATATTTCAAGCAGAATACACATCTTATTCTGCACCACAAAACTCAGATGCGCAGGGAACCCTTTGAATGTAAGGGATGAGGGAATGCTTTCATCCAGAGCTCATCTCTCAAGCATCATCGGAAAATTCATACTGGAATGAATACATGATTCCCAAGCATGTGTTAAGAATTACATAAATGCCTCAGTCCCAGCTTATCTCTTCCACTGACTCTGAAATCATACAGAGAGAGACTGCCTGTGTACTGAATGTCTAGTGTCTAGAAAAAGGTCACCTCTTACTTCCCATCACAGTATTCAAACTTGGGGTAATCACTGAATATTGTATATAGAGTAGGGTAACTTCTTCCATGATTAGGATTCTTCAAAAATCCTTTTCCAACACTAGATTTATAGTGGAGAAAGCCTTATGGGTTTCCCCGGTGGCTCAGATGGTAAAGAATCTGCCTGCAATGTGGGAAACCTGGGTTTGATCCCTGGGTCAGAAAGATCCCCTGGAGAAGGGAATGGCACCCCACTCCAGTATTCTTGCCTGGAGAATCCCATGGACAGAGGAGCTTGGTGGGCTACAGTCTATGGGGTTACAAATGACTGAGCGACTAACACTTACTTACTTATGAATGTGTGAGAAAGTCTTCACTTAAAAGGTGGATTTTATTCTCCATGTCATCACACTAGAGAGAGGCTCCATGAATGTAATAACCATGAAAAGTCTTGAATCATAGCTCATCCCTTATTGTCAACTGAGGACTCCTACTACCAGAACAGGGGCACCCTCTAAATATCCCCAATGTGACACAGTTCTGAAACAGAGTGGATATCTTATTAAAGATCAGATCTGAAAAATCTCACTAGAAAAAGATCTTACCACTGTAGAAACTGTAAGGAAATCTCTTCACCAAAATACACAACTTCCTGGATAGTAGGAAATTCATAGTAAATAAATACCTCTTTTTTTTTTCTTTTTGGCTGCTCAGCTTATGCGATCTTAGTTCTCTGACCAGGGATTGAATCTTATGATTCTTAATTAATGTACAAACACTGACATGATCATTCAGCCCACTGTGATCTCAGAAGATTTTCACTGGGAGAAATCTAATGGAGTATGAGCAAAGCCTTCAGCCAAGGGTCATACCTCACTGTGTTTCCTTCATTGCCTGGATATCATCATATTTAGATGATGGAAGGAAATTTTTAAGTGGTGTTGAATGTGAGAAATGCTAAGATTTCCCTCCCCTATAGTCTGTCCCCAGATCGTCGTGAAGTTGAACACATCAGAGGAAAGAGGAGCTGTTTTTTAATGTATAGTCACAAAAATCCAGACTTTCCCTAAAAACAGAAATACATTTGCTAAAACTAAAATTACAACATTTAGTTTAACAAATAAAAATAACCTTTTAGTTAAAAAAAATTTATATCCATTAACCTATAGATGTGTTTCTAACGTTATATTATCTTCCCAATCTAATTACTAAATCTATTTACTCCAATAAATAAATAATAGCCTTTAATCTCATGGTAAATTTTAAAGTTTTGTTTGGCTCCAAAATATAGTAATCAATCTATGTTCTTATCTAGTTCTCTTCATTCTCCAACATCAAGGTGGTTATCAATTTTTAAAATATTTATTTATTTATTTGGCTGTACGGGATCTTAGTTGCAGGATCTTCAACCTTCCTTGCAGGATACAAACTCTTAGTTTTGGCACGCGGAATCTAGTTCCCTAACCAGGGATCAGACCCAGGGCCCCTGCATTGGGAGCAGTCTTAGCCACTGGACCACCAGAGAAGTTCTTCAATTTGTTGCTTTTTAACATCACCTGTTCTGCTTTATTTCTGATTGCATTTTTTTTTTTTAGTTTCTCATTCTCTTTTAAAATGGAAATCATCCCTTTCTCTATCACTCTGAGCATGCCACACACACTTATTGTGAAGTCTTTATCAATCTATTCCAAAGTGTAAATTTGGAGTGAATTCACATTCTATTTTTTTATTTTCTTGGAAAGCTTTTGATTTATTCTTTCCCTGTTACTCTGGGCTCACACTTCTCTGCCTAGCATTCCACACTTGTTTGCACCTGACCCTTGGCCCAGCTAAAGTCCTATAAACGACACTTTAGGCCTCCCCTGCCCCATGCTAGTCTCACAGTCTCGCAGAATCAGGAAATGGGCCAACTGGAGGCTTGGCTGTGAGACTCATCTGTGTCTCATGGTTTCGGAAATGCCACCTCCCCAGGTGGCAGTCAGCAGTAGTTGTTTATTTTTTCCAGCTTCCTTTCAGGACCTGCTCTGCCTCTCAGTTCCAGCAGTGAGCCTTGTGTGGAACATCTTTAGTTCTCTTTATCCCGTAGGATTCAAACTCTAGTCAGTTCTCCTGACTTCCAGACCAGAGCACAGCACATCCCAGGCTGCAGTCTGCTCTGCTTTGCATTTCTGCAGAGTGTATTTATCTCTTTTCTGCTTGATCTTTTCAATCTTCAGCTATTCATCTTATTCTTGGGTTTATCTAGGAATATTGGGTTTTCTATTTCATTATTTTTTCTGTCACTGCTGTATGTTTGGAGCAGAGAAGGTACCTCAAGCATGAATTCTTTCTTATCCCTGGCCATTCTTCTCTGCCCAACCAAGTCTTTATGTCCAGTGGCTACTAAGCAAGGAAAGTTTTATGTCTGTTGATCCAGTGGTGTATCTGGGTACGCGGACTACCATTTACCACATAATCAGCTGCCAGGTCTTTGATGAGACAGATGGGGAAAGTTTACCACAGGTTGATTAGTTCTGAATGACTTAGCAGATTATGAACCAGTTCTCTCCTTCATGTCCAAACCACTAAGAGAGAGGTTGGATTACAAAACCTGAGAGATCTGTTCCAGATTTTAATGACCTCCCATCTGTACTAAGTCATCACTTCAGAGGATATACAGAGCACCCAGGTTGTTTTTGAGAGTTGATTCAGTGAATTTGTAATTACTACCAAACTTGAGTATGAGCTTGTTAGCCGGTCTCATCCTAGAATGTATACCACAGAGCACGTTATGGCCTCACTACAGAATTTCCAGGCCTGTGAAGGACTAGGGAAAAGCTGAACACATCTAACCTCTAAAGCCAGACCACCTACAAGCAAGATGCCTCTTATTTAAGAAGGCCCTTTCGGGACTTCCCTGGTGGCCCAATGGTGAATACTTCACCTTCCAATGCTGGGGGTGCATTAATGTTTGGAGGAACATACATGCTCTTCTAGGCTAGTGCTTTACACACACTAGTTCACTAGTTCAACCCTGGTTGGGGTGCTAAGATCCCACATGTCTCATGGTCAAAACCACCAAAAAACATTTTTTAAAAAAGCAGTATTGTAACAAATTCAATAAAGACTTTGAAAAATAGCCCACATTAAGATCTTAAAAAAAAAAAAAGAAGGTCCTTTCCCCCAACTCAAGGCAGGCCCTTTACCCACCAGAGTGAGGGAGCGCCCCCCACCCACCCCACCCCACCGCCCTGCTGCTTCTGGAAGAAAACAGACCCAGCACAGGGCTCAAAAGCAGGTTTTGGAATCTAAATGTGAGCCTCAGTCCAGCTCACCGCTGACTGACTATGAAACTGACAAGTTAACTTTCTCTGCCTTCATTTCCTCATCTGTCCAGAAAGAAATGAAAGTGTCAGTTGCTCAGTCATGTCTGACTCTGTGACCCCATAGGCTGTAGCCCACCAGGCTCCTCTGTCCATGGAATTCTCCAGGCAAGAATACTGGAGTGGGCAGCCATTCCCTTCTCCAGGGGATCTTCCTAACCCAGGCATCAAACCCGAGTCTCCCGCACTGTAGGCAGATTCTTTACCTTCTGAGCCACTAGGGAAGTCCCACGAGAAAGGACTAATAGTAGTCTTCCCTCCTAGAACTCTCATGAGCACTAAGTGAACTGGTGTGTGTAAAGCACTAGCCTGGAAGAGCATGTATGTTCCTCCAAACATCAAAACACCCAGAATCACCATATGATCCAGCAACCTGGGTACATATTCAAAAGTATTGAAAGCAGAGACTCAAATAGGTGCTGTACTTACACATTCACAGCAGCTTTATTCACTGTAGCCAAGAGGTAGAACCAACCCAGGTGTCTATCGATAGATGAATAAATAAACAAAATGTGGTCTATCCATAAAATGCAATATTATCCAGTCTTAAACAGGAAGGAAATTCTGACACAGGCTGCCCCATGGATGAGCCTTGAGGATATTGTGCTCAGTGAAATAGTTCAGTTCAGTCGCTCAGTCGTGTCTGACTCTTTGTGACCCCATGAAACGCAGCACGCCAGGCCTCCCTGTCCATTACCAACTCCCGGAGTTCATTCAGACTCACATCCATCGAGTCAGTGATGCCATCCAGCCATCTCATCCTCTGTCGTCCCCTTCTCCTCCTGCCCCTAATCCCTCCCAGCATCAGTCTTCTCCAATGAGTCAACTCTTCGCGTGAGGTGGCCAAAGTACTGGAGTTTCAGCTTTAGCATCATTCCTTCCAAAGAACACCCAGGGCTGATCTCCTTTAGAATGGACTGGTTGGATCTCCTTGCAGTCCAAGGGACTCTCAAGTGTCTTCTTCTCCAACACCACAGTTCAAAAGCATCAATTCTTCGGTGCTCATCTTTCTTCACAGTCCAACTCTCACATCCATACATGACCACTGGAAAAACCATAGCCTTGACTAGACGGACCTTTGTTGGCAAAGTAATGTCTCTGCTTTTGAATATGCTGTCTAGGTTGGTCATAACTTTCCTTCCAAGGAGTAAGCGTCTTTTAATTTCATGGCTGCAGTCACCATCTGCAGTGATTTTGGAGCCCCCCAAAATAAAATCTGACACTGTTTCCACTGTTTTCCCATCTATTTCCCATGAAGTGATAGGACCAGATGCCATGATCTTAGTTTTCTGAATGTTGAGCTCAGTGAAATAAGTCAGACACAAAAGCACAAATAGTGTACGATTTCACTTATATGTGCTGTGTGCTTAGTCGCTCAGTTGTGTGTGACTCTTTGCGACCCCATGGACTGTAGCCCACCAGGCTCCTCTGTCTGTGGGGATTCTCCAGACAAGAATACTGGAGTGGGTTGCCACGATTTCCTCCAGGGAGTCTTCCCAACCCAGGGATTGAACCCAGGTCTCCTGCATTGCAGGTGAATTCTTTATCCTGTGAGCCACCAGGGAAGCCCAAGAATACTGGAGTGGGTAGCCTATCCCTTGTCTAGCAGATCTTCCCAACCCAGGAATTGAACTGGAGTCTCCTGTGTTGCAGTCGGATTCTTTACCGGCTGAGCTACCTAGAATGTTTGACCTCTCTATCTAATTCATAGCGACAGGGAGTCAAAGGGCAGGTATTGGGGCTGAGCGAAGAGGGGAAGGGGAGTTAGTGTTTAATGGGTAGACTTTCAGTTTGAGAAGATGGAGGAACTCTGGGCACACACGATACTGATGGTTGCACAAGACTGTGAACATACCGACCACCATGGAACCATACAATTAAAAGAGGTGAAGATGGTAAATGTTATGTTCTGTGTGTCTTACCACAATTTTAAAAGCAAGGAGAATCATATAACATTTGCTATAAAATGACTGTTTGTTTCTTTGATCGCTCTTACTGATCAAATCTTCTCCAGATTCTGTGCTGGGACTGCTGCTCCCACGAGGAATGAGACTCAGGCCCTGCCCTCAGCGCTTGCAGTCCAGCAGGGGTGAGGCATCTGCACAGCGTGTCCTGGGTGATAAAGGCCGGTCAGCGACTTGAGGGGCACCAGGAACAACTGGCCAGCTCTTCTTGAGAGACCAGTGAAAGTCAAAAAGCCTTTCTGGATAGCCTCGCGTGTGACCTGAATCCTGAAACTTGACAACATGGCCGTCAAGCTCTGGGATTTGGGATGGGAGGTGGAGAGAAATCTGGGCACTGGGGTCCTGGTGCATGGGTGGCCATGTGCTTGGTTCTCCTGGGCTCGAGGTGTCCAAAGAGGCAAGACCACGCCAGCAGACAAGGCTCAAGAACAAGGCAAAGACCGGACCACAGAGGGCTCTGGGCTCTGGAGAACCACCCCTCAGCAGCGCCAGATTTGTTACTCGGTTTTTCATTGTTATTTCTCCTGCATTGCAGTCAGATTCTATACCATCTGAGCCACCAGGGAAACCCTGCAGACAAATAGCAACTGGTAAAAAGCCGAAAAGTCTAGTGTTTTCAAGCCTGCTCAGAGAGAATGATCCGCATGGATTTGTGAGACATCAAACACTTATTCAGACCCAAATTGCTCATCCTCAGAAGGACTACTGAGTTATTTGCACACAAACCTCAGTCTAACATAAACTTGTTACTTTGTGCAGCTCCAGGGGCAGAGAAAATGTTTCTCTCTTCCTTTTTCTCGGCAGTGTTTCAAACTGAGCTTTATTGATTGTGACTTGTATTCATTTCAAGTAGCTTTCAAATAAAAGACTTACATAACTAGTTTTACTTAATGTTCAAGAGGGTGCATGTTCCCAGTGAATCAAGAAACTAATATTTTTACGCTGGAAGCTACACACCAATCTAGACCTCATTGTCGGGGACTACAACCCGAAGTTCTCCGTGGGATATGAAGGAATCCCCATCAGCTACAGCCAGGAAATGTTTCCTGTGAAGTCAGAGCAGCACTGTTGGGTTTCTAAGAGAGAAAGCAGACTGTTGGCAGCCTAATGCTTTGCTGGATGGTAGTACTTCTGGTATAAAACAAGCTGCTAGAAATCCTCCCTGCAGCCCACTTCCTGCAAACAAACACGTTCTAGGGGTCTGCCCAGTCCTAGTTCACTAAGTCCATCCAGAACAACTCAGTAGGTGCTTACAAATTTGCCTCATGTTAGGAAAGGTATCAAACAAATCTTATTTCTCCCAGAGATTTTAGGGAATCGGCACCAAATAATTCAGAAAATCTGTTTGTTGCAAACAAGTCAGTGCCCTTTGGGTTTTGAATTGAGTGAAAGCCGTAGAGCATCTCTTTTGCAGGCTGCCTGGCTATGCACGAGGCACCTGCATGTTCTAACGTTGTTCCCATCATGCACTTGAGAGTCTGAGAGTTGGGGTCCATATCACTTTGTTCTCTTTGAAACTTCAAGTCAGCACCTCAGCTAATCTGTCAATGTCAGGAGCAAAAACTAGCATCCACACCATGAGCTTCCCAAATGACAAATGAAGAAAGTGAAAGTGTTAGTTACTCAGTCATATCCAACTCTTTGGGACTCCATGGATTGTAGCCTGCCAGGCTCCTCTGTCCATGGGATGCTCTAGGCAAGAGTACTGGAGAAGCTTGCCCCCTCCATCAGGGGATCCTCCCAAGCCAAGGATCAAACTCGTGTCTCCTGCATTACAGGCAGATTCTTTACTGTCTAAGCCACTACAGAATCTCCAAGTGACAAGTGAGAGGAGAGCAGGTAATTTTGCTGCCTTTCGTCCCTGGTTGACAAACACTCTGACATTGCTCTCAGTGTCTGGAGCAGTGATTCTCGACTAGGGATGACTTTATGCCCCAGGGACCGATGGCAATGTCTCCAGACATTTTTGATGTCATGACTAGAAGTGGGTGGAGGGAGGCTACTAAATGTTCTACACTGCACAGGGAGCCTCCCTCCCACCCTCAAAAAAGTATCCAGTTAAAATGTCAACATTGTCAAGATTAAAAACACTTGAGTGCCTCCCATTTGGTCCTCTCAGAAAGTCAAACTTTTCTGCCCACCAAAATCATACTCCCCTTTGATAGCAATGGGAGTTATAGCAAGGTGCAAGACTGGACTACATTTCCCAGCCCCCTTTGCAGTTCAGTGTGGTCATGTGATTGATTCTCACCAATAGAACAGCACCTTAGCGCTATCCCTCCCCCTTTTGCAGCTGCTGCTAAGTCGCTTCAGTCAAGTCCGACTCTGTGAGACCCCATAGACGGCAGCCCACCAGGCTCCCCTGTCCCTGGGATTCTCCAGGCAAGAATACCAGAGTGGGTTGCCATTTCCTTCTCCAATCCCCCTTCTGCTGGCAAGATGTAAATGACAGCCAAGCTATGCTGGAGCCTCAGTTTGGATCCTGGATCCCTGAATCACTATATGGGAGAGAGCCACTGTCGCTAAAAGCACACACTGGAGTCTGTTATGTGACTGAGACGTTTCTGTTGTGTTTGAGTCAATAAGCATCTTTAGGTCTGTTTGTCGCAGCAGCTGAGCTCATCCTAGCTAAAAGCACACATTCCCCCAAAAGTCCATTTTGGCCCTAGGAGCCTTAGGGAGACGAGACCTCTGAATGAATCTTTGCCTTGGAGTTAGTGTGGGCACCCCCCACCCCCTGCTCCCGCAACGGGGTGGGGGGGTGGGCAGCACCTGTCAAAGCCCACTGCTGGGGCTCCTGCCTTGCTCAGCACAGCCTCAGCTCCAAAATCTGTGGGGGTTTGAGCCCAGCTCTGTGTGATTCAGCTGCATCATAACAGTTGGGGCACTTGAGTTCACAGTGGCAGAACTTCAACTGGGACCAGCTTAGGCAGCAGAAGGAAGAGGCAGCTCAAGTTACCAAAACTCAAGAAAAGCAGCAAGTGGACCTGCCCCCGGGACACCTGGAGCAGCGGGACTCACCTCCTCCACCTCCTGCCTCCGCTGTTCTAGGGAGTTGGCTTAGTTTTGGATTTCTGCAGTCAAGCCTCTTCACACAGGATGGAAAAGGTTTATTCATCCTCGAACTCATATACGCATTTTGAAAAACTCCAGGAGGGTCTTGGGTTGAGCATTCATGCTATGGCTGGAGCTGGGATGTGTTTGGGAAGCAGTGAGATATGGGGCTGCCCCCACATAAACAATCCCATACAAGCATTCTAGTCAGTGGAGATCCACTCATCTTCCCAGTGACCCATCTTTGTCCCCACCCATGATGCTCAGCCAGGGATCAGGGTGTAAGCACAGGGAACGTATCACAGAATTATTTTCCTCACATCTTCACCCCCAACCCCTACCACTGCCAGTTAGGGTTGTCTGAAATGCAACAGGAGACAATTAGAACAGTGCAAGATGTGATCAATCATAAAATATGATGGCACGTGAAGTCTGCTATGTGACTAAAGTTGGAAATTTTTCAGCAAGATAAACTGACTACCATCTGTCTCAAGCAATCCTCTCCTGTTTCTACTGGCTCATCCTAGTTTATTTCATTCATAACATTTATCCCACTCTGGTTACTTGGTTTATCTGTTTACTTGTTTATTGTCTATCCCTCCTACTAGAATGCAAGCCTCTGGGGGCCGGGATCTTGTCTGTCTTGGTTCCTGCTGTGTCCTCACCCAGCCAGGTGCCAGACGTGATGTGTGCAAGAGAGCATTGCTTCTGCCAAAGCTTGGGCGTGTGGGGCTTTGCTGAGGGGCATTCCACTTGTCCTCTGTGTGTGATGACTGAACTGTCTGCAGGCACTTCGTGGAATCTGCTCCTGTTTGCATCACCCCTTGTAGAGAAGTTCCTTGAAGTCTCTGAGACCTGAAAGTGTGTTTTCAAGTGTAATTTCCCATGTTTTTGTAGTTCTGTTTTATTTCTTTCTCTGGTCGCCTAGAAGATGGAGATTTCTGGTACAAACAGAAGAGTCAAAATTAGAAAGTTGTGAATCCATATAACAGTGATTGCCCTTTGGAGATGGTGTTCAGAGTCTCATCTCCCAAGTTTTTTCCATTCATTCCATACATTTTTATTTCTTGGCAGGGTCTCCATTCACTCTCTTGAAATCAAACTTTCAAGTCCTTCCAGTGACCTGTTCTTCAGCATTTGTCACCACTGACTGCTCTTTCTGGAACTTTCTCTGTCCTTGACTTCCACAGCAGTCATCCAAGACCCTGTTTCTTCCTCCTTTGCTGTCTTCCTCTGACATCTCCTCTAAGTTCCCCTCAAAGTTTACCCCCTCCTCCAGTGTGTTAAAGGATGCAGTGCCCACTGGTCTGCTTGTCCTTGCCCTCATCCCCAAACTCACTTGGGTTCAGTTACTGCTTAGTGTGGGGTTCTCAACCTCACACTCTGGTCAGATCTTGTGCTGTGCCAACATGCGTCTCAGACTCAGCATGTGCAGGACAGAAGTCATTTCTTCCCCACATTCTTGCTCCTCTAGCTGCTTCTCTTCCACTCGGCATCTTCCTTCCCCTCTTCCAGCTTGTGACCAACCTTGTCCATTCTGCATCCTCAGCGTCCCTCTCTGACCTGCCTCTCCTGGCCCCGTTGCATCCTGCATCCCTGTTTCCATCTATGAGCCCAGCCTCCTCTCCTCACCCCCAGTTCTGCACCCAGTGGCTCCCCCCACACGTTCTCCAGAATAATCACCCCACGCAGCTTAGCCCTGTCACTGTTCCCTCTCCGCCCTGAGCTTTTTAACACTTCAATACCCTTAATGCAGGATTAAGCCCCATGTCCAGGTCACCTAAGGCCATTTGTGGCCAGACCCCTGCCACCCTTCCCAGCCTCTGCTCTATCCCGGGCACGCTGTATCCCAAATCTGTAGAACCGTTGGCACGTGCCCCATGTGCCAAGCTATAGCCGCTTCCTCTCTACAGAATGCCTCCCCTTAGTCAGTCGCCTTTAATAACCAGTTTATGGGGACGCCTCCTCGGGGCCCTCTTCCCCCTTATGACTCACTGTCCCCACCCTGTGTTTATCACCATCACAAGCCCTATTACACTTCACTGCATTTATCTGATTACAAGTCTGTCTTCCCTGATGGACTATAAATTTCATGACACATGATAGGCTTTCAGTATGCATTCCATAGGTGGCTATCACATAGTAGGCTTTCAGTATGCATTCCATGGATGGATCTCACACACACAAACTCCACAAAAGGGCCGCTTTGTTGTTTTGTCGTGGCTGTATCCTCAGCCTGCTTTGTAGCAGATAGTCAACATATTTGTTGACTCTGTGAGTGAGTACAAATAAAAATACTCCAAGGGTATATAATAGACACATGTCCTAGAGGCTGACTTTCTGGGAGTCTATGAATTGATGGAGTTTTTCCTTCAAAGGTCAAGGAGACCTCAACCACTCCTCCTGTCTGTCCCTTGATGGCCAGAAACCAGCCGAGCAACCAATGGCTTCCTCCCGGGCCTCTGGATGACTCACAGGACGCCTTTCTTGAGGAGGAGTGGGAGGAGATGATGGTTAACAAAAATAACCACAGACACAGGAGATCATCAAGCCTCCGTCTGTGGAGTGAACAATGGGGGGCCCATCCCAAGGTCTCTCCTAAGAAGGGCAAAGCAGGTGTCTGTCCTTCCAGCAGCAGTGAGATTCAAACATGTACACGGTCCGAGAGTCAGCCAGCCTTCCGGTAGAGAAAATAAAACTGCCATGGCTCCCAAGGCACCCGCTGCTGGTGTTACATGTGAGCATTCTTTGTAAATTGTGAAGGAAACACACACTGGTTATTATTAAAGTTAAGTTGATTTTTCCCTCTTTGTGTCTTTTTTATTTTTACAAAAGGTTTTATCTCATTTGATAATGACATCAACCAGGAGAAAAGGGCAATTTTTTAAAAACTTAAAAAAATTTTTTTTAATTAAAAAAAAAATTTTTATTTTGTACTGGAATATAGCCGATTAACAATGTTGTGATAGTTTCAGATGCACAGCAAAGGGACTCAGCCATAGATACACATGTATCCACTCTCCCCCAAAGTCCCCTCCCATCCAGGCTGCCACGTAACATCAGCAGAGTTCCTTGTGCTATGCAATAGGTACTTATTGGTTATCCATTTTAAACATAGCAGAGTATGAAGATGTCCATCCTGAACTCTCTAACTCTCCCTCCCTCCACCCTCAGTCCTCTCTGGCAACTGCTAAGTTCAGAGAAGTGCAATTTTACAGGTGAAGAAAAAGACTCAGAATCAGTATTTTGCTTAGAATATGATTTTCTTTTCTTTTTTTTTTTAAGAACATGATTTTCAAAGTGGTCCAAGGACCTGCAGTAGCAGCATCACCTGGGAACTTGATCAGCACATACATGTGGGCCCCACTTGGACCCACCGAATCAGACACTCTGGCATGAGGCCCAGCTGGGTGTTGTCACAACCCTCCCCTCACCCACCCCTTGACTCAGATGCATGCCCAAGTTTGAAAACCCTTGACTTGGAGTCGTGCAAGTAGCAGGTAACAGACCTGGGCGAGAACCCAAGGATGTCCTCCAAGCTGTTGTTCCTTCCTTGTCTGTTAGTAGCTAACCGTTTCCTGCTCCAACTTGCTCCAGGAGGCCCTGCACACACCCCTTCCAGCTACATCTTCACTTTCCTCCAGTCCACTCTCCCCTCGTTCCCACCAGCCTCCTCTGTTCTTTAGACATGCCTCTCTTTTCTACCCAGGACCTTTGCACAAACTGTTAGGTCTTCCTGGAATGCCATTCCTCCTGCCTCCATTCTCCTCACATCTCAAGACAAGCATCCTCTCTTCAGAGGGACCTCCTTGGGGCACCTCCCAGATCGCTAGGTCCCTCTGTTTATTTTCATCACAGCATTTGACACCTTCTGAAGTTACCTTCTTTGTTTGCTGGGAAGTAAACTCCCTGAGGCGGGGTCCCCGTCCTTCCTGTTTGCTATCTTGTCTCCAGAGCCCACCCCAGTGCACAACACACACTCGAGCATTTATCACATAAACAAACCACAAACTGGAGGCAACTCTGAAGAGGGAAAAGGCCATTTCCTCTGTTCCCAACTCGTGAGAAAGGGCCAGCCTAGGCACTCCCTGGGGAGGGAAGCAGGGAGGGCAGTTAGCGGTTTCCCTGAATACTGGGGGGCACCTGATGAAGTGCCCACCCAGGACTTGGTCCCCAGGGAGAAGCACATCAATGAATTAAGTGCAGTTTCCACAGATGGGGGAGGGGAAAGAAGCTGGTTCCAGATAAGAAGAGTGCAGGGGGGGAGACTTTCCCTAAGACTGGGGAAGGACAGTGCTTTGATTATTCTTATTAATGGTTAAAGACAACATCCTCTCAACAAATACTTCAGTGTACAGTACAGCGATGTTACTATACATATATTGCTTTTCTTCATTGGAGGACAATTGCTTTACAATGTTTTGTTGGTTTCTGCCACACATCACCATGAATCAGCCACAGGTATACATGTGTCCCCTCCCTCCTGAGCCTCCCTCCCACTCCCACTCCATCCCATCCCTCTAGGTTGTCACAGAGCACTGAGTTGAGCTCCTTGTGTCACACAACAAATTCCCATTTGCTATTTTACACATGGTAATATGTATGTTTCCATGCTCTTCTCTCAGTTCATCCCATCCTCTCCTTCCTGCGCTGTGTCCACAAGTCTGTTTTCTATGTCTGCATCTCCACTGCTACCCTGCAAATGGGTTCATCAGTACATTTCTAGATTCCATATATATGTATCAATATATCAATATATATATCAATATATATATGTGTCAATATTTCTCTTTCTCACCACTCTGTATAATGGACTGTAGTTTCATCCACCTCATTAGGACTGACTCAAATGTGTTCTTTTATGGCTGAGTAATATTCCATTGTATATATGTACCACAACTCCTGTATCCATTCATCTGTTGGTGGACACCTAGGTTGCTTCCACGTCCTAGCTATTGTAAAAAGCGCTGTAACAAACATTGGGTATGTATAGATACGTTGCTGTACAGCAAATCTCTAGCACATTTTATCTCGCAGGAGTGAAACTAATGCTGTCAAACAACAACTCCTCTCCTCCCCCTCCCCCAGCCCCCGGCAGCCACCGTTCTACCTCCTGTTTCTATGACCCTGACCACTCCAGGCACCTCATATATCTAGAACCGCATAGTACTTGTCTTTCTGTGGCAGGTTTATTTCACTTGCAGAATATCCTCAAGATTCATTTAATGTTGAAGACATGACAGGATTTCTTTCATTTTTAAGGCTGGATAATATCCTACTGTATGCATAGATTACATTTACCTTATACATTCAGCCATTCATGGACATTCAGCTTGTTTCCACCTCTTTGCTCTCGTAAATAATGATGCTATTAACAAGCGAGTACAAATAGTTCTTTGAGATCCTATCTTCAAGTCTTTTGGATAAATACCCTTCAGTGAAATTGCTGGATCACATGGTAGTTCTTTTTTTTTTGTGAAATAAGTTTTATTTGTTTATTTGTTTATTTTTGGCTGTGCTGGGTCTTCATTGCTGGGTGCGCTTCTCTCTAATTGCTGTGAGCGGGAGCTACGCTACAGCTGTTGTGCATAGGCTTCTCATTGTGGTCACTTCTCTTGTTGCAGAGCACAGGATCTAGGGCCCGTGGGCTCAATAGTTGTGGCACACAGGCTTAGTTGCTCTGTGGTATGTGGGATCTTCCCAGATCAGCGATTGAACCTGTGTCTCCTATATTAGCGGTGGACTCCCTACCACTGAACCACCAGGGAAGCCCATGGTAGTTCTATTTTTAATTTTTTGAAAACTTAGCTACTAGGGTGGGTTTTGTTGTCTTTTTTTTTTTTTTTATGATGACCATTCTAACAGGTTGAGGTGGTATCCCATGGCTTTGGTTTGTATTTCTCTAATAATTACTGGTGTTGAACATCTTTACATACACCCGTTGGTCATTTGTATGTCTTCTTTGGAGAAAACTCTATTCAAGGCTTCTGAAGGGACCACTCTTTTTTGGAAAGGAGTTTTGCAAGAGGTAGAAACCCATTGGTGTTCCAGTTACACGAAGTGCTCTAAATGGGGGGCAGCCAGTGGTTGCCCAAGATGGGAAGGACCAGGTGACACTACCCTAGTGCCCAAGCTTGAAGGAGTATAAGAGTTGGCTCTTGCCTTCATGGGGACCACACAGGCCACGTCAGCTAGAGTGCAGCTGAGATGCTGTGGTCCTTACTCCATATTCTGGATGTATAAATCCTTGGATTCCAGAACAATCTTAAGGAAGGCAAGGCACTGAATTTGACTGTAACTGTGTTTTTGTTTAAATTGTAATAAAATTCACATAACATAAAATTTACCATCTTGGCCATTTAAAAAATTTATTTATTTATTTGGCTGCAATGGGTCTCAGTTGCAGCACATGGGATCTTCCTTCTTCATTGCATCACTGGGATCTTTACTTTTGGCATGGAAACACTTAGTTGCAACATATGTGATCTAGTTCCCTGACCAAGGATCAAACTTGGGCCCCTTGCATTGGGAGCACAGAGTCTTAGCCATTTGACTACCAGGGAAGTCCCAAGATATTCTTTGATACAATTAAAAACAACCAAAATTTAAGAAAAAAAAAAAAAAGATACGCTTTAAGAGCACATACTTCCCTGGTGGCTCAGATGGTAAAGAATCCACCTGTAATGAAGGAGACCCTGGTTTGATCCCTAGGTCAGGAAGATCTCCTGGAGAAGGGAATGGTTACCCACTCCAGTATTCTTGCCTGGATAATTCTGTGGACAGAGGAGCCTACCAGGCTATAGTCCATGGGGTCACAAAGAGTCAACCATAACCGAGTGACTAACACTTTATCACTTTTATAAATGCAATACAACTACCTAAAGTACGTGGAAACAGAGGAAATGGGTAAAACAAGAGTGGGCATGTTTTGCGAAGTTAAAGGAGGACAAGGAGGACATGTGAACTCACTAGTCTCTCTAGCTTTGGATGTGTTTGATTTCTCCATTATGTAGAGAAACATTAAAATAATATAAAGAAAGAAAAAAATTTTTTAAATAAAATAATATAAAGAGATAGGGGGTCAGGCAATGGCATACAGGGATGAAACGTCGCTTATTGCCATTGGTCTGGTTTGGCTTTGTTTTGTTTAGGATGGGGAGTTCGTGGGCGCTTGTTACATAACTAAATAACCAAATTAAAGCAAGCCATGCATGGAGAAATGGAGAAACAATCAGGGAAGTAGAAGGAAAGTGTGCAGTCAGCCTTGTACATGGTTCTCAGAGGCCCTGAGTGGATGGATTCCAGGACGTGCCCTCCTGGAGCTCCGTCTGCAAGGCGAGTGTTGGAACTTCTGGAGCCCTGGGTGCTCGTTCTCCTGATGCAGCCAGCCCTTCTCCCTCCTGGGTCACTTCTCTCACTTGCCCTGCTGACAATCTGAGAGTGTTCTTGCCAGCAAAGGCCTGGGTCAGTTATCCTGGGACTTCCAGCTTCCTAATGAGAGCTGGTCCCATGCCGGGTATGTCACCGGTGGTCTGCTTGCAATTGGGGATTGAAACACAGGGTTTCACGTTCGCCCCCAGCACACAGCAGCATTCAGGGCCCTGAAGACCTCAGCACGTGTGGGAACAGCTGCTGACAGAGAAGTGGGCTGGCGGTATCCTGCAAGGGAGAAGGGTCTTCCTTTAAGAGAAAAGTGGACTAAGAGATAGGGCCCCGCATTATGCGTGCATGTGCCTTCCGCGTTCTCTTGGGGCCAGCTCTTCAGGGACGCCCTCAACTCCTCTGAGCACAGGAGTGGTCTGGCCCCTTGGCAACCTTATCAAGAACTTAGGAGAGAAAAACTCCTGATTGCTTCCTCCCTACACCCAGCTCTTCTGGCTCTTCTCAAAGTGCGGTCCCTGAGCAGAGCCACCTGGCAACATGGGATCCCTGGAAACTCATTACAAAGGCAGCTGGTCCCAGTTTCTTTACTGAGTCAGAAACTCTGAGGGTGGTGCTCGGTGGTCTGTCCCTTGACGAGCTCTCCTGGGGACTCTGATGCCGGCTCCAGTTTGAGAACCGCTGGAGGACGTACATCGTGTCCCATCCCTGGGTCCTGGCATCACCTCCGTCCCTGACAGTACTCCACGGGTCTTTGCTCCCAGGACCTACAGTCGCCCAGTTTGCCCCCAAGGAACCCAAGCACCAGCAGGTCTAATTCCTCACTTCTGGGCCCCAGTTCTTGAGCTGCTGGAGCAAAACCTCATGGAAGCAGGATGCTGCACCAAGCTCCTGTCTCCCACCTGCAGAGGGCTCTGGTCATGCCCGTCCTGCTGGGCTCCCCTCCAGCTGCCCAGAGAGCTCCCTTTCCTTCCCCCAGTTCTGGTCCTACTTCCTCTCTCTCCACAAGCCCCTGCCCTGCCTTCCAGGCATCTTAGCAGGTAGTTACTCACCCAGCTTTTCTTCCATCTGCAAACTATTTATGTCTTTCCTCTTCCTTTCCCAAATCAGAGCCAGAGTCTCCCTGAGGCTAGTCTGAGACTCATCCCTCCAGTGACATCCTAGTGGTGGGACGTGGCTTAGGTGTGCTTCTTCTCCTGTGCCCTTCCTGGCCAACTCCTCTCCCTACATTCAAGGACAAACAGCACCAGCATAACATTTTCAAATAAAATTTTTTACTTTTATTGACCATCTATATTCTCTAAGGAGAAGAAGGCGACAGAGGATGAGATGGTTGGAAGGTACCACCGACTCAATGGGCATGAACTTGGGGGAATTCCAGGAGATGGTGAGGGACAGGGAGGCCTGGCATGCTGCAGTCCATGGGGTCTCAAAGAGTCAGACATGACTTGGCGACTGAACAACAACATGTTCTCTAAAGCAGTGCAGACCTGGGTTTGAATTCTGACTGTCAAGGAAGCACTAGCCAAACTCTGTGTTTTTTAAAAAACATCAGTTTCTTCTGTTCTAAAAAGGACTATCAAAACATTTTTGCATGATTATTAAGAAAAGGCTTCAATATTATAAGTGTAAAATGCATTGCAGCAATAAGAGCTTGACATTGTGGATAAAAATATTTTATCCATGAATTAGATGTTTTTACTTAAACATTTATATAATCTGAAAGATCTTTAATTTTAACTTCAAATCTTACAATAGAAGAAACTGAAGTGAATGTTCAAAGAAAAATCATGATGAGAATTTTGTAATTCCTGGTTTGATGGTGAGAAAAGTCCAATGCGTCTCAAGTTACCAACATTAGATGCTTAAATATAAAAGAACAACCAAAAGGCTAGATTCCTGGGTTCCCTCTAAATAAATGCTCCAGCTCACTTGTAACAAACCACCACCAAGAAGGAACTGCCCCGAGCCAACCAGCCACCAGCCAACTCGATTCCCTGCAGACTGATTTCCTGGAGGTCACCTGTAGCTTCCATGTTAACATGCCCCGCTGGCATCTTAGTGCTCTAGTTCCTGAGCACCTGCCGTGCACGGGGGTCCACACAGTTTTCATTTAGCACATTTATGCTGAGCTCCTCCACTGGCCACCAGTGGACAACCAGCCCTTGAGGAGATCCCAGGCCAGGACAGCAGCATCGGGCTCAAGTAGTCAGACTAGGAGAAACACGAGATGGACACCTATCCAGCTGGTGGGAGGCAAGGGAAGAAGAGGAGCTGAGCAATGAAGGGAAGGGGGGGATGCTCCAGGCAGAAGAGCACCTGCCAACAAACAGTACAAACGAGATGCACGGTCGCAGTCCCAGGGTATTGCAGTCACATGGAGGATGGCGAGGGAGGCATTGAGGAAAGCTTCCTCAGGGAGGACACACCTAAACCAAGTCTTAAGGGAGACTCGTTATCTGTTAAGGAGGTGAAGGAAGATACTGCAGTGTGTGCAAAGGCACAGGAGACAGCATCTCGGGACAGGAGGAAGTAACACAGGATGATGACAGCGTCGCACGTGGGGGAAGCAACGCATGTTGAGTAGTTTTTTGTTTTGTTCTTTAATTTTTTTAAATTTAAACTGGGTCTCTGTTGCTGCATGAGGGCTTTCTGATTGCAACAAGTGAGGGCTACTCTTCATCTTGGTGCATGGGCTTCTCACTGTGGTGGATTCTCTTGTTACAGCATGGGCTCAGTAGTTGTGGCACACCGGCTCAGTTGCTTTGCGGCGTGTGGCATCTTCCCAGACCAGGATCGAACCCATGTCCTTCGCGTTGGCAGGTGGATTCTTATCCACTGTGCCACCTGGGAAGCCCCCATGTTGAGTAGTTTGGACAGAAAGGGATATAAGTCACTGAATCCTCTGTGTGTGAATGTGTGTGTGTGTGGTGTGTAAGTATTTCCCCTTTAGTTAGAAAGAAGTTAAAAAGAAGGCTGTTGTGATGTAATAACTGGGGTGAAAACGACAACAATGTGTGTCCAGCAAGGATCCATGTTTCAAGTCACATTCGTAGCTGGGCTTTCAGGTCAGACAGACTTGAGTGTGAATCCCTGCCTGGCCCATCACTAACATGTCCCAGAGTCCATATGCTCAGCTGTGAACTCAGGCCAGAAGTGAGACTGACCTCACAGCTGTTTAAAAGGATGAAGGTGCACCGTACCACCAGACACAGCCCGAGATGGAGCCTGCAGTGAACGCGCACAAACGAGCGCCACCCCCTGGGCATCTTCACCAGGACTCACCAGACGCAGGTGCTCCGAGAGCACAGCGGCTCCAGGGTTTCCGGCAGCTCACAGGAAGCAGAGCCCGCGGAGGGCAGGTTGGGGAGGAGGCCTGGAAGAGAGATGTGCTCGTTCGTGGAGTATGAAGCGCCCGCTGGCGGAAGAGAGACTCCTTCCTCAGGAGTGAGGGCCTGCCTCACTCCTTCCCATCTCGACTCGTGTGCCAAGAAGCCAGAACCCCTGTCCACCTTACATCCGGATCACTTCTCAGCGCTGTGTTTGTTCCCTCCAGGCTTGCTCATTGCTTCCGATATAACCGGTAGATTCCCCAGCCGGGTATCCTCCACCCTTGGTGATGTAAACCCGCGACAGGTACAGCATCCCCGTGGGACTCGGAGGCCAGGGGAGCCGATGCATATATGCTGATGTTCACACTACGTGTGCCTGAGTAGAAAGCCGTACATCTCTGATCCAGGAGTGTCACGTCTTCCATTGGCATCCAAGAATCAGTGACAGGTTAACTTTTCAGCTTGTGAATTGGAAAGCAAGACTTGGAGTCATGAGCGTGTGCATGTCTCGTGAAGCCATGAGGATAAATAACATTGCCAAGGCAGAGGTCTGTGCCTGCACCCAGGTGGCAGCGACGAGGAAAGGACTCCGCTAACACAGGAAGCCCCCAGAGGGCGTCCCTGGAGGAGAGCAGTATCCCCATAGGCCAAGGGAGTGCAGTTTTCTTCGAAACAGAGTAGGGAATGGGATCAGATGCTGCTTAAGAGTCAAGGAAGACTGAAAGTGGCCACTGAATTTAGCAACTGGGTCACTGGCAAGAGACAGTGTGTGAGGAATGAATGGACGTAAATACTAGGCATTTCCAAGAAACTTGGCTCAAAAGGAAAGAAGAGAGATGGGGCCTTGGTAACAGAGAGACGGGAGCAACTACAAGTTTCCTTTCTAAACAGATGGAAGAGGGCTTCCTTGGTGGCTCAGTGGTAAAGAATCCACCTGGCAGTGCAGGAGACACGGTTCCACCCCTGAGCTGGGAAGATCCCACATGCCGCGGAGAAACCAGGCCCATGCGGGAGCCCGAGTACCACAACTAGCGAGTAGACCCCACTCTAAGGATCGCCTGGGCCACCTTCCACCAAGATGGTGTTGTCCCAGCCCCATGCCCTCCGGCCAGTCAACGTGCCAACTCCAGCTGCAGTGTGCCTCCAGGTGGAGGGAGCCCACCATCCTTGGGAAGGGGCCAGGTCAGCAGGTTTCCTGGTGGCCACCTTGCCTGTGATCCTGCAGGTTAGAGATGAGAGGCACCGAAGTGTCTCCCAGCTGGGGTCCTCTGGAGATGCCCACACACAAAGGGTGGGGATTAATTTGGAAGATGTCACCCAGCCCTGTGAAACCAGCCTTCAGGAAGACTGAATGCTCTCTGCCAGCAGAGCTGGGCATTCGGGAGCCAGACGTCCAAAGGGAAGAGCAAGCCAGTGAGAGGCACACAGGGCCGTCCTCCAGGGACTGGGGGTTGACCCAGCAGTTACTCACAGAGTGGGACACGTGTATCCTCTCGGAGTTTCTGACACCACCACCCCGATCTTAACTCTCCCAATTCGTGGCACAGTGTTCTCATCCCACACGGAAGAGACATACCGGATGCTCCAGGCTCAGGACACAGCAGACCCCAGCTCTCCTGCCCCACAGCCCATGCTGTCCCAAAGCAGCACCCAGGCCCTGGGTCAGAGGCAAGAGACATGACTGCTGCTCCTCCTGCAGCCCCAACCTGGGACCAGGGCAGTCACCCCAGGCCTCTGGTGGTCCGCGGTCCGGCTGGGGAAGGTCCCCAGGTGCCTGGGCCTTCTCTCTGGCTGGGCTGTCCTGGGCGTTCCAAGCACCGTCTGAGCCAGGGGGTGATCGGGTGCACTAAAGACAGGAGGGTTGGTCTGGCCAGGTGGGGGTGGGGTGGGAGGTAAATGGGAACAGTAGGACATGCAGTCGGGCCTACTTGCAGGCATGCTCCTGCTGCTTTGCATGGGGTATACCCCCAGGACCCTTCTCTGGAGGTGTACTAGCAAAAACAAGAGAAAAGGACTCTTCTTTGCCCCTGGATGGTCCAGCTCCTTTGAGACTGGACTGATGCAGGCTACGGGCTCGGCCTAACACAGCCTTGCACCTGGTTTCTGCACCACCACCGGCCCTCACTGGCCGAGTCTCAAAGGAGTGTCCATCAGAATCAGCCAAGAAGCTAAAAATGCAGATCGCCAGGTCCCACGGCGGAGATTCTCACTGACCGGGTCTGGGGCGAGACCGGGAGTCGGCGTTCTCAACAAGCCCTCGGACGACTTGGGAGCGGATTCTCCGCGGCGCCCACTTTGAGAAACCCGACTCTGGGGCTGAGACCCCAGCCCCGCTCCGCCTCGATTCTCCAAACTTTCAGCATGTCTCCGGGCGCATGTCCCCCCACCCCGCTCCGTAGGTCTCATCCACGCGCGATCGTGTAGCATCTGGGGAACGTGGTGAGGACCAGGAGGGGGCGCAGGGCGGGCGAGCGGAGCCAAGGGGCGGCGAGGCGAGGAGGGGCGCGCCGAGCCCGGAGGCGCGCGTTGGCGGGGCCGGGGGCGGGGCGGCCGGGCCGGGGCGGGGCCGGCGGGCGGCGAGCGCCGGGGGAGCGCGCCCGGGGAGCGCGGAGGAGGAGCGCGGCCAGCGCCCCCGCCCGCCCTCCCGCCCGCGCGCAACAGTTCCCCCAAAGTTGCGCCCGGGAGGCGCGCGCCGGGCGGCCGAGGGGCGGGCGGGCGGCGGCGGGGACGCGGAGAGCGCGGCAGCGGCGGCGGCGGCGGCGGCATGGGCACCCGGCAGACCAAGGGCAGCCTGGCGGAGCGAGCCGGCCCCGGCGCGGCGCCCGGCCCCCGGCGCGAGCGGCCCGACTTCTGGGCGTCGCTGCTGCTGCGCGCCGGGGACAAGGCGGGGCGCGCGGGCGCGGGCGCGGGGCTGCCCCCCTACCACCGGCGCGTCGGCATGGTCCAGGAGCTGCTGCGGATGTTGCACCAGGGCCGGCGGGAGGAGGCGGGGACGCTGCTGCAGCACCTGCGCCAGGTGAGCGCCGGGAGGGGCCGCGGGGGCGCCCCGCCCCTGCCCAGGAGGCCCCGGGGCACCAGGGGCACCGCCCGGGCCCCTTCTCGCGGGGACCGGGCCCGGTCTAGCCGCAGGTGCCTCGGCGCTGCCCCTGAATTTGAGGCCTCGGGGCAGGGCGGAGGAAGGCTGCCCGGAGAGGCCCGGCCGAGGGGGACCTGTTGGAATAACGTCCCCGTTTCTCTCCTCCGCAGGTAGCGGAGGAGGCTGGCCCCGGGCGGTGGGCGGGAGGGGACGCCTGCCTGCGCCAAGGTGCTTCTCTTACCCCCTACCCACTGGCAGTCTCTCCCATCAAGGGTCCTCAAGGAATGCGCAGTTGTCAGCTTCCCCAGGGGGAGTCCAAGGGCACAGCTCTGGGACTGGTGAGATTCCAGCCCCCAGGGGCTTCTCTCGTCGGGAGGCAGCCTGGGTGAGAGGGGGTTCAGGTGGGAGACACGTCTTCTCTCCTCTGACTAACTTTGACCGGAGCTCAGCCTGGAGCCGAGCTGTGGGGCGAGGGAGCTGGCCCGGTTCCCGTGGGACCGGCTGGCCGCAGGGCCTTCCAAGGCTGCCTGCACCCTGCCCTCAGCCTGATCGCCCTGGTTAGGGACTGCCTTGGCACCTCTGGCGGGTCCCCTCTGCTTTGGGTCTCCCTGGAGCCGTTGCTGTCCACTTCTCTTGGGCTTGTTTTCCTTCTTCACTTTTTCATCCCTTCCGTGGATTCTGTCCAGTGGGAGAGAGGCAGGAAGGCGCCCCTCCTGCATCCCTCGGGGTTCTCTTGGCCGACCTTTGCAGGGGAGCTGAGTCAAAGCCCCATATTCTGGCTCAGTGGTGGAATCCAGTGGGGATGGGGAAGGGGCTCTGAGGTGGCCTGTCTGAAGTTCTCCCATCACTGTTGAAAGAGGCCGTCAGAGAGCCTTCCTGGGGGGAGCTTCAGAAATCAATCAGACCCTCATCCCTCCTGGAGTCTGTAGCACCCCCCTACCCCACTGTGTATCTGGTGTGTGGTCACCCTGGAGTGTGTGTTCCCAAGGTGTGTGCGCACAGGGAGAGGGAGGCAGAGGCCTGGGGGCTTGGGAAGCCTGGGGTTTCTGCTCTCCCCTTCACTTTCCCAAACAGCATCCAGAAGGCAACCTGAGAGGCCACTGTTTCCCCAGGTTCCATCTCTGAACTGAATCTTCAGAGAAAGATGACATTCCACACTTAGTAACTTTTTAGTGGTGTGTGTTTCTTTGTCTTTCAAGAACTGAAAGCCAGGGTATGGCCTCTGCGGAAACTGTTTTGCTTTCTATCAGAATAATGGGTTTTCCAGACCATCATATCCATTTGCAACCAGACGGTGAGATGCTTTCTCTGATCGTATGCTGTCTCCCGGCACTGGGGTGGGTGCTGCAGAGGGTACAGGACCATGGAGGGGCTGACGGTGGGGGTCAAGGCACGCCCCCCTGGGGCTGAAAAAGCAGAGTGCAGCCCCTGTTCTCGAGGGCCAGTCAGGGCCAGTCGTTCGGGTGGGGCCTACAGGATGAGTGTGATTCCACATCCTGGAGAACCTGAGCTTCCCCCTGGTTTTTGGAGAGTAGACACATCCCTGTGTCCCCCACAGGCTTCCCTGGTGGCTCAGACAGTAAAGAATCCGCCTGCAATGCGGGAGACCTGGGTTCCATCCTTGGGTCGGAAAGATCCCCTGGAGAAGGGAATAGCTACCCATTCCAATATTCTTGCCTGGAGAATTCCATGGATAGAGGCCTCAGTCCATGGAATCACAGAGACAGACACGACTGAGCGACTAATACTGTCTGTGTCACCCACAGCGTCCCTGAGATAGGGAGCATTTCCTGACAGATGGTGTCTCGTTGGTGTCCTGACACTCTTCTGTCCTGACACAGTGGCACAGCTGATGGGGGTCGGAGGAGGTCAGCCAGGCTTCCCCTTTGCTGCGAAAACAGCAGAATAACTTGCCCTCCTGCTCCAGGCACGTCCTGGGCTCTCGTGACCTCTGGTTGAGGTCTGTGGGCTCTGCAGAGCCAGCAACGGACCTGCCTAAGGTGCAGATCAGGGCCCTCCAGGGAGTGGCTGGGAGCCCTGGGCAGCATGGAATGGGAGCCCCAGTGTCCAAATGTCCGTGGGAAGCAAGAGGTGGTTTTCTAGGACCCTGAGGCTGTTTGGAGGGATGAGGAGCTGCATCTGTGGTGTGCACAGAAGTGGCTCTTTCCCCCAAATCTTGTTTTCCTTTCCAGTTTCCTCCTCTAGGCCGGGGGTGGTGATGTTCAGAAAGCGAATGAGCAGTCACTGAGAGACAGGAAACACCCAGGGCTCCCTAGGGTCGGACCAGCAGGGGCGCATCAGTAACAGGAGGCGGAGGTGGGTGTGCAGAGCTCAGGGCTCGGTCATGCTGGGACACCGTTCCTGCCCCACAGAGCACAAGGGTGGGCATCGGTGAGCAGGTGAACAGGCAGAGGGAACGGGAGCCCAGACGGTCACGGTCACGGCCATCCTCACCTTCTCCTGTGTTTGTCCATGTGTGTGGCTGCCCAGAGCCCCGTGGGAGGGGGCTGGAGGTTGTCCTGGTCTCTATGGGCCGTGAGCTCTTTGTAGCCCTGAACGATCTCTCCACACTCTTCCCAGAACAATGCGCCAACATTCACAGTCCTGCAAGAATGTTGGAGGGTTCACAGACCCCAGGTTCAGAATATACCCCCGTCTGGGACCTCTCCTTCCCCACCTGTGTGACTTGCGACTGGCTCAGGATGTGGAAACAGGGGCCTGGGGACCATGTGTGACAGTCGCAGTGGGCTGAAGGATTGTGGCTGCCGGTGCCTCTGCTTCTGAATCTAGGAGTCTCTCTGGTCTTAGATTTGGGGGAGTTTCCTGACTGGAGACTCTCCAGCCTGTCCCTGCATGTCCCTTGCCCAAGCAGTATAGGGAGGCCTCCTTGGTGTTTAGGATGCTGAGCTGTGCAGTGGGGAGGGAAGCAGGCTCCCAGGAAGCTGCCTGCTGAGGGAAGGAGCCAAGGGGAGTCCCCTTCCCTTGAGGAGGTGTGCCATCTTGAGAAGAGCCTAGGGCCAAGGGTCAGCTCGGGCAGCTTGCATTCTGGTCCTCAGTCTGCTCCCACTTGAGACCCAGCCGATAACCTGTGAGTTGTGTTCCTCGTTTCCCTGAGGGTATCTGAGGTACTGAGCAGACCAGATGCTACAACTGTGTGAGATTGCGTCGGCTCTGCAAACCTAAACCCGTTCTCACGGCAGCAACGGCAAGGAACAAGAGAATCTGCTTGGGGTCTGGCTGGCCTGCTGGCAGGGTCTCGGTCCCCTTTCTCAGGCCGGGCCCGGGAAGTTTTAGATTCTGTCTGTCTGACTAGGGCTCAGTCTGGGCCAGAACTCACTGAAAGTTCAGAAGCAGTGTGGGGCAGTGCTCCGGGAGTTGGGGGGTGAAAGAAGCTAATTGTGGATGAAAGAGGCTGCTCCGGTCCCCTCCTCCAGACCTCCCTCTTCTCCAGGTGTTGCTTCCTAAGTCTTCGGCTCACATTTGCAGTCTTCAAGGTGCCCTGGGAAGAAGGACCCATTAGTCGTGGAGAGAGGGCGAGTGCCAGCCCATGTAGGAGGTGGGGGTCATCTCTTGGGTACAGGGGTTGCTCTGAGTCCCCAGGTCCCAGACTCGGTCGTCTCCCAGCCTCATGGAGCACCAGAGTAGGGGCTCAGTTCCCCCAGCACACGCCAGGCTGAAGTGGCCCATCTCCCAGCTTTTCTGTAAAGAGGATCTGATTGGGTTGGTTTATACGATGCAGCCTTGTTGGGCAGGGCAATTCTAGGGTCAGCCTGATGCTGTGGCTCAGGCCATATGACCAGGGTGACTGGGCTGGCCTCACGCTACACCTGGGAACACAAGCCACCCCCGCAATGCAGAAAAGAGCCCTCAGGAACCTAGGGTGCTGGCTGCCCCAGGGGTCTGGATAAGTCTCCCTGGGGACCCAGAAGCTCGGCAGAAAGATGAGCAAGAGGTTGCCTTTTTCATCTGACAGCCCCCAGAATAATCAGGGAGTTCCCCACCCTTAGCCTTGATCTTATTCTTCTCCACCTGGGATGCACGTCTTCATTTCCATGGAATGCTCCTTATGTTTCCAAGGCCACCCTCCTGGGCCACGTCAGCCCATGGACTCTGAGATTCAGTTGCCCGTTAGGCTATATGGATTTAACCGTCCGTATGTACGTCATTTTTCCCGCTGTCCATTTTGTTAGACTAAGTCCCACATTTCCTGAGAGTGGAGACCCCCACCACCACCTCTGTCCCTGGCAGGCAGTTGACACCCACAGGTTGTGGCGAGCTGCAGTGAGTCGTGCGCCAGGGACACGCTGTCTTGGTGTGTCCCCAGCAAGCCCTTGGGTCTGGGCTGTGCACCCCGGGGCTTATTTGCCAGGCCCATGGGTGTGGTCGAGAGATCTGGCAAGTTTGCTTTCGTTTGGTTGGATTCCCAGGAGCCCTGTCCACAGGGCTTGGCTGTTCCTGGCAGCCCGCCAGGCAGTGGTGTTCTTGGAGAGAGGAGTGGCATGGTGCCCGGGCTCCGTGGGCACCACAGGGACCCCATGGCAGGTGCCGTCTGGGGCCTCCGCTGAGGTGGCAGCACGGAGTGGAGCCTGGCGGGAGGGCCCGGCCTCCACGCTCCTTGTGCTGAATCATGTTGATTCCATCCGCAGAGAGACAGCTTCCTCCCTCTGTAAGCCCTGCTGCTCTCTGGCCAGGCTGGGCATTTCCAGTGGTGCCAAGGCAGGGGGAGCCCCAGACCAGGGCCTGCTCTGCTGGTTTCCAAGGCCAGGGATGCGGCCACCTCTGTGTGGCCAGGAGTGACGCCAGGGCCTGAGGCTGAGCCAGCTGCCCTGACTGCAGGTCTGGTGGGGAGAGACCTCCTTCGGGCTCCCCCTGCACCCGCCAAAACACTCCCCCGACCTCCTGCAGGCAGAAGCCACCTGCAAGAGAGTTTCCAGGTGACTCAGGTCTTGGTCTGGCTTCCCCATCAGGATGCTTGAGGGGTGGGGTCCACATCTGAGGAGATCCCCTCCCCAAAGTGGGGGTCTCAGCCTGCCATCCACTTCCTTCCCCTGGCCTGCCAGCTGTGTCCTATCCACTCTCATTAGGAGAAACAGGGGTTGGGGTGGGGGCAGTGGTCAAAAATGGCAGGCTCCATCGCTGCCCCTGGAAGAGGTGGCTGTCCTAATGAGCACAGTGACCTTGGCCGGCCAGGCAGGGGTGGGGGCTGGCCTTCACAGTGCCTGGCTCTCCTCCCCACCCCACTCGCTGGCCCAAGCGGCGCCCACGTGGCTCTCTGGGAGCATTTCCCAGCCTTCTTTTTTTTTTTTTTTTCAACTTTTATTAGCTCAGACTCCTGGCTGCTGCAGCCATATGGAGTTCTGCCGACGGCTGCTGTTCAGGCGATGTGGCATTTCGATGTTTCTAACTTCATCTTCACCAGTATAGACAAGGAGTCAGGCAGGAGTGGAGAAGGGTAGTGTTCACCTGCAGGGTGGCCTCACGTCAGGCCTGAGGGCTGTGCCCCCAGCCACGGCTGCCCCCGCCCACGCTGTCCTCTGCATCCCAGCTTTTCTCGGCCTCTCCCGCTCCCCCTCCCACCGTCTCCTCTCTGTGTCTCTCCCTTTCCCAGGGTGAGAAGCAGACTTTGCATCTCTGTTGTTCAGATCATCTTGGTCAGCTTCCCAGGGCTGCCCCCACCCCCTAGCCTTCATGGCAGGAAGGCAGCCGGGGACCGTGAGAACAGGAAGGAGTGGGGGTCATTTCGTTGTCTAGTCTGGTAGGGGCCAGCGCCTTGAGTGGGGGAAGTTCTAGGGACATCCCTCCTGCCCGTGCCCTGCTTCCCGGTCCATAAAGCATTTTCTCCTGTTTATTTAGCTCTTTAAATAGTCCTATGAGGTCGACAGGATCTCACTTAAAGTAAGAAATGGTAGGTTTTCTTTTTTAAAAAAAAACAGTGCATCATCATTGTTTTGAACAATGCTGCTTTTGAACTGTGGTGCTGGAGAAGTCTCTTGAGAGTCCCTTGGGCTGCAGGGAGATCCAACCAGTCAATCCTATAGGACATCAACCCTGAATATTCATTGGAAGGACTGATGTTGAAGCTGAAACTCCAATACTTTGGCCACCTGATGTGAAGAGCCAGCCCATTGGAAAAGACCCTGATGCTGGGGAAGATTGAAGACAGGAAGAAAAGGGGACGACAGAGGATGAAATGGTTGGATGGCATCATTAACTCAGTGGACATGAGGTAGAGCAAACTCTGGGAGTTAGTGAAGGACAGGGAAGCCTGGAGTGCTGCAGTCCACGGGGTCACAAAGTTGTCATGACTGAGCAACTGAACAAGACAATTGTTCAAAAATGAGAAAATACAGATGAGCCAAAATAAGACCTCGAAGAGATTTGTCTGTCGTACAGTCTGGTGTCTGCCCCTCCAGGCACTGCTCTAGGCCCCGGGAGGCAGGAGAAACGGGAGTAAAATTGTTCCCCACCTCATGGACAGATTATGAGGATCAGGAAGCCAGCATGTGCTCAGCAGGGCCTCGAAAAAGGGCTCCAAGTTGTGGCAGCCTTCTCTGGGGACCGGGGGCCCCTAACTCTAACTCGCCAGCCCCTTTCCCTTCTCTGGCCTCAGTTTGCCCACCAGCACAGTGAGAGGCTGTGTGGCTGAGGTAACCACTGAGGTTCCTGACTGCCTCACAGCTTCTACCAGGCTCCTGTGGCCTCAGGATGGACCTGTTCATTCACACGTGAGCCAGAGTCCCTGTCATGCTCTGATGTCACTCCCTTGTCCCCAGTTTGTGCAAGAGCTAGGACTGATCCCCACATACAGGCACAAACCTCTCCTCCCTCAGGGCTCCCAAGTGGACCAGCTCCCAGGTGGGGCTTTGTCTCACCTGCCCTGACAGCCCCTGCAAGTGGCCCTGGTACTCAGGCCTGAGCCTCTCCTGCCCACACCCCCTCCTCATGCCCTTGGTCCCCATCTGTCCCCCAGCACATTCTCCAGGTGGCACTTTTTCTTTTCTTTATTTATATCGACTACACTAGGTCTTTGTTGCTGCATGGACTTTTCTCTTGCGGAGAATGGGGTACTCTCTAGTTGCAGCGCTTGGGCTTCTTGTTGCAGTGGCTACTCTCGTTGCAGAGCACGGGCTCTAGAGCACAGGCTCAGTAGCTGTGGTGCACGGGCTTAGTTGCTCTGTGACATGTGGGATCTTCCCAAATCAGGGATCAAACCCACATCTCCTGCATTGGCAGGTGGATTCTTTACCACTGAGCCACCAGGGAAGACCTAACTGGTACTTTTTTCAGTGGCTTATTTGTTAAAATAAGATGTTGAGATGGTGGTGGCCAAGATGAATTAATATTGGAGAAAGAGGAGAGCAGAACCCAGCCTGAAGAGAGAGTGGTTCCTGTAAGGGGCATGTTTCATGAGCTCACTGCCGCTCCATGGAGCGTGGCCACACCCCTGCTCCTGGCAGCCAAGGACTGGAGCTGTGAAGGCCATTCAGTGAGGAGTGCAGAGGGCCCAAGGATGCCGCATCCCCTCAGTTGCCTCCAGGGAGATGTAAGGCCACCCCAGGCCCACACAGTGCCTTTGTGAGAAGTAGGAGACACCTGTCTGGTTGGTGGAGACACAGTCAAAGCTCAGCAAGTTCAACTCCACCCAGACACCCTTGTGCAGTGCACACCCTGCACAGCTGTACTTAGCTACCTTGGTGAAGTCATGCAGAAGTCCAGTCTTTATCAGCTGAAGCCAGTCAGGAGGCTCAGCCTTTCTCCCATGTGGGCCCTCGGGCACAGCCTTCCCATGTCACCTGAAGCAGGTAGCAGTGCAATGCCAGCCAGAATGGGATGATTTCTGCCTCTGAGCCGGATGATTGTCCCCTTCCTCCTCAATTGGGAAGCTGAAGCAATTGGGCACCTTCTTCCAGCCTAACATTCCTGCCTCTCCCAGTGGTGTCAAACAGAGTCAAAGATGCCTTCAGTGAGTCTGGAGTCAGGCCCATAGGACTTAGGAGCACAGGGACCTTCAAGACACCTTCTTTGCTAAGCTCCCATCATCTCCAATCCCCACCCATGTCCTGGGGACCCAGGAATTCCCCTCCAGCTTCCCAGACTGTTTATATCCCTGTCTCTGTGGAAAAGGAAATGGCAACCCACTCTAGTATTCTTGCCTGGAGAATCCCCTGGACAGAGGAGCCTGGCGGGCTGCAGTCCATGGGGTCACAAGAGTCAGACACAACTGAAGTGACTTAGCATGAACGCATTCTGGATGCTCCCGTTTCCTGTAAATAACCTCCATCCACCTCTCCAGATAAAAGAACTCCCTTCAGTTGGGTTTTCCTGGAACGAGCCTGTTTTCTAGACTTCCTGTCATTCCCACTTGCAGACCTCATCCCCATTTTCTCCTGGAGTTGTGGAGTTTTGGGGTAAAAACTCCCACGGGGTTTCCAAGCAGCTGCCAGCCTAGGGACCATCGGGAGGGGAAGGTTCTCGGAGATGGAAACAGACACGGAAGATTCCAAGTTACCCGTTGTGAGAATTCTCACGTCTCCAGAAATCGCCTGCTGGCTGAGAATAGGCGCGGTTAGGCACGGGGAGCTTGATAAAGGTATTTGTGCTGTGACGTGTCTCATTGGGAGGATGATCCATGAGCTAGGGCTCAGACGTGGGGGCACTCTGGGGGGCACGGGGCTCTGGGAGGTGGGGGAAGGCCTGGAATAGGAGAGCGGGCAGTGGGGTGGAATTAGAGAAACAGCTTTTGGAAGACTGGTGGCAGCTGGCCAGGAAACCCAGAGGAGTGGGGGCAGCTGGCTGGGGACGTGCGAGCAGGTGTGTCACACGTGGGCCCTGCTCTGGAGGGAGTCTGGCTGCTGAGGAGAACCTGTGGGCACAACCCAGGGACCCTGGGATGGGAGAGAGCCTGAGACCCTGGCAGGAAGCTCTGGGCCTTCGTGGGCCTGTTGCTTGGGCCCTTTCACTCCACCCACCTCCACCTGCACGGCCGCCCTCCCAGAGTCCCTGGAAAATGAGGACAAACTCTGTGACTCCCGGAGACGGGCGGAACCGCTCCCTCCCCAGGGACGCTGCCCTGGCCCTGCAGTCTCTGGGACTCACCGATACCTCTCGGTGCTGCTGGCTGTGGCCCCAGGTTCTTCCACTTGTGGGGCAGTGAGGCCCCGAGGAGGAGTGGGGTGGGGCGGAGTCTGCCGGCCAGAGCTCCTTCCCTGGTCCACTCCTGCCCTCCCCACTGCCCAGAGAAAAGGCCTTGGGGAAATGGGCAGGGCTCACCCTCAGCCAGGAGCCTGGGGGGCCTTTTCCTCCTCTCCCTGCACTTCCCCCCGAGCCCCGCACCTGGGTGTGAGCTGGATTCAGCTGGACTTCCCATCCCGTGTGACTCATCTCTGCTCTTGGAGGCTGTGCCTGGGGCCTTGCCTCTGACCTAGAGATTGAAAGTGGTAAAGACCCTTTGGGTTCCCTGGTGGCCTAGTGGTTAGGACTTGGGGCCTTCACTGTGGAGGCCTGGGTTCAACCCCTGGTTGGGGAACCATCTTACATGCCAAAATAAAAAAAAAAAAAAAGTAAAGTGGTAAAGACTCTCAGTGTGCGGGGGCGGTTGATTTTATGTGCCTTCTTGGTGAGGTCATGGTACCCAGTTTCTGGTGAGATGTGAGTCTAGATTTTACTGCAAAGATATTTTTAAGATGATATTAGCATTAAGTCAGGCTTTCCTGGTGGCTCAGATGGTAGAGAATCTGCCTGCAGTTTAGGAGACCCAGGTTGGATCCCTGGGTCAGGAAGATCCCCTGGAGAAGGGAATGGCTCCTTACTCCAGTATTCTTGCCTGGAGAATCCCGTGCCTGGTGGAGCCTGGTGGGCTACAGTCCATGGGGTCACAGAGAGTAGGGCAAACTGAGTGACTAGCACACATGCAGCAGCAGCGTTACATCAGTCAACCTTGAGTAAACAGGCGGCCTTCCACACGTGGGTGGGCCTTGTCCGATCGGTTGAGACCTTGAGAGGAGAGGCTGGGGGCGGGGGTGCTGTATTTAGACTGAGGAGGTGGTGGCAGCAGCTCTTCCTGGGGTCCCAGCCTGCCGTCCAGGTTTCAGATTTGCCAGATCCCATGGTCACTATTCCTTACACCTCCCTCCCTCCTCTCCCTCTCATCCACTCACACCCTATCAGTTCTGTTTCTCTGGACAACCTTGACTTACATATGTTCTCCAAGGGCTGGCAGCTGTGGGAGGTGGAGTAAGAAATTCCAGGGCCCACTCCACCCCTGTCTCTGCCACTTGCTCACAACCCTCAGGTCCTTGACTTCTCACCCTGAGAAACAGGCTATTTCCATGAGATGTGTCCTGCTTGGAAAGCAGGTTGTCAGGGAGCCAGATAGAAGGAGCCTGGAAGTCACCCCCGCCACCTCTTTGTCACCTACATTTCCCTCCACAATGGACCAAACCTTTCATTTAAAATGGACAACATTAACCACAAGAGAGACAAATGGGCTTAAGTGCGCTTCGGAAGGCTTCAGCGACAGATTATTTCCTAAGTAGAGATCTGGAGGATGCAGGATGGATGACAGAGTGCTGAGAATCCATCGAGTGTAGGAGCCGGTAGACCTCAGGGACCCGCTGGCCCCAGTCTTTCTGTAGAATCCCAGACCCACAAGATGCGGAGCTGGTTGGGACTGGAAAGGAAGATTGGGGAGTATAATAGTGGGAATGCCACCAACCTTTCAGAGTCATAAAGCACAGTAGCTGAAAGGTCCGATGGGGGGAATGCAGTGCTATTTGCTGAATTTCTTCTATGGGTTCCAAACCCTGGTGATCCAGGCCTCTTCTGCTGTTCTCTCCCACTTTCTGGGAAGAAAGAGCTGGTGACAAGCTCACTTGTAGGTGGGGGTGCTGTCGTACAGCGGGACAGGAGGGTGCCCAGGGCCACACTGACCTAGGGGCTAACTCAAGCCTGGGTCTGGGGGCTCCTATCATGCCCCAGCAGAGCCTGGGTGGACCCGTGACCACAGAGAGCAGAGCAGACCCCCTCAGGCCTACTGGGCCTCCAGCTGATTTTATGATTTTCTGAAGAGAAAGCATCCTTTTGTTATTTATTTGTTGCTACTGCTGCTTCTTGGATTTTAATTGAATTGCACTTGGCAGTGGTCAGACATGTGTTTTCCAGAGGCCTGCTTTGTGCAAAGGGTGTCTATTTTAAAGACTTCAAAGTTAAAACACAAACAGCATGCAGCCATGAAGCCACCCTGCTGCATCCTGGCGGGGAGAGCAGACCCGCGGGCACTTGTCACGGTTGAGGAGGGGTGCCTGCCCACCTTCAGACCCCACAGGGCCAGTGGTCATGGGAGCACAGGAGTCACCAGCCACCCCTGGGGGATGAGAACGGGCCCATGAGAGCCCGTTCATGAGAACGGGGGATGGGACCAGAGCCCATCCTTGCCCCTCAGCCAGGTGGGTCAGCAGGCAGGGGGCAGTTTTGACTGGGGCCTGTGGGGAGGCCTGCCAGCAGTGCCCGTGGGTATCTCCTGGGCTCCAGCTCCTCCCCTGCACCCGGCAGGAGTGGTCTCGCCAGCAAGCAGGCCAGCACTGGCACGTTTCCTTCAAGGAGAGGCCAGGGCAGAGATTGCTTTCGTGACTTTTGCTTTGCTGTTTGGTGTTTCCAAAGTCTGAGTGTGTGGGTGTGGGTGTGGGCACACTCAATACCTCTTTCCCCGGGGACACAAGGACAAGGACAGCTGCCTGCCAACCGACTTCGGCCTCGTTGTTGTGTCCCTGGGAGGTTTACAGGGTCCTTGGGGCCTTTTTGTGCGGACACCACACGCTCCACACACACACACATTAATATATACACACATACAAACTGCACAAACATACACAAACACCCCATTTACATATACACACCCATCCAAACACATATACACACATGTACATACACACTTGCCCTACACACATATATGTATACACACATATATATACACACATGTACGCACAGTGCTCATGGGTGCTTGATTTTCTCAGTTATGATTCACTATATTGAACTGAAAAACTTAAAGCCTACCATTTCCCTAACATTTTAAGTTTAATCTACAAATGCCATTATTTTGTTTATGAATCTAGTAGATTTCAATGGTCACATTTAAGGGTAGGAGGCTTATAACTTCATTAACTAAATGTATTTAGATATCTTAGTGTTCTTACAAATTTAAATATGTCCAGTTTTCCTAAGTTTGTAAATAGCCATCCTAAAAAGCAGGACTTTCCCAAGCTCCTAAGCAGTTCTTAAAATGTAACATATTAAGCTTATAAATAGGGTAGATATGAAGTTCTGTTAAACATTTCAAAACTGTCACAGACTTGGCCAAATCCTCCCTTGGCAGGCTGCTTAAAATCATAAGCCCAACTTCAGTTACTCACTCACCCCTTTCAAATTGGAATGCAGGTCTCATTTGTTAGGTTCTCTGACTTACCTGATTCTCTGTGTATGGGAGCTAAATCCCTTCCGTTGTGTCTTTGCGATCCCATGGACTGTAGCCCACCAGGCTCCTCTGTCCATGGGGTTCTCCAGGCAAGAATACCGGAGCGGGTTGCCGTGCCCTCCCTGAGGGGATCTTCCGGACCCAGGGATTGAACCGGAGTCTCCTAAATCTCCTGCTTTGGCAGGCAGTTTCTTTGGGAAGCCCACTTGATCCTCTAAAAGGTTACAAATGTGTAAGATGCCAGATTGACACATTTCTGAGGTATCTGAGCTACTTCACTCCCGTTATGTTCTGGTTGATTCAACCCTGTCTGAGTTAAGGACACTGTCAAGGGAGCAGGGGAGCCACAGGCCCAGTGCCACCTCCAGGGGGTGGTCTCCAAAATCCTCCAGTTTCCTCCTTCTGCAGTCCTCCACCTCCACCTCCCACCCCCAGACTTTTCCTCCTCCAACTCCCCATCCGGGTGGCTTCCTCTCTGGGTTGGGTTCTGTCTGTCGTTGTTCCTCTCATGGTCTTTCCCAGAGCTTTCCTCCCTCAAGGCCCCACCTCTTCAGCTTCCTCCTGGATGTCCTCCTGGACAGCGCACGCTGCACACCCTTGGCTCCAGGATCTTGCATCCAAGGCCACACTAACGATGATTCCCAGGGAGCCAGAAGGGAGAGAGAGTCCTTAGAGAGCCCTTCCCTCCTGGTACAGAAATCCTGCCACCACTGAGCTAAGAGATCTCTCTGCTTCTTACATACCTCCAGGGCCTGTGAACTCATCACTTGATTTTTTTTTTTAGTTGTAGTAAAGCATAGATGACATAAAACTTCCTTTAACCAACGTTGAGGAGTACAGTTCAGTGACATTAAGCACATCCACATTGTCATGCAACCGTCCACCTCCAGAACTCTTCGTTTTCCCAAACTACAACTCTGTCCACATTAAACACCAGCTCTGCACCACCTCCCCCAGCCCCTGGCAGCCTCCATCCTACTTCCTGTTTCTATGGATTCAGCTCCTCTAGGGACCTCATATGAGTGGAATAATACAGTCTGAGACCCTTCTGTGATTGGCTTACTTCATTTAGCATGATGTCCTCAAGGTTCATTCTGTTGGAGCATGTGTCAGAATGTTTTTTTCCTAATAATCTATTTAATCATTTGTGGCTATGCTGGGTCTTTGTTGCTGCACGTGGGCTTGTCTGTAGTTTCAAAGAGCAGGGACTACTCTATAGTTGCTGTGCTTCGGCTTCTCATTGCACATGCTTCTCTTGTTGCAGAGCACGGGCTCTGTAGTTACGGCTCCCAGGCTTTAGAGCACAGACTCAGTAGTTGTGGGGCACTGGCTTAGTTGCTCCACAGCATGTGGGATCTTCCCAGACCAGGGATCGAACCCAAGTCTCCCACACTGGTGAGCAGATTCTTTACCACGGAGCCACCAGGGATGCCCATTGATTTCTTTTACCACTTGTTTTTTTAAATATTCTTTCTTATATTGGGCTTGGAGCCATCTCAGGGAGCATCTCTGACCAGCCCAGTCCCGCCTCTGGGAGCAGACAGCAAGGGAGAGTGTGTTGGGGTACACTCATCCAGAGAGGACCCAGGACCGGTGAAAACAGCAAGGATGTTTCTGCTGGTGATGCTCCCAGGTGCCTGCAGCTGTGCTCTTGCCCGAGGTCAGCAGCAGTCAGAGGAGAAAAGGGCTCCAGCCCACTTGGCCTGACCTTTTCTTTTCATCCAGGTGCATCACTGAGAAACACGTCACCTCCTTTCCATCTGTTGTCTCCCAGGACTGCTAATTTGGTGACTTGTTATTGTCTAGTTGCATCTGACTCTTTGCCACCCCGTGGACTGTAGCCCACCAGGCTCCTCTGTCCATGAGATTATCCCCGGAAGAATACTGGAGTAGGTTGCCATGTCCAACTCCAGGGTATCTTCCTAACCCAGGGATCAGACCCAGGGATCAAACCCATGTCTTCCTGAATTGGCAGGTGGGTTCTTTACCACTGAGCCATCAAGAGAAACTCTTTGGTGACTTGGAACAACAGAAACTTATTCTCTCACAGTTCTGGAGACCAGAAGTCTCAAGTCAAGCCCAGTCTCCCCTGAGGCTGACGGTTGTGGCTGCATCACTTCAGTCTCTGCCTCCATCTTCCTGTCCCCTTCTCCCCTGTATCTGTCTCTTATCAGATACCTGTTGTTGGGTTCAGGGCCCACCTGGATAAGCCAGGATGATCTCATCTTGAGGACTTTAAGGTAATCAATCTGCAAAGACCCTTTTTCCAAATGAGACATCATTCACACATTCCAGGGACTGAAATTATGGACTTGTCTTTCAGGGGCTACCATTTAACTAGTGCATCCGTTTCGGTTTCTTGCACTCTGTGTGTGCTTGGCCCCAGGTGTCTCCTCCATCCCCATCGGCATTTTAAGATCTGCCCACCTTCCTTTTGTATTGTTCTCATGGCAAGAATACTGGGGTGGTTTGCCGTTCCTCCTCCAATACTTTGGCCACTGATGTGAAGAGCCGACTCACTGGAAAAGACCCTGATGCTGGGAAAGACTGAGGACAGGAGGAGAAGGGGGCGACAGAGGACGGTTGGATGGCATCACCAACCCTATGGACATGAATTTGAGCAAACTCCGGGAGATAGTGAAGGACAGGGAAGCCTGGCGTGCTGCAGTCCACGGGGTCACAAAGAGTCAGACACGACTGAGCAACTGAACAACAACAGCCACCTTCCTTGGAGGCCATTGTCTTCATTCAGCGAGCAGCTGCCTGGTGTCTGCACGGGGTCCCTGCCTGTGGAGATCCTCTAGCTTCTTCTCCTGGTGGGTACCCGACAGTTCCAGTCCCTCTCCTGGGAATCCTCAAGGCGGCTAGAATGTCAAGGGGGAGGGGAAACAGAGCTGGCTACCCAGGCGAGGCCAGTACCCAGTCTGTGTCCTTCCCCAGAGGAGTGACCTCTGATGCACTGGGCCCAGGAGGAGACCAGCAGCCTGCCGGCTCCCTGCTTGCCCTCTGGACTAATTACTGTCCTCAAGAGGACCCTGTTTGCTCACAGCCTCATTACCCACCCCGAGCACGAGAGCACAAGCGCACAGGCTCCGGCGGCTCCAGTGCCAGCTGTCCGCTTTTGCTGGTTAATATGCGGACCTGGCCGCCCGCTCCCTCCCCAGACTGTGTTACTGCAGAAGCCGCAGCTTCATGCCTGGAAGAGAGAGACAGAAACAAGCTCGCTTCCTGCAGGGCCTCCCTCCTGGGAACAGGCTTGAAACCTGGAACTTAAAAGGGAAGGGGGTGGTTGTGGTTTAAAATAGCATGTGCGTGGCAGCCTCCTGTGTGGCTTCCCCCAGCTTTCCCCTAAAGTACCTGAGGAGACACGCCAAAAAAAGATGAAAATTCCTGAAAACAGAGACAGGTGGGCAGCTTAGGAGGATCTCCCTCTTGCTCTGTTGAGACAGACGGAGCCACCCGGCTCCCCCAGGAAGCCAAGGTCTCCTGGGGGAAAGGGAGCCCTTCTCCCCAATCTGAGGAAGTCAGGCGGCCACCCTTCCCCTTGAGAGTGACGGTTTGGGGGTCGACAAAGCACTGCTGGAGTCCTCCCCTGCCTGCACCCTCCCCGTGCTTCTCTGAGTGTATTCAGAGAAAGTGGCCCTCAGACGCCACCTCCACCAGGCAGGCAGAATGGGGAAACCCGAGAGCCATGGCCACCGGAAGTCCACTGTGGCCCCTGGGCTTGGCCAGGGACAGGGAGGTCCTGGGATACTGACCACATAGTGACTTTCCGCAGACCTCATTTTTGAAGTATGGGAGACCCAGTCCATGGTGATGGGCAAAGACACCCCTCCCCAAGGTCAGAGTTGCACTGGCTCAGTGTCCCGAATGTGGCCTTCAGCCAAGCTGGCCTCCTTACAAACCAAAACCTGAGAGGTGGACTCAGCTCTTCCCCCAGGAAGGCAGCCATGGGACAAGGTCAGAAGTTCGGCGTGTGGGTGTGGTTCACCACAACGAACAGTTATCCCACGCATGTTGGGTGTCCTACAGTTCAACTCAGTTCTGACACTCACCCAGCGAGAGTGTCCAACCCCGCAGATAAGGGCTCGGTCCCACAGGACAGCCCCCACTGCAGACTCTAGTCACAGGTCCAGGTGGTCAACTGTGCGTCTGACCGCCCAGCTCTCGGCCGTAGGTTCCCACGACCCTCTCCTCAGGTCAGATGAATTCACTTCAGTGGTTCACAGAGCTCAGGAAAACATTCTACTCATTAGTTTAACATAGTGGATGTAACTCAGGAGCTGCTCGACGGGAGAGAGGCACAGACCCAGCTGTGGGGAGGGGCAGGACCTTCCACACCCCCCTGGTGTCCACTCTCCACACCTCCCGTGCTCACAGACCCAGAAGCTCTCTGGACCCTGCACTGTGGAGATTTTCCTGAGGCTTCATCAGTCATGCTGACTGATGACCTTGCTGGCCACTGGTGACTGACTCTCTTCATCCCCCGTACCCTCCCTGGAGGCCAGGGGCTGGACTGAAATTCCCAACCTCTAATGACAAGAGCTTCCCTCGTGACTCAGATGGTAAAAACATCTGCTTGCAATGCGGGAGACCCGGGTTTGATTCCTGGGTGGGGAAGATCCCCTGGAGAAGGAAATGGCAACCCACTCCAGTACTCTTGCCTGGAACATTCCGTGGATGGAGAAGCCTCGTAGGCTACAGTCCATGGGGTTGCAAAGAGCTGGACACGACTGAGCGACTTCACTTTCACTAATGACAAGATTGGTTCCCCTGGCTACCAGCCCCATTCCCAGATGACCAAGGGACTTTCCAAAAGTCACCTCGTTAACAAAAAGCATTTTAAAATGTCATCTCATAACAAAAGTCACCTTTGTCTCTCTCATCATTGAGGAAATTCTGAGGGTTTAGGAGCTCCGTGCCAGAAAGTCCAAGTATGTATGTATTGTAAATCACAGCATCACACTAGACTTGATAGGTGGGGGGATCTCACTAGATCGCCCCTCCTTCAAGGGTGAACAAGTGGGGAAAAAATCCTGTGCGTCAGGGAAATGTGTGGAGGCCGGACCCTGACTCTGTAATGATCTATGGCAGGTTCCGGAGGAAATGAACTTTGTGAAAAAAGCACAGAATGTCATGAAAAGAGGCCAAGCTGAGATGGAAAGAAAACAACAGGGCGAGATGAAAAGGGAGATTAACGAGGAAAATAAGAATTGCAAGGATTCAGAATGCTAGCCAGCACACAGTCCTAACTAGGGGCAGTGGGAATGGGGTTGACGCTGCAGGACACGAGGTCAGTGACTGAGCAAACCCGGGCCCTCCACGGGAGGGCGAGGTGGGTGGAACACGGGAAGAGAGAAAGTCAAGAGATACTCAGAGCGCGGCTTTCCTGGTGAGGAGACAGGCTCCGAAAAGTCCATGTCCGTAGATGGAAAGACCCCGACATGGAAGGAGAATTTAAAGAAAATACCCACAGCTAGAAATACCCATGGTGGGAAAAACTGTAATAACCAGGTGGGACAGGCAGGAAAAATAATTGCCACGTAAATATGCCCCCTTCTGCTCCCTCCTTTCCCAGGAAGGTGTCTGTGTTTGTCCCCTGTGTCTTAGGATCTTTTTTAAAAAGTTGTTGTCTTTGCTGTTTAGTCAGCCAGTCATGCCCGACTCTTTGCAACCCCATGAACTTAGCCCGCCAGGTTCCTCTGTCCATGGGATTTCCCAGGCAAGAATACTGGACTGGGTTGCCATTTCCTTCTTCAGAGGATCTTCCTGACCCAGGGATCAAACCGGAGTCTCCTGCGCTGGCAGGCAGATTCTTTACTGCTGAGCCACCAGGGAAGCCCATTAAAAAAAAAAAAATGCACATCACATAAAATTTACCACCTTAACCATTTTTATGTTTCAGTATCATTAAGCTCATTCACATCATTGTGCAACCATCACACTATTGTTTCCAGAACTCTTCATATTGCAAACTGAAACTCAGTCCCCTGAAACAGCAATTCCCCGGAAGCCCTTGGCCCCCACCATTCTATGCGTCTATGAATGCATAGACTCTGCATCTATGAATGTGACTGCTTCACATGTGTGGAACCCTGCTTTTGTGACTGATTTCTTTTAGCATAAAGTCCTCAAGGATCAGCCACGGTGTAGCATATGTCATATTTTGTTCCTTTGTATGTCTGAATAACATTCCATCGCAGACATATCCCACGTTTTTATGCATGTGCCTATGGAAGTTGATGGGCGCTTGGGTTGTTTCCACCCTTTGACCATGGTGAATTGTACTGTCTCCTAGGGTACCGCCTGCTTCCATCCCTGCAGTTCCCCAAGTGTCTTTGGCATTAAGAGCCCTCTTTATACGTTCTATCTCTTTTTAAAATTGAGATATAACTGACATATGACAATTTTAAGGCATATACTGTATTGATCTGATACATTCATACTGCAGTATGGTTACCATTGTAGCATTAGCAAACACCCCTGTTTTTGTCCCATAAATAACATTTCTTCTAGTGTTGGTAACACTTAAGGTCTTATCTCTTAGAAAGCTTGATGTTTATAACACTTCTGGTGTCTTTCATGGCTGACCTGCGTGCATTTCTTTAACAGTGTACTGTGGACTTACTCATCTTCTTGTTGCAAGTACGAACCTTCAGCACCATCTCCCATTCCCCCACCCCCAGCCCCGGCGCACTGCGTTTTTCAGAGTTCAGTTCTTTTTAGATCCACATTTAAGTGCAGTCATGCAGTATTTGTCTTTGTCTTTGCCTTATCTCACTGAGCATGATGTTCCCAAGGTCCATCCACATTGTTGCAAATGGCAGGATTTCCTTCTTTCTTGTGGATGAATAGTATTCCATTGTATATAGAGACCACATCTGCCGTATCCAGTCATCCCTTGATGGGCATTTAGATTGTTTCTGACTTGGCTGTCGTGAGTAACTTCTCGGTGAACATGGGCGTGCAGACATCTCCTTGGTAGTATGTTTTTGTCTCCTTTAGATGTACATCCAGAAGTGTGACTGCTGGGTTGTATGGCAGTTCTGTTTTTAATGTTGTTTATTTATTTCTGGCCACACATGTGGCTTACAGGATCTTAGTTCCCTGACCAGCACTTGAACCCGAGCCCACGGCAGTGAAAGCACTGAGTCCTAACCGTGGACTCCCGGGGAATTCTCTACTTTTAATTTCCTGAGGAATCTTTACACTCTTAAAATTATGGAGGGCCTCAAAGAGGTTTTTTTATGCATGGGTCATATCTAATAAAGGCTGTCTACCTAGAAGAAATCAAAACAAACATTTAAAATATTTATTTATTCACTCATTTAAAATTAATAAGCTCAGGACTTCCCCTGGTGTCCCGTGGTTAGGACTTCTCCTTCCAGTGCAGGGGGTGTGGGTTCCACCTCCTCTGGTTGGGGTGCTGGGATGCCACGTGCCTCATGGCCGGGAAACCAAAACCCGAAACAGAAGAAATATTGTAATAAATTCAATAAAAACTTGAAAAATGGTCCACATTAAAAAAAAAAATCTTAAAAGACTTTGATGTTTCTAAGCCCAGAAGAAATTCTTTAAAAAAAATAAATAAAAAAGTTAATAAGCTTGCATGTGGAAAAAGTAAATTTTTGTGAAAATATATTTTCCAAAAGAAAAAATACAGTGAAGAGAGCCACACTGTTTCAGAGTGTTGTGAATCTCTCGTGTGTGGCTGGCTTGGAAGACAGCTGAACCCTCATACCTGCTGCTCTGTGTTTAATCTCTTGCAGTAGGCTGTTTTGGTTGAAGTCGACAGAGAAAATTTTATCATGCCGATTTGGAAAAGAGGACCTCACAGAACCCCTGAAAGGGTCTTGAGAGTCGCCCCTCATGCTTTGAGAAACGCTGTGTGAATCTCTGGTTGCTTTTTGGAAAGCCATACCCCTCACCTTTCCCACTGGAGTGAGCCCCCAAACCTGGTTCTTCAAGCTCAGGTGGGGGCCCCACCTCTTCGAGATGGCACATGCTGGCCATTGACCCGCTTGGTCCCAGGTCAGGGATAGTCTCCATGCCAAGCTGCCCACAGCAGTGACTCTGGGGTACCTGCTGATGTGCCCAGGTTTCCTGATGAGGAACCTCACATGCACAGGTCCTAGAGATGGCACCATTTAGACCCATAATGAGGAAGCCAGGATTCTCCTCACTGCCTGGTATTTGCAAGGCAGACCAGCCTCTCCCAGGCCAAAGCTATGCCCTGGGCAGCCTGGAGGAGCCGCATGTGAATGTGATTCTTGCACCCCCCATCCCCCCACCCCCACATGCAGCCAGAGCAGAGCGTCAAGGTCCCTGGTGGGCAGGGTCAGTAGGACTGTCAGTGCGGTCATGACACATTTGTCTCCAGTACACTGGCTTGGTGGGGGACATGGAGAGGACACCAGGGATGCCGGAAGTGGCCCAAGGTCCTCGGGATGTGTGAGGTGCTCTGAAGTAGCACAGGCACCCCATGGACCTAGGTGGGGTCGAAAGTGTAGTGTTAGTCGCTCAGTCGTGTTGGACTCTTTGCGACCCATGGACTGTGTAGCCCACCAGGCTCCTCTGTCCATGGAGTTCTCCAGGCAAGAATACTGGAGTTGGCGGCTATTTCCTCCTCCAGGAGGTGGGGTCCAAGTAAAGAAATAAAGCAATAAAAGCGCAGCAACCTCTCTCCAGCCCCGTCTGGTCTTTCCCTGTTGCAGCTTCTCATAACCCGGCGCCCCGGGACCTCGGGAGCCCCACCCCAGCTGGAATTCACAGGGCGGGGTGGCCGTGACTCACTTACCCAGAGCGCGTGATCAGGGCCACGTCTGCCTTCCTGGGGAGACCCCCTCCCCACCCCCTTCCTTCCTTCCACCCTCGGCCCCCTCCCCAGCGACAGTTTCATGACTCCAGATAAGAGCTGCCCAGAGAGCCACTGTCAGCAGGCTGGGAGGGGTCCAGACTGACAGAGAGGATGGGGACGTGGCCCTGGGGGTGGGGGGCCTCTGGGAATGAGCAACTTACATCCTCCCACACCTGCCCCGGCGTCCTGGGTGAGTAGGTCGGGTCTTCTTGGTCCTTCCAGGATGGGATGACTTCTACTGGCCTGGAGAGGACGGGGGTGGGAAGATAGGGTAGGGCTGGTAGGAACCCAAGAAACCCAAGCAGCCATCTGGTCCAGGTTTTTCAGAGTTTGGCATTAGAACTGCCTTAAAAAAAAAAAAAAAAAAAAACTGAAGGACAGCGAGCAGAGCAGCTCTTCTGAGAGCTGGGCCCAAAGATTTGCTGACCCTTGGCCTCCCTCTTGTCTTATCAGCCCCAAGACCTGGGGACACGGTTTGGTAACTGCTGGCATAGTCCATCTGCCCATTTCACAGGTGGGGAAACAGACCCCAGGAGGGAGGAGGTCTCTCATCAACATATGGACAGTCTGAATTCCAATTCCTACCTTCCCAGCCTCGCCTGCCACACAGAGTGAAAACGCGCTCAGTCGTGTCTCTTTGCAACCCCAGGGACTGTAACCCACCTCCACAGGCTGCCCCGGGTGTGCTGGGCGGGGCTCCAGGGCAGGGCAGGGGGACCTCGCTGATCTCTGGCCATCCTCCCCTCTTGCAGGACCTGGGCATGGAGTCGACCTCGCTGGACGACGTTCTGTACCGCTACGCCAGCTTCAGGAACCTGGTGGACCCCATCACGCACGACCTCATCATCAGCCTGGCCCGCTACATCCACTGCCCCAAGCCGGTAGGGAAGCCATGGTCTGAGCCAGCCAGGTCTGGGGTGTGAGGCGAGCGCCTTCCTGGGCAGAACAGCCCGGTGCCTGGGGTGGGGGGCTGGTCAATGCTGCCCAGGCCCCTCATGCAGGCACCTGAGGCCCAGCGTCCATAGTAAAGGCTACACGCCTGCACCCTCAGTACTGGCTTTGTTTGGCCCACCAGGTGCATCAAATCTGGATTCATTGCCAACATTTCAAAGGATTTCACACAATCCCCATATTGGCTGCCCTTGGAAAATGGGGTCTAAAGCCTGGAGCTGAGTAGCTGCCCCTGTTGTCTGGGGCCAGGGCTGCCATGTACAATTGTATAGTTTGCATCCTGCACAGAGACACGTGCACAGAGTGGGTGGGGCAGGAGGAGACAGCTCAGTCCAAGCCCTCTCTCTGCCCACCAGCCATGGGCACAGGGGCAGGACCACGTCCACCGAGAGGTGAGCTCTGTCTAGTTTGCACAAAGGTGCTGTGTGAGGGTAGCCGCGGCCCTGCCCGCCGTTCAGTTCACCACACTCCCCACCACATCCACTGGTCTTCCTTTCTGGACCGAGTGTCATTTTACACGCACCCGCTTCACTCAGGTCCACTTCCTGCCTGACTCCGCGGCTCTCCAGGCTCTGTGGGCGCGGCCCAGCCCCTTGGGGTGAGAGATCCGTTCCCCTTCCCGCTGGCTCCACAGTCCAGGCCGGGACCCGGGCAGGGAGGGGACAGCCACAGCAGGAAAGCTGCCCACTTAGGCTTTACTCTCTGTTTTGGTGTCTTCTCTCCCATCCCTCAATTTCCAGCAGTTTCTAAAAAACATGCTTCCTTGTAGCAGGAGGAAGAAGCAGGAAGCCAGGGCAGGGTGGAGGAGTACTGGGATGGGCCCCACTTTAGGGTAGAACCAAGATCAGAGCAAGAGGTGGTTCCCAGGTCCACCCTGCACCTGGCCTGGGTGCCCAGGGGCTGAACCTTGCTCGAGGGCGGCACCCCCATCTGGAGCTCTGTCTAGGGCCTTTTCTTTGGCTTCCAGAGTGTCTGGTGCCAAGACTCCTAGGTGGAGGGCTAGACGAGGAGGGCTGGGGGTCAGTTGGGGCAGGTGTGGGGGCGGCCGCCGCAAAGCCGGCAGGTTCTGGTTATCCAGGCAGGGGCACAGCAGAGAAGGGTCGGGCACAAAGTTGGGAACAATGGACCCTGGGCGATTTGCACGGGGCACCTGTGTTGTCCACCTGTCAGCACGTCCCGGCAGTCCTAGTTCTCTAATGTGTCGGGGCCGTGTCCAAGGCCCTCCTCCTCAGGCTGCTGGAAGAGCCTCCAGCTGGACTCTGGGCTCCGCTACTGACTCTAGGCTCCGCTCCTGGCTCCATGCCCTCTCTGCCCTTCTGTGCAGAGGTAAACTGCATCACCAGGAACCTCCTGAAAAGCCTTCTGTACGGTGCTGTGATTTAAGGAACTCGCGGATCCCTCCTCTAGACCCACCTGAATCTCCCCTCCCATCACTCCCCACTCTGCTCCAGCCCCCACGCTCCTCTCTTCCTGCGGCAACCAGATTCTCTCCAACCTTCAGGACTCTGCTGCCTCCTGCCCCAGCTCTCCTCTCCTCCTTTCAGACTCAGCCTAAGCATTGCCTCTCAGAGGCCTTCTTAGCCCAGCCTCCCTTCAGTAGGTCTCTGATCAGCATCTACCTCACGCCCCGTTTATTTTCTCATTCCGCTCACTGGCCTCTGAAATTATCCTGCTTACATGTTTGTTGGCTTAGTGGCTGCTCTGCCCACTAGAATATAAACTCCGGAGGGGCAAGAGAGGACGTCCGCCTGTTCACAGTCATCCTGCTCCTGGCACAAGCAGGTGACACATTCCACTGTGCATTAGAGGATGAGATGGTTGGATGGCATCATTGACTCGATGGACACGAGTTTGAGCAAGCTCTGGGAGATGGTGAAGGACTGGGAAGCCTGGCATGCTGCAGTCCATGGAGTCTCAAAGAGAGATTTGACTTAGCGACTGAATAGCAACAATAAGAGATTATTTCCAGGGTTGTGGGCAGGAAGAAGGGAATGGACCATGGACCGCGGCCACTGAGACACCTGAGACCAGCAGCAGGAAGTTGTTACTGAGGAAGGGCTGTGGGCAGAGCTGTTTGCTGGAGCCGGGAGGAGAACGCCTCTCCCAAAATCACCCTGTATCTTCCTTTTTTTTCTTTCTTTGTTTCTTTTTTTATACTTTATTGTGTTTTCTGTTGCTGCATAACAAATCACCCTAAAATGTGGTGGCTTAAAGCAACGGACTTATATTGTTTTACCATCTCTATAGGCGGGGGATTCAGGAACAGCAGCAGCTCGGGGTCTAGCTGGGGGCTCGGGACACTGGCCGAGGCTGCAAGTGTCTGGAGGCTGGAAGGGGACTGACAGGATGGCGCGCCCCCCATGGCTAATGGCGGGAGGCCTCAGCTTTCTGCCCGCGGCCCGTCCACTGCTTGAGCTCCCTCATGTCAGGGCAGCTGGCTTATCCCAGAGCGGGTGATGCCCGAGAGCAAGGGAGAAGCACAGTGTCTTCTGAGCCAGCCTCAGATGTCACATGCTGTCACTGCCGTAGTGGATCGTCCCATCAGCCCTGACGCGGGTGGAAGGAGGCTGTACACGCCCAGGAGTCCGGCATCTGTGGGGCTGTCTTGGAGGCTGACTGAAGCAGGGCAGGAACAAGAAGAGTTAATCCCAGGCCTTTCTCTCCTGCCCTCAGACCTCCCTCCCATTAGCTGATCACACTGGCAGTCAGGAGCAAGAGGGCCAGTGATGCGGTCTGTCCGTAAGAGCTCAGCCTGTCCAGCACAGAGAACAGAGAGTGGATAGGGGGAGGAGTAGACAGAAAGCCCAGCACAGTCTCAGTGTCTGGAGCAGCGTCCAGCACACAGTAGGCAGGGCAGCCGTGTTTGATGAATGAATGAGGAAGCCTTGGGTGCAGAGTGGTGGAAGGCTCTGCTTGTTTTGCCCTGGGGTCGGGGGTGAAGACAGCAGATGGCATCGGAAGGGGCCTGACCCCGTCTGGAGGGGCCTGCAGGTCTGCCGTGGGCCTCTCCCCTGACAGGTCAGTGAACCCCTCAAGCAGGGTCTTTTCTGGGGCCTCCGGTCAGCAGCACTGGGCAGGTGCCCAGTCACCCCAACTTGTGCCACACCCCTCCCCCTCCTTCCTTTTCCACAGGTGGGAGGAAAGCCTAGAAAGCAGATTCCGCAACCTGCCTGCCACAACCCTCTGCTGTGGGTTAAGACTCTTTGCAAGTAACAGAAGCCCATGCAGGCTGCCTCAAGCCAGGAAGAGGGCTTATCCTTCCTATACTGAGGGGGCTCGTGGGGCCCAGCGGCAGCACAAGCTGGGAAGAGGCCCTGGGACCCCAACCAGCACAGACACCTGCCCCCCACCTCTGCTCCTGCCTGCCTCCTCACCCCCTCTCCCCATGTCTCAGGGTTGCCCGGGGCTCCCGAGTTGACTTGTCAGGGTTGAGCCCCTGAGGAGTCTTGTCTGAAGTCAGGATTCCAGCGCCCCCTTCTGGACCGTCAGCGGTGGCTTGGGAGTGGGGTCTGGTCCCACAGAGGGGCTGCTGGGCCTCACGGCTTTCAAAGAGGCCTTCTTCCTTGCCTCCCCGCTTCCCTCCTCCGCCAGGCCAGTCCTGCTTAGCTGTTCCTGCAGGCAGAGGCCTGGAGTGGGAAAACAAGTGAGCTTGCTTGAGGCTTTCCTAGTTGCAAAGGATAGAAGCACCCTGGACTCACTTTGGAGAAAGATTCATTACCTGAGGGCAGAGCAGAACCCAGCCTCAGAGTGACTGCGGGGTTTGTGTCCTGATGCCAGCCTTCACCTCGCCTGGCCGGCCATCCCCTCGACTTCTTGTTTCCGCATTTGTCAAGCCGGATTACAGGGGCACCCATCTCATGCGATGGCTGTGATTACAGGATTGGGATGAAGGAGAAGCCAGAGGCAGTGCCCAGTGTCTAGTAGATAATATAAGTCACTGAATCTTAGTTCAGACAAGCGGAGGCGCTCTCACCCCTGACGACTCGGGCTCACGTTTGGCCTCAGGCCCCGTGCAAATTGACCACCTCTCCAGTCCCTGCTTAGTAAACAAGAGCCCAGGCCCAGCTTGGAGGCCTCGCCCTGTGCGCGGCTGCCCCCTGGTGGCGATGCCGGCGCAGTGCGGCGGCTGCTTTGCCGCCTCTTTTTCTGTTTCTTTGCCGACAAAGGTCCGTCTAGTTAAAGCTATGGTTTTTCCAGTAGTCATAGATGGATGTGAGAGTTGGGCTATAAAGAAAGCTGAGCACCGAAGAATTGATGCTTTTGAACTGTGGTGTTGGAGAACACTCTTGAGAGTCCCTTCGACTGGAAGGAGATCAAACCAGTCAATCCTAAAGGAAATCAGTCCTGAATATTCATTGGAAGGACTGATGCTGAAGCTGAAACTCCAATACTTTGGCCACCTGATGCGAAGAACTGATTCATTGGAAAAGACCCTGATGTTAGGAAAGATTGAAGGCAGGAGGAGAAGGGGACAGCAGAGGATGAGATGGTTGGATGGCATCACCGATGCAATGGACATGAATTTGAGCGAGCTCCGGGAGTTGGTGATGGTCAGGGCAGCCTGGCGTGCTGCAGTCCATGATGTTGCAAAGAGTCAGACAAGACTGAGCGACAGAACTGAACTTTCTGTTTCTTCCTTCTGGCCAAGAAGTTTGAGGGACAGTCTGTGGCTCCCAATTTTGGAACCCCTGAGAAGTGGTCAGAGGTTAAGGTTAGGGCTAGGAGCTCGTTTCTCAGTTTTGGAATAGCCCGGGTGGTCCCGGGGGTGATCCTGGGCAGACTACCACATCCCACCCCACTGGTCCACCTGGCAGCACAGGGGAATCTCGGCTGAGGTCGGGAGGGGAGGCGTTAAAAGTCCCAGTGCCCACCCATCACTGGGGATGGCCCAGGCAGCTGTGTTCTCTAAAGCTCTGGGTGATCCTGATGTACAAGGGTCCTAGGGACAGGGAACTTCCCTGGTGATCCAGTGGCACAGACTCCTTGCTCCCAATGCAGGGGGCCTGGGTTTGATCCTAATCAAACTAGATTCTGCATGCCACAACTAAAGATCCCACATGCTACATCAAAAGTCGAAAATCCCATATGCTGTAACTAAAACCCAGAGCAGCCAAATAAATAAATAAAGAATTGTGAAAGGATCCCACATGCAGACCCTTGGCTGAGATGTGCCACCCTCCCTTCTCCCTTTGGCCTAGAAGTTGGCCTTCACCCCGGCCAGCACTATGACCACCATCCCTGAGCCTGTGCTGGCCAGCACCTCTTCACTGGAGTCTCCAGTGAGGTGTCTGAGCCCACCAGCCCCTTCTTCTTGGTGCCCAGGGCTCTGCTTACTCCTGCTTCTCTGGCCGAGCCTTCTCCGTTATTTCATGTCCCCTGGGCCTGCCCTCTGCCTCTTTGATATTTGACTGATCCCCCTGTCTGCCTGTTCTGCTCATTCCTTGGCCAGGGGTTTAATCAGATGCTGGTGATTGTGTCCAGGCCAGACCTGTCCTCACCCCCAGCCCATAAATCCAATCACATCCCCCAGCTAGAGGCCCCATAAGTGAGATAAGTTGCTCAGTCGTGTCCACTCTTTGCGACCCCATGGACTGTAGCTCACCAGGCTTCTCCATCCATGGGATTCTCCAGGCAAGAATACTGGAGTGGGTTGCAACTTCCTTCTCCAGGGGATCTTCCCAACCCAGGGATCGAACCCAGGTCTCCTGCATTAGAGGCAGACGCTTTAACTCCATATGGCCCCATGTGAGCTGGTTTCTCCCCCATCCTACTTAATCCTTTACAGACAAGGATCAGCAGCACAGAGAGGTCAAGTGATGTGCCCAAGGTCACACAGAAGGTGACAATGCAAGGATTTGAATCCACACAGTTTGGATCAAGTCTATACTCTTAACTACTCAATACGGTAGATCCCACATTATCCTCGGGGAATATGTTCCAAGACCTTTGTGTGTGCCTGCTAAGTCGCTTCAGTTGTGTCCAACTCTGCAACCCTATGGACTGTAGCCTGCCAGGCTCCTCTGTCCTGGGATTCTCTAGGCAAGAATGTTGGAGAGGGTTACCATGCCCTCCTCCAGGGTATCTTCCCAACCCACGGCTCCAACCTGAGTCTCTTACAGTCTCTTGTGTTGCAGGCAGATTCTTTTCCACTAGTGCCACCTGGAGGCACTCCAAGACCTCCAGGGGATGCCTGAAACAGATGGTACCGAACTGCATAAAACTGTGTTTTCTATACTAACGGTATAGGTAATATATACAGTGTGGGTTACACCACACAAAGGAATGATTTATGTCCCCAACAGGACAGAACGGGGCAACATGAGAGTTCATCACGCTTCTCAGGACAGTGCAGTTTTAGACTTATGAGTTATTTCGGGAATTTTCCACTTAATATTTTCAGACCAAGGTTGACCACAAGTAACGAAAACCTCGGAAAGCCAAACGTCAGATGAAGGGGGAGAGCTGTGTGCTGCCTCTTGCTGGCAGAGTAATGATGACAATGGTAACAATCAAGCTGGTCTTCACCGAGCACCCACTGTGTCAGGTGCCCCACTGGGCACTGGCCACTGTAAGGTTTGACCTACCACATCGCGTTGCCATCTGCAAGTGGGTTTGCATCGACACCTGGCACTTCGTGGCCTTGGTCCTGGGCCCTGGACCGTCTGGTGAGCGCACAGGCTTTGGGCCACTCAGTCTCTCAGGCCGGAGACTCTCTGTTGAACTGACTTCCCTTGGACAGAGCAGGAGTCTCTAAAATCTGCCCTCTGCGTCCTCTAACCTAGCGTGTTTGTTTGCTGGGGCTACCGCGACAAAAATACCACTTAAACAGCCCAAATGTGTTTCCTCACAGACCTGGAGGCTGGAAGTCCAAGATCAAGACATTAACAGAGTCGGTCTCTTCTGAAGCTGCCCTCCTTGGCATGCGGATGGCCGTCTTCTCCCTGTGTGCTCACATGGTCTCTCCTCTGTACACAGCTGTGTTCTGGTCTCTTCTCATGAGGACACTGGTCATATAGGATTAGGGCCCATCTCGATGAACTCATTTTATCTTAATTACTCTTTCAAAGCCCTGTCTCTGAATACAGCCACATTCTGAGGTGCTGGGGATTAGGATTTCAGTTTAAGAATTTGGGGGGACACAGTTCAGGCCATAACACCCAGGGTCTCGAGCTCAAATGCTAGAGGACCAGACAGGAAATGAAGGGGGATGAACTGGGTGGGGGAAGACTTGGCCCTGCATTCCTTTATTTTCCCACTGCCGATGCGGGCAGAAGAGACGTGGTAAAGGATGTCACTGTCCTCTTTGTCTTGTGAAATACGAGGGCAAGGACATTTGCTCCCAGCGTCCAGAGCAAATGTCCAGCACCTAGGAGGGGCCCAGTGGGCATTTGTAAGGAAAGCCAGTGAGCAGGACAGCCCTGGGCATCAGGAAGCGGCAGGGACCGTGGTGACCCTGGCTAAGGGGTCACCTGTCACATCACCTGAAATCAGGCTCTTATAGAAATCTCAGGTTTATTCCGGAGAAGGCAGTGGCAACCCACTCCAGTACTCTTGCCTGGAAAGTCCCATGGACGGAGGAGCCTGATAGGCTGCAGTCCATGGGGTCGCTACAAGTCAGAAATGACTGAGCGACTTCACTTTTTCACTTTCATGTATTGGAGAAGGAAATAGCAACCCACTCCAGTGTTCTTGCCTGGAGAATCCCAGGGACATGGGAGCCTGGCGGGCTGCTGTCTGTGGGTCGCACAGAGTCGGACATGACTGAAGTGACTTAGCAGCAGCAGCAGCAGGTTTATTCACGACAGCAACTAATTCACAGAAACCAGTGTGCAGATGAGTCAGCAACCCGTGCCCCCTGCTTCGGGCAGCCACGGGGGGCCAGCGCAGCAGGTCTCCACACCGAGCTCAGCCCGGGTCGGGTGGCTCTGCTAGTCCCGTAGAGGAAGGAGGCAGGGAGAGGGGCCTGGCTCCCCACCTGCTCCAGCGACTCAGGGACCTGTGGTTGGTCTGCAGGAGGGCGATGCGCTGGGCGCCATGGAGAAGCTGTGCCGGCAGCTGACGTACCACCTCAGCCCCCACTCCCAGTGGAGGCGCCACCGTGGGCTGGTGAAGAGGAAGCCCCAGGCCTGGTGAGTCCCGCCCCCGCCCAGCCTCCTCCTCCAAGGGCAGCTCCCAGTCAGCTGTGCCGGGCTGGGCCTGCGGGGTGCAGCACCCCCTCCCAGGGCAGTGGGGAGAGGACACGACCTGCTTGCAGAAGAAGGATTGATGGGGGTGGGGAGGGCATTCCAGGTGGGCATGAGCCCTGAGAGGCACTGGCATCCAGGCCCTGATCTATGCAGTGGGGGCTGAATGTGGGCACTCCTCCCACCCATCACCAGCCCTCCTGATGTCTCCCAGGGTCCCAGACCCCAGCCACGTCCCTGGCTCATGCAGCTCTGAGGACCCTCAGAGGTTGTGTGGCCGCCTGCACCCTGGGGGCAGAGGGGACACTGGGGCAAAGAACCAGGGCCAGGACAGCATCATAAGAGGAAGCGGAAGGGAACATACTGTGGATGAATCACAGGGCAGAATGGCTGGGGTCCTGGTGCGCAGGCTCCTCTCCAGCTCCTGCAGACGGGATGCGAGAGGAAGCACAGAGAAGAGCTTTGGTCCCCCTTCCCTTCCGGACACCGCCCCCACTTTCCAGCCAGGGGAAGACTCCTCAGGGCCCCTCCCAGAGGGAGAAAGTAGGCACAGGGGGCTCCAGCTGGGCCAAGGTGAGGCCAAGTGTGGGGAGAGTGCAAGACAGGACCCGTGGAACCCAGAAGGCCAGGAGATTTGAGCTGGTTGCAGAGGGAGAAGCTGGGCTGTGAGCTCTGCTGGGAGCCAGGGCCTTCTGTCTCCCCAGGGCACGGGCATGCTCGGTCCACTCTCCATTCAGAAGCCTCCCTCCTGCCGGGGGCTCCCCGTCCCCCTGACTCACACCTGCTCAGCCCCGAGTGTAGGTCTGTTTCCCCCAGGGTGGCCTTCCTCCTGGCTCACAGACAGGCTGAATTCCAACAGCCTCGGGGCCTTTGCCCCTGTGGTCCCTCTGCAGGAACTCCTAGTGAGTTCTTACCTCGGCCTGGTTCTTTCTCCTATGAGGCCAACAGGAAATCCAAGCTGCAATCTGGGGCCCCTCCACCTCCCTGTCCTGCCAGGGGTTGGAGCCTTGGGTTTACCTGGGTACCTGGAGACCAGGAGATCTGGGTCCGGAGCAAGAGGCAGGGCAGAAGAGCAAGGGGTGGCGGAGGTGGGGAGTGGAAGTGGGTAGAGAGCCGCCCCCACCAGGCTCCGGGCCCCTGCACCCACCCCCAACCCCTGCCTGCTGTCCTGAGGGCTCTCGCTAAGGATCCTCCTTCTGGCCTAAAGGTGGTCCCGAAGAAGGGGCATCCGAGATCTTATTTTGCTCTTGGGTGGAGTAGGGAACTCGCCCATTCGCCACCTCCTCTAAAGGGCACTGTCCTGAATGCATTCCTATTTCACATGACAACCTGTGGTACCCAGTTGGCTCCATTTTTCAGCTAAATAACTGAGGCACAGAGGTTAAGGATCTAAAGGTCACGAGTAGGAAGAAAGGAATCCAGGGCAGACCCAGACATTTGGCTGTTGAATGTACCCTTAGTCACTGAGGCCTACCCTGGGGTCTCCCAGCCTCTGCCCGCTGGGCAGCCAGGTTGAGAGGTGGGGCAGTGCAAGGGGCCTGGGGTCCCCGGCCTCTTGAAGTCACAAGGATGAGTGGAGGCTGGCTCCTGGAGGTGACCCACTTCGGCCTCCTGAGAAAAGCCTCCTGCTCTCGCTCAAGCCCTGCTGTCCCATTTCCCCTTCAGCCTCAAGGCAGTCCTGGCCGGGAGCCCTCCGGACAACACCGTGGACCTGTCAGGCATCCCGCTGACCTCCCGTGACCTGGAGCGGGTGACCAGCTACCTGCAGCGCTGCGGGGAGCAGGTGGACAGTGTGGAGCTGGGCTTCACGGGCCTCACGGATGACATGGTTCTGCAGCTGCTGCCGGCGCTCAGCACACTGCCCCGGATGACCACGCTGGCCCTCAACGGCAACCGGCTGACGCGGGCCCTGCTGCGTGACCTCACCGACGCCCTCAGAGACCCCCGGAAGTTCCCCAGCGTCACGTGGATCGACCTGGGCAACAATGTGGACATCTTCTCGCTGCCCCAGCCCTTCCTGCTCAGCCTACGCAAGCGATCCCCCAAGCAGGGCCACCTGCCCACCATCCTGGAGCTGGGCGAGGGCCCGGGCAGTGGGCACGAGACCCAGGATGAGACCCTGGGCCCAGAGGATCCCGGAGGGGGCCCCGAAACCCCGGCCAGAGACCAGGAGGGCAGGGAAACTGTAGGTGCAACCCAGACGTGACAGGGGAATACAGGCCAAAGTCACTCCTCCTGGGATAGGATGGCTGGGGCTCCTGAGGAGGAGCTCCACAGTGGGCCCGGGCAGGGCCTCCCCCCACCCCCATGGGAAGCCGGATGGTGCCATCTGGGAAAGGAGCACTATAACTCCTCTTCGGTCCTTTCCCTCTCCCCTGTCCACCCACGTCTGCCTCTGGCTCCTGAGAAGTCATCCCTGGCTTGAAAGGAATCCACCCTTAGCCTCCCTAGACCTGTGGTTGCAGCAGGTTGAGGATGCTGGAAGCCTGAGCTACTGTGAATCTGGAGACCTCTCCTCCAGGAAAGGAGTGTAGCAGGGGCCCTCCATCTAACCCAGGACTTTCCAATCCTGAATTACAGATATTCAGGCCAGCAAACCCCAGCCAGATGCTGACTGTACCTCAGGTCAAGGGCTGGGATAGGGGACTGGCTCCTAGAGACCCCCAGGAGTCCCCTCCCCATCTGGACTAAAGGGTCTCTCCTTGTGGAGCCCTGGGCTCCTTGAAACAAACTTCCCATCATCTACAAAGTCTTTCAGCCTGTGATGTGACCCCAGGGCCTACCCAGGGGACCAGCTATTCCCTAAACCCGCCAGTATTTATGGCAGCCTGCCTAGCAAGCCTGGGGCAGACTAGCGCATGCACAAAATATGACCCACTCAGAAAACAAACCCCATCCTCTATGCAGATTGCCAGACCTTCCCATGGGTGATTGTTGCTAGGGTACAGGCCACAGTGAGCCTTGCTTCCTTTTAAAAGGACCATTTCTCATAAAATTCCTTCCCATGTGGTCCCCAAAATTTGAGCACATTCCCCAAACCCCAGGACCACAAAGATGAGGTGCCTCCGAGCAACCACAGCTGGGAGGAGGAGAAGAAAATCTCCACCCCACCTTCCCTACACCCAAAGCCTCCCCATTAAGGCCCAATCAAAAAGCCCAGCTGATTGCTGAATTGGAGAAAATTATCCATGTACCCATGATGTTGGTGAACCAGGGCCCCTCAGGTAAACAGGGTGAGGGAAGCTTCTAATCTGATGCCAGGGAGCCAAGACCTTTACAGACCGGGGCTTCAGATGCTGCAGTCGGTGCGAATGGGGGTGGGGCTTCAGGAGAGAGGACGCTCAAGCCAGTGGACAGAGCCCAGAGGAACAGGACTGTGTATAGATGCCTTAAACGCTTGGGGATTTCTGCCCCAAGTCTCAAGAGGGGAGAACACCTTAAACTGACCATAAGGGAAGGTTACAAGGAGTTAACTGGACCACTAATATTGACACGACTTAGAGACCGAACAATATTTGTCAGCAGTGATCAGACTTGACTTTTTCTTCAAAAATATACATTTCTAAGAACTTAATACAAAAGAGCATCCTTTTATTACCTCTATGGTAACTGCATGGAGATACAAATTTCAGGAATTTTCTCTCTCCCAGTATAACAAATGCATACAATACTTACAAGTACAAAAAAGCTACTTTTGCTTAAGGGACAATACTAGGAAACTATGAATTTAATGACTCCGCTGTCCTAGAAAAAAGGTGCCAAATCCGTTTCTTGGCTCTTTAACATTAAGAATGTCCTCTTTGATACTCGGCACAAAACAAAACATTGAAGCCTGTATTTTCCATGTCCAAGTTGATGGCTGCCACTGGTCCTTGCAACTTCCAAATTCTGCCCCTGCTGCAGCTTAGCCTGCAAGGAAACTAGTATCAGTGAATCTTACTTTATACTCCCCAGAATAGTCATTCACAGCATAAAGATATCCTCAGAAAACCGTAGGTTCACCACTACACAATCTGCCGGTAATTCCAGCTTCTTTTGGGTGATTTCATCATTGATATCCTTTTCTGCAAAACCATTTTAACAAAACTAGCTGCTCATCCATTCTACCATGCAGAATGGTCATGGTCCAGATCAGTCTTACCTTGTCTTGGGCTGGGGTGTTCCTGCCATTGCTGCCGGCTCTAAAACTCTGCTGGTCACCACTCTTCAGAGCTCAGACCCTGGAGGGATGAATAAGGCACCTGTGGACAGACAGCCAAGGGCAACTGGAAGCAGTTCCCACTGTGCTGACAGCCACGACTATACAAATGCACATCCATCCTCTCAACAGTCCTTAGGAACTGAGTCATAACTGCCATCTTTAGATGTTTCAAATTCCATTCAGTCACATTATTTTAAACATTACACACCTAACGCTTTCGATTTCCAGAGCATCTCAAAGCAGAAAGTTTGCTCAGGGCTCTACAGCCACGACATAAAAAGGAACTCCTGGGCTCACTCTGCAATCTAGTCCACACACAAACCAAAATCATTCTCAGATACTCGGTCGATAAAGGTCAAGGTACTAGGTCAGCCACGTCAAACTGCCAACATATGGTCCAATAGCAACTTAATGATTCAACACCTCGGCCTCCTCAACTACAGTCCAAAGTTTACTCACCTCGGTCCAGGCGCCCATACTCGGTGGCTGGTGAGCACGCGCTGGCAATGCATCACTAGCTGGCAACCTGGGTGAATATAGAAATTACGGGTCACAGTCCAGACCACCCAACTCCTGGGCACCGGCAACTGGTGAGGATGCCTTGACTGCAGTCAGTCGGGAAAACTATCGTCAGTTATCGCTTCTGACGGCACTTCCTATTAGTGATCTCATCAGAGCAGCCAAGCACCTCACCACTCCTATTACCGGCCCAGGGACCTGGGCTTTGGCTAAACCCGCCTGAAGGCATCTGTTTCTGAACACAGACGCGGTTTAGACAAAACTCGTTTCAGGTTAGGGGCCGCAACCTAATCGTCCCAAACAGGCCAAGGGGCCGTGCATAATTATATCAAATGCATGAAAGTGACAACGACAAGTCATCAAGCAATATCCGTGCGTTTAAGGGTGGAAGAACCTTAGACACAGCTAAGTTAACGTTATTAAGTCCACAGAGACTGGTTCTTACCTCGAGGAGGGCTGCTGCTCCCGTCTACAAAACTGAGTGGGCCGCCATCTGAAACAAGGATCAGGACGTGCATTAAGGGCAGACTCTGGCAGCTACGGGCACCTAAAGCGTCAGGTGTCAGCGACCGCATCAGATTAGCGTAAAAGTCGTCAGTTATCGCTTCTGACGGCACTTCCTACGGGATCATCAGGACAGCCGAGCAAGCCTCCCTCGCGACCCCCCTACGAGCCTCGCCCCGCGCCCTCGGGTGCAGGCAGCTCCGCTTTACCCAGTCCTCCTTGGGGTCACTCACTCCCGGCTGCGAGCCCGGGGGGAGAGGTTCCCAGACCGCGGAACCCTGCCAGACAAAGATGCACGCGCTCCTCCATTTCGGTCCCTAGATATGAACACAGGGCCAAGGCGCCCGCCCCCAGGCCCGCCTGGCCGCAGCCGCCTGCCGCACTCCAGTTACGCTTCCCGGGAACATCGGTCGAGAAACTAACAAGCTCTGGCGCCCTCGCGGCCGCGGACAGGCCCTAACTGAGTACCCAAACCAGCTCGCGACACCAGCAGTGGAAAGGCCAGAGAGTCTGCGTCCCAGCCCCTTAAGGAGTCGGAACATTCCACTCCTCAGGATGGGAGGGGAGTCCTGGCAAAGACTCACGGGAACTTCCGGTCCTTTTAACGGCACAGACGCCGCCGCGCCGGCCGGACTCCCCCCTCCTCCGGAGCTCATGGTCTCTTCCGAGGCCCAAGAATTCTGGGTCACAGGCACGCGGCTAGCCCCAGAGCGCTTGCGCAGAGCCAGACTGTCCCGCCGCACCGCCCCTGGGTGGTCGGGAGTAGAGATTCGGCCATCGCGAGCTTCCGGTTGCTTCTCTGGAAGGTGGAACGGCGGAGGCTACAGACCGTGGTTCTGCGCGTTACATGCGATCACGCCCTCGAAACCCTACAGAGGCTGGCGCGCGGCAGGCGTGCACACACTGTGACCGCTCCTCGTCCTGGGGACCGGGGCCGTCTGCCCTCCCTGCACCAGCCCTTCCAGCCGCTGCGCCCCGACCGCCCCCCTCACTCCCCTTCCTCCGCCCCCGCTCCGCGCCCCCCCTCGCTCACCCCCAACCCCCGCTCCTTCGGGACTCCTCCAGCCGCGCCCGCGTTTCACCAGCGGTGAAGCCTTCCTCCCTCCCACAGCGTGGGAACAGGCTCGGGTCTGGCCACTTAAAAAACATTCAGCCCGACCACGCACGTCCTGTGAACAAACACACAGGACCCCAAGGGAAAATGCCGGAAACGCGGTGGTGACCCATCGGTTACTGAACGGGTCTTAGAAATAGGCGTGGGGTTTTAATGTAGGGAGGGGGGCTTCTAGAGGGGCCCACGCCTAGGGGTCAGACACCCACGAGGTCCACCGTCATGCGCGAAGGATTTAGTGTAAATGCCAAGGAGACCAGGAGGCGTCCGGAAATGCTTGGGGATGCCGGCTAGGGACCCCGAGGGCGCCCGGAGCCTCGCAAGCCTTCAGAGGCCGGTAACCTTGCTCTCGTGTCCCAGGGAGGTCCCTCCGGCTTGCAGGGGTGGGAACTGCTCAAGAGGAATCGGTAATCCACAGCCTGAATGAAGTTCAGCCCAGGAGCGGGCTAAGAGACGTCCTGCAGGTGACTTTAGCAGGTGTCTGGAGGCTGGAGTAGAGGTGGCCCTACTGGCCTGTGTCCACCACCTCGCTTCTGCGGTGACAGCAGGCACAGCGCCTCGGCCAGCTGCCTGCACCCCAAAGAGGGCAGTTGGGGGGCTGCAGGTGAGGGTCCCTGTGCCCAGGAGACTGAGGGAGCAGCCCGGCCCCAGACACAGGTAAACTCGCAGAGAAATGTCAGATGCCAAACAGGCCAAGGGCCCAATACCTTTACTCAACTAACGTTTCCAGGAGAGTTAGCCACAAGAAAATATTTATTCATTTTTGCCACCAAAGACCCCTGGAGCCCCAGAGCCAGCAGGTGGGACTGGAAAGATATCCATCAGTGGGATTCCAGGGGCTGCAGGGGCACATGGTCTTCCTCCACCGCGCTGTCCTGGCTGGACTGGGAGGCCAAAGCCGGGCTGGTGATGGCGCCTGTAAAGGGATGAAGACCACGGTGGCCTGGTCCTCAGGGTGTGTACCCCAGGAGGCAGGCGCCAGCAAACAGGAGGAGGCCACAGCTATGGCACCACCCCTGCCTGTAGACAGCAGGCGAGAAGTCCCCGGCAATGCCTCCCCCCACCACGTGCCCATCAGGGGCCTCCTCCCAGGATCTGAGAGTGCCTGCAGGTGACAGGCTTTTGTGTTAGAAACCGGAACACCTGAGATGATGTGCTGAAAAGCCAGAGGGTGGCGAGAGTCAGGTGCTCAGAGAAGAGAGGAGACCCCCCACCCCAAGGAGAAGCTGGGAAAGGTGGATGCCCAGAGAATGGAAGGGCACTTGGGACAGAGCCAAGGAGAGAAAGGAACAGGGAGCACTGTTGAGGGACTGCTGTCACATGGAGGGAGGTGCAGGGAGGGGGCTGGACAACAGTTTGGGGCCTTGACCTGAGGAGGAGGAATGTGGCCTTCCAGGCAGTGGGAGGCGTTGTGTGCTGGGGGCTGTGTGTGGTTTTTGTCTGTATCAGAGGGACTGGAGTGGGATGAGCCGGGAGCCAAAAGCCTCCTCTAAGGTCTGGGTGCAGATGTGGGAGGGAAGGGGCAGGGCAGAGGGTCCCAAGGACACTCAGCACCAGGAGGCAGGGGGTGGTAGAGACCCACAAGTCCTCCCGCCTGGGCGAAGAGGGGCGGGCTGACAAATGTGGTCCTGGCAGGGCAGTCCCAAGGCTGTTCCCGATGGTGATGTCCAGTTAGAGGTCACAGCAGGCAGTGGGGTGTGGAACGACAAGGGGATTTTCAGAGTCTTGAAGGGAGGGGACAGCAGGGCTCAGAGGGAGGGAAACACACAGACGAGTGGGCAGGAAGTTATCAGTGAGGGCCGTGTGGTCAAGGACCCAGGAGCCCTGGAGGCCAGAGGAGACTCCACACACAGGTTTCTCGGGCGATGGGGAGGCTGTTGTGGGGAGGGGGCCAGGGCACAGCAGGTGGAGTCTGGAAAGAGCATGAGAAAGGAGAGAAGGGCAGCCAGAAGTCTTGAAGTGGGAGCTACAGAGGATTCTAAAGGGGCCTGTCCTGCAGATAGCCAGTCCTCAGAATAGGCCTCTGGTGGGGATCATTCTTGGAGGGGGGCCAGCACCACCCTAGAATGGAGGGGCCTTTCTATGGAGGGGCCTTGAACAAGCCTGGGCCATGAGGCAAAGGCAGAGGAAGTGGCTTCTCAGTCAGGTGTGGGGGTGGCCAGGCTGGCCTGTCGGGGTGGAGCCATTGGGCACTGGGGGCTCCCTAACTTGTTCCTCTGCTGGGTCCGCCCAGAACCCATTGAATGAATGGAGAGTGCAGCAGACAGACAGAAACCTAGACAGGAAGAAGCAGGAGAGGAGGGTGCACCAGGAGCTAGTTGCCCAAGTGATGGTGAGGAGGTGGGGGACAGACTGGGGAAGGCACCACTTTATGGGACAAAGCCACTCCACGGATGGAGCCTGGAGCCCAGACTCTCTGTGCTGTGGGTCAGGCAGACACTGACACACACCCCACAGCCACTCACCAGGGCCGCCCCGCCCTGAGGGCTCCTCGAACACCGTGGGCAGCGTCTGCTCCCACGCAGCCCAGTTCACTTCCTCCACCCTGCAGGAGACAGGGTAGCTGTGAGGCTCCAGGAGGCCAGGGGTGCAGGAGAGCGGCTGCCCCAGAGGAGGGCAAGGAGGGCGAGTCTTCTCTGCGGGACTCTGGACCATCCACCAGCCCACCTGAGCCTGTGCTCCCAGCTCTCAGACCGTTGCCCCTGCCAGGGGCCCACAGGGAGGAACGGGCGTCTCTCCCCTCTGGCTCTTCACAGTGACCTGGATTGTCCCCAGCATCCAGAGAGGAGTTTAGAGGAGCTGGGTCTTTGTGGACCCAGGCTCTGGAGTCTTTTCACAGCTACTCCACGTCTTAAGACCCACCCCCTTGCCGGGCTATGCCCTCAGAAAAGTGTGTTTCTGGCCGTGCACTTGTCACCAGGCTCCCTCTCTGTGGGGAGAGTCTGCTCTCGGGGGAAGGGTTGCAGCCTCAGGGTCAGGATCGGGGTGGAGGGTGGAAGGGCAAAGCCAACCAGTCACAGCAGGCTTAGCACGCTCTGACCCCAGGATGCCTCTGGCTTTTGACCTCCTGACTGTACCCCATTTCAGGCCTGAAGGAGTTAATCAGGACCATCGGGGAGGGACCTTCAGTTTCAGTCAGTGGATAGGAAGATGAACTGATAGAGCGGCAGGCCTTGGAGCTCTGGGTCTAATGAGGTCTAGCAGCACTGACCTTGCCGGCCCTGGCCAGAGTCCTCGGGCACGCAGACCTTGCCTTTCCCTCCCGACCTGGCTTTCCTTCCTAGCTGCTCCCCCGCTGGTTTTCAGCAGGGCCCCCAGGCTGCCCCACCCCCCTGCTCACCTGAAGCACCAGCGCTCATCGGGGCTACCATCTGGCCTGGAGCCAACTGTCAGCTTCACCCCTGCCCGCTGCTGCTTCCTCCTGCACCACCAGTAGCCCTTCTCCATCTCTAGGACAGAGATGGCTTTCTGGGAACAAAGGATTCATCAGACAGCGTGGCCGGCACTTCACAGTGTAACTCAGCATCTGTGAAGTGCGTGCATCTGAATCCAGCCCCACAGTTCACATGCCTGTGTGTCAAGCCCTGCATCCCCTGAATGTGTTCCCACTTAGAGACTGAGGATGATGCGTCCTGGGTGATTGCTGGGGAGCCCGCAGGTGATGCATGCCCTGCAGTGACTTGCAGTCACATAACTACAGCTTCTAGAACTCCAGCAGGTGCAGAACTTCACAGTGCCTGCCCCTGGCACTCAAGCCAGGTGGGGGCGGCATGGAACTTTGCAGGTGAGGCTCAGAGAAGATAAGTGGCTTGCCCAAGGTCAGCAGTGAACTGGTCACACAGTTCAGCACCCCCTCACCCACAAGGCTCTCCCCGCAGCACCTCTCCAGACTCACCCTGACCCTCCCAGGTCTCATCAGCTCCCAGCTACCCCAGCCTCTGCCCTCCCCCTCAGCTCCTCCAGGCTAGGCCAACCCAGGCCCCTGCATCCCACATGTGTCGCCCACCAAGCTAACCCCACTGAACACTCGATGAGTACAGAAGCGGGATGCACGAGGGTGGAGTCTTCATCTCGTTCTCTGCCATATGCTTGGAGCCTAGAACCATGTCTAGCCCTGCACTGGGCACTCGGAAAACACTTAGTACTAACGATGATGGCAGCTAACACACAGCACCTAGTATGTGCGAGGCACCTCCTAAGACCTGATCTGTCCTCAAATCAGCCCTGTGCAGGAAGGAAGGAATGGACAAGGGAGATCCCACTCGGGGGCTCAGGACGCAGGAGGCGATGGGGACCCTCCCCAGGTACCTGCAGCTTCCAGATGCTCCAGCTGTCAGTGGCGACGCTGTTGACGGTCTCGCTCATGAGCGCAATGAGCATGTTGAGCAGCAAGACATAGGTGAGAAGCACATAGGCCAAGAGCAGCAGCAGCACCACACCGCGGAAGTGCAGCTGGTCTTGGAAGGCCAGCTCGCCCATGCCGATGGTGAACTTGAACAGCTCCAAGGAAGTGTCCAGGATGCCCCGGTATGGGGCCTCCTTGTCCTCCTTCCCCGCCACCTCTGTGGTGTTGGAACCCGCAGGGGCCCCGGTGTCCTGGGGCTCCCGACTCAGGCTCACTAGTGCTGCGCGGAGGGGAGGGAGGCAGAGGGTGCTCAGCCCAGGGGAGACCAGCGGGCAGCCTCAAGGGTGGGCAAGGGCTGGGTAGGGGAGTGAGGGCCTTTACCAACAGCGAAGCCGAAAAGGAAGACTAAGTAGACCCCCAGGAAGCGGAGCAGGTCCCGAAGGATGACCTAGAACATATGCCCCAGAGTTGGTGGGGGGGGCCAGGTCACTAGGTGTGACTCCAGACCCTGCCTCAGCCCTGCACATGTGCACACGCACATGGACAATGTGTGCATACACAGGCCCTGTGGAGCCACAGTGAGAAGGGGGGTCTTTAAAAAAAGTCTATATCAGATCATATCATTTTCCTGCTCAAAACCCTCCAGGGCCAAAAAATTAAACCACAGGCTCCAGCGGCTCCACGTCTGGACATGCCCTCGAAAGAAGGAATGGAAAACAAGGATTCGAACAGATAACCTGGGCACCCGTGTTTGCAGCAGCGTTGTTCAAACAGCCAGAGGTGGCAACAACCCAACTGTTCACAGATGGATGAACAGATAAACTAAATGTGGTGTCTACATACAGTGCAGTATTATTCAGTCTTAAACAGAAAGGGAATTCTAATGTGTGATAGCAGAGATGAACCTTGAGGACATTATGCCCAGGGAAATAAGCCAGACACAAAAGGACAAATACTGTATGACTGGCACTTACGTGATGAGGCACTCAGAATAGTGAAATTCATAGAGATAGAAAGTCATAGTGTGGTTACTAGGGGCAAGGAAGAGGCAAGTAACGGGGAGTTCGGGTTTCGTGGGACAGAATTTCAACTGGGGAAGGTGGACAAGTCCTAGAGATGATGGAGATGGTTGTACAACACTGTGAATGTATTTAATGTCACTGAGCTTCCCGGGTGGCTCAGTGGGAAAGAACCTGCCTGCCAATGTGGAGATGTGAGAGATGCGGGTTCCATCCCTTGGTGGGGAAGATCCCCTGGAGGAGAACATAGCAACCCACTCCAGTATTCTTGCCTGGAGAATCCCATGGACAGAAGAGCCTGGAGGGCCATAGTCCATAGGGTTGCAAAGAGTTCGACATGACTGAAATCCTCCAGGGGCCTCCCCGAGGTCAGCAAAACCACTCCCTTCCCCCCACTTCCTCCCATACCCTCCCAGCCTCTGTCTGTCCCTAGCCATCCCAGCTCGCTCTAGCTTCTGGCCTCAGTCCCTTTGCCTAGATTTCTACTTCCTTGAGTCTGTGGTGGCTGGATCATTCTCTCAGATCTTAACGTACACGCCACCTCTGCAAAGAGACCCGCAGAACAGCCAGTCTACAGGGCCCATCACTGTCCCTCACACCCCCTTACATGTTTCCTTCAGAAACATTAGTGTAATGCAGCATTCTCATTTGTTTTCTTATGCTGTCTCCTCGGCTAGAATGTCAGCTTCAGGAGAGCGAGATCTATTCTGTTTGTGAACAAAATACTGTGTTCCTGACACTTAGAACAGGGCCTGACCCATACCTAGCATCCGCTTCCTAAATGTTTGTTGAATGACTGAATGAATGCAGGCACCTCCACATGCCCAGACGACCCAGGGCACAGGCACACCGGTGAGCTTCTGTGCTTGGTCCCTGCTACTTCAGCAAGCAAGGACGCGCGTGCTCCTGTGTGGACACTTGCCAGCACACACGTGCATATGTGCTTACCTGTATGGAGGGCAGCCTGTATGTGCGCCCTGATGCTGACACTCGGTGAGCCTGCCTGCTGAGCCCAAAAGGAGTGCCCCTGGGGTGCAGTGTCCAGCTCTGCCAGTCTGGCTGCACGGGGCTGCCCCTGCCTCTCACCTTCTGGATCATGACGCTGTAGATACCCGTGTACTGGAAGCCACGCATGTAGTAGAGCAGGTTCAGCCAGCCCAGCACCAGAGAGCACACGAGCAGCGGCAGGTATCCCTTGACGGCCAAGAAGCGCAGCACCTGGGACAGCACGGTGAGCAGTGCCTGGACCAGGCTGGGGGGGCAGGGTCGGTCAGTTCGCGGGCCTCCCCTGGCCGGGGCAGACCCCCCTTGCCCCTCAACCCTGCCGCGGTCTCAGAGATGAGATGTCCTCTCCGTGTCCAGACTGGACTTGAGCATCCTGACCTCCATCTTGGGTGAGGTCCCTGAGGGCCCCAGTTCCCTCCCCTGTAAAATGAGTGTGACAGTAACAATGCCTGACTTGGCGGGTGTCAGCGAGGATTCAGTGAGACACAGTAGGTAAAGACTTCAGGCTCCACTGAGGCAGAGCGAGGACTCGGTTGACGTGACTATCTCAGTGATGAGCTGGACCCAACAGCAGCCCAGCTCCTGGGTCCGGCCTGCATGCTGGTCCCAGCCCCTGGAGCTCCCTGGTCCCCAAAGCTAGCGTGGTGCCCAGGCCAAGATGGGGGAGGAGGGGTAAGGCCTCACGTACAAGAGGATTTCAAAGTAGCTGTCCATGAAGGAGATCCAGATGAACAGACGACGCCTCCAGAAGTACCACAGCTGCAGGGGGGCAAGGGGGCCGGGAAGACAGGCTGTGACACGTGGGGGGTCACAACACAGCCCCACTGCCCTCAGGGCTGGATCACCACTGCCATGCTCTCCTCCCGCCGGCCTGTCACAATCCGAGCAAAACCACCTCGGGGGCTCAGGTGGCAGCTTTGACTTTTGGGGTGCTTATGAATCTGGCTGGTAGCTGAGAAAGCTCCAGACCCTGTTTCCAAACTGTCAAGACACCCAGACAATGCCAGGGACCCCCTGGCTCCCTGTGGATCCAGCTGGAGGGCTCACGCTCCATACGATGAGGGGGGCTCCTTTCCCTCCCCCTCCCTGGCTGCCCAGGGACCATCCAGTGCTCCAGCCACCCTGGCCTCCCAGAGAGTCTCCACACCATGGCCCAGTCTGTCTCCTGCAAGCTGGCAGCATCTTCCCCTGAGGATGTCCTGCTCAGGCCCCCAGCCTACCCTTCTGTGCTCCTCAAGTGAGGAATGACCCAGCCAAGGGACCGTGGGTTGGGGGGCATCTAGCTCCATTCACAGGAGAGCAGAGCTGGCACTGCTAGGGGATCACAGGAGTCATTTGCTGCCCTCAGGGCACCCCAGCAAGAACAGTAGGGTTAGGGCATTCAGCCCAGAAGGCAAGGCTGCCCTGAAGCTGGTCAGCACGGGACCAGGTATGGGGCTCAGTCTCCTGAAAATGCAGGGACTTGGTTAACCTGTGCCCAGGCTCCTCAGAGCAGGATTCTGGGTTTGGAGCGGGGTGGTCGGAGGAGCCCTCACCTGGCCCATAAGGAGGTTGACCCCCCCGAGCAGGAGCAGCACATGGCCCAGCAGCAGCATGGTGTTCCCAGCCGTCACTTCCAGTGGGAGGAAGTCCTGCTCGAAGAGACACTTGGCTCAGCCTGGGGTGCCCTCCCAGCAGCCCCCCACTGATAGCTAGGCTGGGGGCCCATTCTGAGTGTGAGCAGTGGGGAGGCCCCCAGAGCAGCAGAGCAAGCAGGGGCTCTGGAGCCAGACTGTCTGGTTTCAGGCCCCATCTCCTGAAGCTGCTTAATCTCTCTGTGCCTCCCTTCCCTCACCTGTAAACCAGCGATGATGAGAGTTATCATCTCAGAGACTTGTTGTGAGATTAATTAAATATGTTAACACATGTCAGTCATGTGGAACACTTTCTCACATATGGTGCACACTCACTAAGTCCTAACTATTGTTGTTACCACTATGCTGTTACTTCCATACTGTGACCAGCTAGGTTAGCGCGTGGCTGCAGCACCCAGCAGTCAGCATCTGCAGGGTGGGTGCTAATCCTTGCCCTGTCTTCTGCCAGGGTTGTTTCCAGCAAGCCTCCCCAGGACGTGCCCCTCCCCGCCTTGCCTTTTCCAGGGCAGGCTGGTAGTAGGTGACAGCGGTGAAGATGAGCATGTAGGTCAAGTAACACAGGAAGTTGAAGAGGAACCTGGGGATGAGCAGATTCGACTTCGCCTTCAGCAGTTTGTTCAGCGGCTCCAAGACTACCATCCGGTGCCGGAGCTGGGACGGCAGGTGAGAGTCAGAGGCGCGTTTGGTTCAGCAAGTACAGTTGGGGGCACCAGGGGAGGGGGAGAGGTCGGGGAGCCCCGAATGACCCCTCCCCACCCTCACAGCTACAGAGTGACCAGTCCTGAGCAGGTGCTTGGCAACAGAGAGGACACCCTGGCGTGATCCCCAGGTCGGGTGGCACCAGTGTGTGGCGTGAGCATGTGCCCAGGGGCTGGGTGAGGACATGAGGCCACACCTCCACATCCCGGTTTCAGGGCCCACGTGGTCCAGCAGGCTGGCCCGAGCGGTAGACCTTGCAGGAAGCTCTGCCAGGCCCCCTAGGCACACCCCCGCCCCGCAGGCTCACCGGGCTTCGGGAGTGAAAGGCGATGATCTCCAGCACTGAGTTTTCCTCCCAGCTGTCCACAGAGGCCAGGTCATACAGCGACACCCGCACGGGCCCATAGGACCACTCGGTGAACTTTCGGGAAAGGGACTGGTATGGCTCCGGAAGCTCCCGCTGCAGGATGTGTCTGAAAATCTACAGGGCCAGGCACGTGAGCTTGAGCTTGACCCGCATGGCCACCACCCTCACTGATGGGAAGCCTTGGACTCAGTGTCCTGCAGAGCAGACACACGCATGTGCCCTGCACACACATGCACTTGCACATATGAACTGTTACACACGTCCACATACTAAGGCACTCCCACCTACCCACCTATGCCAGGGCCTGCCAGCAACCTTGGCTCTTCCTTCCCCATTCCTGCCCCAAGGCCTCTTTCCTGGACACTCTTATGGCCAAGGGACCCCCAGTTCAGGGGTCCTTAATGCCCCATGACATCAGAGGCTGCCAGCTACACACATGTGTGCATGACTGTGGCCAGAGTCTAGAGCTCTCAGCAGGCTAGAAAGTGTCCCTGACCTGAACAGGTTCCGAGCAGTGTGGTTTTACAAATGAGGAGTGGGGGCGGGGGTTCCTGTGTTGGGGAGCTTCCACAGGTCACACAGCCATGCCTCTAGACACAAAGGGAGGTCCCCACACCCCAGGGGCCTTGGAGGGCAGGAAGAAAACGTAAAACTCCCATTTATGTTCAGTTTGGTCTTAAACTTTAAAGACACCTATGTTCTAAGCATGGGGCCCTGTGTCAACTGTGTAGGTTGTACACCCATGAAGCTCCCCCCGATAATAAGGATCAGACAATGAGAAAGTGTTTTGAGGAAAAAGTAAATCTAGATTATGTTTATTCTTTTTTTTTAACCACACAGCTTGTGGAATCTTAGTTCCCAGATGAAGGATCGAACCTAAGCCCTTGGCAATCAGAGTCCTAACCACTGGACTGCTTGGGAATTTCCTCATGGTTATTCTTTGTTAGAGTAACTTATAACTTCCAGATAAATCACCTTTAGGCATTAAAATTGAAACTACAAAAGAAAAGTCTGGAAGAAGATATGGCTATGGAATACACACACATGCATACACACACACACACATGTATACTCATGCACACACACAAAGTTTTAAAATCTTGTAGGAGTTAAGCAATAGCAAAAATCAAGAAAAAGATAATTATACTCAGCTAATAAAAATGTAAAAATTCTGTGTAGCAAAAAATGCCATAACAATTTTTTAATGTTGAACTGGGAGAAAAATTTGCAACTATGACAAATTGTAAACAAAATGCTGTTATATTCATGATCAATAACACTTATGGGGCTTCCCTGGTGGTCAAGGGGTTAAGAATCTGTCTTGCAATGCAAGGGACACGGGTTCGATCCCTGGTCCGGGAAATCCCATATGTCGCTAAGCCCCATGTGCCACAACTAATGAGCTCTGGAGGCTGTGAGCCCCAACTACTGAGCCCACACGCCACCACAGAAGCCTGCGTACCCTTGAGCACACACTGCTCAACAAGAGAAGCCCCCACAATGAGCAGTTCTTGCATTTCAGCCAGAGAGTAGCCCCCACTTGCCACAACTAGAGAAAGCCAGTGTGCAGCAACAAAGACCCAGCACAGCCAAAATTTAAAAAAATAAATACATAAATATTTTTTTTAAAAAGAACACAACAATCAATAGGAAGAAGACACAACAGCAAAGAATATGAGACAGCTATTTGCTAATCAAGAAACCCAAATGACTTTAAAAAGAATCCCTGGGATTTCCCTGGTGGTCCAGTGGTAAGGACTCAGGCTTGCACTGCCATGGCCCAGGTTCAAGCCCTTGTCGGGGAACTAAGATCTGGGAAGCTGCACAGTGCAGCCAAAAATATACAATCCCTGCTTTATAATGTAATATATTCATACTGCAGCTCCTGGATAATTTATCAATAATAAACACACATGTAGGAGAGGTGCATGCCGAAACTGCTCTGAGCTAGACACCACCCCAGGCTCTTTCTGCAAAATTCCTGGCTGAGTCCTCCTGCTTCCTGGAAAGCGTGGCCTGGCCGCTCACCTCGATTTTGCCCTCCTTGGCGGCCAGCTTCAGGGGCGTGAGGCCCTGCAGGTTGGTCATGTCCTCCAGCTGCAGGCCCCCCACCTGGAGGAGCCTGTCATACATGTGGGTCACTAGCATGCTGTTCTCTGGAGAGTTGTCTGCGATCATCACCAAGGCATGCAGCACCGTGTTGCCCAGCGAGTCAGTGGCCTGCAGGCTAGCGGGCTGGTGCGTGTTCTTCAGGAGGTAAGTCACCACATCCCACTGCTGGGTGCAGGCAGCCAGGGAGAGGGGCAGCTCGCCTGGGGGCCAAGGAGACAGCTTGGGCCTTGGATCTCTCAGCTTCCACCCATTGGCTCGTCATGCTCCCTGGACCACCTTGAGGCAGCCAGAGGAGGAGATGCAGTATTATATCAGGGTCCCCGGCCCAGCCAGGCCAGGCAGTGAGTGCGAAAGGTCCTGGACCCACCCAGGCCAGGCAGTGAGCGGAGAAGGTCCCAGGCCCAGCTAGGCCCGGCAGTGAGCAGAGAAGGTCCCAGGCCCTGCCTAGGGCAGCTGCGCCTTCTCTCAGGAGCTGGTTGAGGTGGCTCTGTCCAGCTCCGACCCAAGGGAGAGGACCTGGAGCTCTTTACCATCTAAGGGATCAGAGTGTGGGCTTGCCCACCAGGCTTCCCACCCCTTGCCTCTGTCTCCTTTCTTTGCCAGGGCCCAGACCCACTGCCGCTGGGCACAGATGTCCCTTCCTCCATGCCCTGTCCGGTCGAGTCTCATCACACACCAGTGCTAGCCTCCCGCTCCCCTGGCCCTGGTCTGAGCTCGTGTGTAGTGAGTGAGCTTCCTTGGCCAGATAAGGGTAAAACATCTCTTAGACAAGCTGCCTTTGCAGGTAGCCGAGCAATTAGAAGCATGAGGGGTCAAACAGGTCTGGGTTTCAGGGTCACATTAACCCTGTGACCATGGGCAAGGCCTTATCCCCTCTGAAGTCCACTTTATCCAAAAAGGCAGCTCACCGAAGTAGAAGCAGGTCTCTTCCCTCCTCTTCTGAAAGAACTGGCCGCAGGCCCGGGCATGCACATCGGCCCCATTCTCCACCAGGAGCTTCACGCAGACCAGGCTCCGCTTCTCGATGGCGATGTGGAGGGCGCTGTGGCCTCGGTAGTACTCATCCATGCACTGGGCGTTGACCAGAGGATGGGGATTGCCCGAGTCCCGGTCAATCTGCAGCAGCGGCTCGATGCAGGCGTTGGCCCCATCCCGAAGGTTCAGCAGAGCCTTCATCAGACAGGTCTTCCCTGTGGAGCCCTCTGCGGGAGGAGGGGAGGGAGCACTGTGGTGTTCAGGCCGCCCACCCACCCATACAGGGAGCATCCCAGCCATGCTGCAGGGTGACACGGCTCAAGCCAGAGGTATTAGAATACCAACAGGTATGGCTGCAATTTTCTTTATTTTTTAGTTGGAGAAAAGCTGCTTTACAATGTTGACTTGGTTTCTGCCATACAACAACTCCAATCAGTCATAATTATATACATAAATCCCCTCCCTCTATAGCCTCCCTCCCACTCCCACATTCCACTTCTCTAGGTCATCACAGAGCACTGAGCTCAGCTCCCTGTGCTAGACAGCAGCTTCCCACTAGCTGTCCATTTTACACATGGTAGTGGATACACGTCGTAGACACAGAGAATGGACTTGTTGACACAGCAGGGGAAGGAGAGGGTGGGACAAATTGAGAAAGTATCATTGACGTGTATCCACTGCTGCCTTGTCCACTTAGCAGCAGTGGATACACGTCAGTGATACTTTCTCAATTTGTCCCACCCTCTCCTTCCCCTGCTGTGTCAACAAGTCCATTCTCTGTGTCTACATCTCCATTCCTTCTCTGCCATTAGGTTCGTTAGTACCACTTTTTTAGATTCCATATATATGCATTAATATACGATATTTGTTTTTCTCTTTCTGACTTACTTCACTCTGTACCACAGACTCTAGGCTCATCCACCTCACTACAGCTGACTCAAATTTGTTCCTTTTTATGTCTGAGTAGTATTCTGGTATGCTATACTTTCTACCCTATAAATTAAGTTTCTAAGATGTGTAGGCAACGTTCTCTACACAAGAACGTTTGGAGCAGTGTTTGTTAAGCGGCTTTACCGCTTAAAAACTGTCTCTTCTGGGCAAGTCATTTGGCCTCTCTTAACCTCAATTTTCCTCACTGTAAAATGGGACCATCCTAGGGTTCTTGTAAGGATCACGTGGAATTATATACAAAATTCTTTAGTACACAGAAGTGTTGAGGCCAAAAATTACAAACGATATAAATGGCCACCAGTAGGGGGTTAGTTAACTGAACTGTGGTCAATGTGCAGGGTGGGAAACTCCGCCGGTTGTTACGGTGACTGAGTTAGAGGCCTGTGCACTGAGATGGAGCGTGCTATAAGATGTAGTAAGAGGGGGAAAGCACATTACAGATCAGCACACATGGCACGGCCCCACTTCTATAAATATACACCCCCTGGATTTAAAGTTTAAAAAGATGTATTCCATATCATTATTAGGAGCCAGGATGATGGACTGTTTCTACCCTCAGCTTTATACATTTCATTACTATTTGAGCCTTCTAGAATGCACAAATGTTCTTTTCTTCATCAGCCCAAATATTACAGGTACTTATATTTGGGGCAAAGAACGCTCTGAGATGGATGAAGTGTGTGGTATGTGTGTCAGATCTTGGTGATGCTATTACTGAAAAAGGGGCAGGGAAAGGCCACACTGAGGAAGCCTGGGAATATCCGTTCGCCACTGACATGGCTGACGGTGGCCGAGGCAGGCCCAGGTCGGGAGCCGGTGGGGTAGGTGGACAGGGTAGCGGGCTCTGTTGGCAGGAGAGCTGCTAGGAGCACTGCCCCTCCTTGCCTCTCAGCTCCTGACCATGGTCGAGACCCACCCAGGGAGCTCAGTCTCGGCCCAGCTCATGAGTCCCTGGCTCGAGCAGTAGCCTACCTCTGTACTCCGAGTCTGTGAGGTACTTGCTGGTCCGGCGCAGGTACTCTGGTAGCCCCGCCAGATCCTCGGGGGCCCCCCGGGCCACAGCGCTGAAGAGCCGGTCTCGGCCAAAGCGGTTTGGGTCTGGCTGGCTGTGGGAATGTGGTTTGTGACTGATACTGCAAGAGAGCTCTGGGCCCCCAAAAGAGGGGAAGCTCTTCCCCTTCCCAGGGAGCCCCATGGGAGCCTCTTGAGGGCCTCTACCCTCCCTGTAGCTGAGTGGTAAAGAATTCACTTGCAATGCAGGAGACACGGGTTCAATCCCTGGGTCAGGAAGATCCCTTGGAGAGGGGCATGGCAACCCAGTCCAGTACTCTCGCCTGGAAAATCCCATGGTCAGAGGAGCTGGCAGGCTACAGTCCATGGGGTCACAAAGAGTTCAGAAATGATTGAGTGACTTAGCATGCAGCATGCACTCTCCCAGGCTGACCAATGAGACCCCAGGTGCTCAGACCCCTGGAGGAGGAGGCTGTCCGGGGCTGTGGTCTCTGCGTCCCCCGAGCTCAGGCATTTGGGAGATCTGCTCTCACTCTCTAGGTGCCCTGAGGGTCTCACAACAAGCTCACTGTCCATTTCAGCACAGGAACTCATCATGGGCCTTGAACTGGGGTTTGGGTCAGCACAGGGCTACCGGAGGTGCCCACAGACTTGGGGGCTGTCTGCACCACTGGTCCCCACCAAGGAATCAAGAAAAGCCCCTCGTCTTCTCAGACCATCCATGGACTAACAACAGAGCAGCTGCCCCCCCGACCATCACTTCTGTCCTGGGTGAGCAATCTCTATCAGACAAACAAGGAGATAAAGTAACCTTCCCAAAGTCACATGGTGCAGAATTCATGGGGCAGGGGGGTGGGGTGGGGGGCGAGGGCTCAACTAACTCCAGACCCCGACTCCAGAGAAACTCCAGCCTGGACAGAGTTTCCTCAGAGAGATGGGTCCCAAAATGGAAACCAGACACTCAGAATTTTACTGAGAAGCCACACTTCGGGGAAAATCCCCAGAAGGGGCTGGTAACCCTTCTGAGTCTAGCAGTGCTGTGTGGGGTATCCCCGCCTGGACCCGTCCCTACTCACAGAGGGCCAGCTCGCCTCTGGGCTCCTGGCACCATGACCAGTCAATATGAAGGGACAAAGGGGGGACTAATTGACATTTTGGGGACCCTCAGGTCTACCATGGAGTGGATCAACCAAGAAAGGGTTGGAGGCTCTGATGAGTGGGGGGTTGCTGGGATCAGTCGTGTTTTAAGCTGTGATCGCATGATTGACGCACCATCATTCACCCAGCAGACCACGTGGATGCAGCATGACCAAGAGGGCTCTGCGGCTGACTGGGGAGCCCGGGGCAGTCTGGCTAGGGGAAGTGGCTATTTGGACAGGCACTTCCTGTCACAGGGCAGCATCAGAGTCCTGGGACAGGGAAGCCCATGGGGCACAAAGGGCACCGAGGGGCTGGTTCTGCCTCGGGCTGGTGGCCCAATCCCACAAGCTTTGCGAGCATCCTCTCCTGCCCTGGTGTGAATGTGACCTCGGTCCTGCAGCACAGACAGGAAGGGGGCTCTGGGCTGGGAGGCCAAGGCGGGCGGCAGAGTCCCAGGGGTCAGTGAGGCGGGAGGGAAGGATGGAGGAGTTTCACTTGCAGAGTGCTGTCTGGCCCATGCAGATATGGCAGACCTCACCCTGGGGCATGCCAGGTGCACCCCTCCCCCACACCCACAGGGCTCCCCGCCAGAGTGGTGCCCAGGGTCTGAATTAGTGGACATCACAGGAAAGTAAGAGTGGAGGTGATTCCAAGAATAAGCCCACTGTCCTTAATCCCCAGAGTCCACGTCCCCAGGGCAACAGGTCCAGCCTCGGAGGAGCCTGGGAGCATGCGGGACATTCCTGGATGTCCTTGACTCTTCTGGACTGGGGTGTGGATCCTGCTACCACCCCTCGCAGGGACTGTGACAAACAAGGAACATGCCAGGCTCAGTTGAGTAATTGGAGCTGAAAGAATATGTCCCTACCAAGAGAAATGCAACCCCAGAAGACAGAAAGGCAAGAATGGGGAAAGTTTTGGAAGCAGCAACCTCAGCGAGCAGAGCAGAGTTCAGCCTGTCGGCCCTGGAGCCATCAGAGCCAGACCGAGGACCCCGCAGGCTGTGGGGAAGGGGCGCTGGTGTTGGGCCAGGCTACCCAGTTTGCTTCTGCTAGAAGTGAGGCCCCAGGCTCCATCCACACTTGCTGCCTCACCTGGCACCTGCCGCCCTTCGGAAGTTGAGGTTCACTCTGATCTGTGGGGAGGAGTTCCGGTCCTCACTCTGAAACCGGGACTCCATGGGGGGTGGTTCAGAGCTCCGGCCCCCATTTCCTGTGTCTCCCTGGGCACCATCTTCATCGCCTCCATCTGAGGTCTCGAGTCTGAAAGCAGGAGAGCTGGAGGGCGTGGTCATCCTCAGGGAAGACGGCTGCCCCTTCTGACTGGAATCTCTGTAGGGGTGGCGGGGGACAGAGATGTCAGAGGAACCTCCTTCTCCCAGTAGGAGCAGGACTAGAAGAGCTGGCTGGAGCCTGGGACCAGAGAGGCTCATTAACAGAAGCTGGGTACAAGCAGACTTTCCCTGGTGGCTCAGCAGTAAGAATCTGCCTGCAGTGTGGAGAAGCAGGTTCAATCCTGGGATCGGGAAGATCCCCTGGAAGAGGAAATGGCAACCCACTCCAGTATTCTTGTCTGGGAAATCCCTTGGACAGAGGAGCCTGGAGGGCTACAGTCCTTGGGGTAAGCACACACAAGTAGACCAGCCCCCAGGGCAGGGGCTCAGCCCAACAGGAGCAGGGAGAGGAGCCAGAGGAGGGAGGACCGAGAGGGAGGCCCTGTCAGAGAAACAGGGATGGATCATCACTGTCCCTGAGTGTCCCTCTGGGACTTCCTGATCTTTGAGAAGCCACAGTCCCTGGTCCCAAAACGTTTGTGTTAACAGCACAACCCTTTCTCGACACAACCTCCTGCCCAGCAGTCAACATTCACAGCAGATGAAAATGCAGTTTCGGGTGGGGGCAGGTCACTCCACCTCCCACGCAGAGTAGGGGCGCTCAGGGGAAGTCTTCGGAAAACCACGGGCCTATCAAAGTCTTTATTTTGCTGCCAGGACGACCAGGGCTCAGAAGGGGGAAGTGACTTTCCCAAGGTTCCAAGCTGTGGGCAGCGCCTCGCCCCACCATGCCGCTCCTCTTCAGTTCTCAGAATCCTTCAGGGCCTGTCTGTATTTTCAGCCTTAGTGTCTCTTAGGGGCTTCAGAGCCAGAGGGAGACACCTCGCTGCGCCCAAGCTGCCCCAAGCCTGCAGCCCCACCAGGCCCCAGGCTGGGCGGGGAGTTCAGCTCCAAGCTCCACCTCACCCTCAAGGGGAGCGCTGAAACCACAGCCGCCATCACATGGTAGGGTGGGGCCCCAGTGTGGGGTGGGGGAAGCCCCTGGGCCCCCCATTGGGTGAGCAGAGAGAAGGGAAAAGAGCCCAAGGTGGGGAGAGTGGAGAGAACAGTGTGGGGAGAGGGCGCAGGGAGCAGAGCTTGGGGACTTGCGGACGGGCAGCGGAGGGCAGCAGTGGCAGGGTGGACAGTGGCTGGGCCTGGACCATCTTCCTTGCAGCTTCAGCCCCCGGAGGGGGGGCGGCGACGCCGGGGCATCTTCCCACAGAAGCAGGGGAGGCGGGGGCCTGTCTAGTCCTCACGACGCAGTGTTGAACCAGCATCTTTCTGCGCACCCCGGGGGCGTCTTTCCCATGCCACTCGCCATTTAACCTGGCTAAGGTCCCCACCCTCGCACCGTTCTGCCTCCTGGCCCACGGCTCCCAAGCCTCCGCAGCAACAGCTGTCCTGCCCAACAGTCCCTGCCCTGCCCATCGCTGCCCCCCACCCCCAGCCTGGACCCCCGCCCCACCATCTTCCCAGGGAGGAACGACCTGGGTGGTCAGGTGAAGGAGGGAGCCGGAGCCCCGCGGAGACCCTGGCTCAGGGCTGGGCTAGCAAGAAGCCCACTTGGGCTTCCTAGCCGCCACCCCTAGACCTGGGGGTCCGGGCCCCTGGGACGCCCGCATCATCCCAGACTCACTAGCTCGGCGGAGGCAGCGCGAGGAGCGTCCGGCTTGGGGCTGCAGAGGAAGTGCAGCCGGGAGGGGCACTTGTCGGCGGGGAGCCCCGAGAGCCGGCTGGGTCCCCCTGCGTGCCGCAGGTTCAGCCCGCCTGGCTGCAGCCGGATCAACGCTCTCGAGGCAGGACCTGCTGGCCGGGATACTGACCATACGGACCGAGGGCCACACCCTCTCTGGGGAGACACGCCCCGCCTCCCGCCTCGCCCCACCCCCACTGCCTGCCTCTGAGGCCCCCGGATGCCGGGGGTGGCGCAGTCAGCGGCCACCCTTGGGTGCGGGGTCCTATTCGGGGGAGAGGGGAGCTGGCGGGTCCTTGGGTCAGGGAGGGACTCGGCCCCTACACTGACCCCCACCCCTCCTCTTCCCCACCACTGGTCCCCCAGCGGCCATGTGGCTCAGACGGGGCAAGGAAAGCTGATTTGGACGCCCCCAGAGAGGAGGGACTCCGCCCAGCACCTGCCCGTGGAATGCACCCCACCACCCCGACCTCCCGACCTCCTGGGACGTTTCCCCAGTCCCCGAGATCCCCAGCCTGAGGGCAACAGCCTTCCTTCCCTGAGCTAAAGGAGCTTCCAGCACCGGCCAGCAGGGGCGGCTATGCTTCTGAAATTAGACAACTCCCTTCCAAACCAGCCCTGGTCCAGACTGGGGACACAGCCATCATCCTAGTAAGTAGCCAGCCCTAGGTCATCTCCCTCTCCCTCACTCCTAAAATCCACCCCATCAGGAACCCCACACCCCTAAACCTCCCAATTTGTCTCTATCTCTGCCTGGTCCAAACCACTGTCTTTCCTGCCAGGGAGACCACAGCCAGCTTCAGGCTGGTCTACTTGCTTCACTCCTGCCTGGCACTCCTCCATAATCCATTCTCCTTACAGCAATGAGAGTGGTATTTCAAAAATGAAAACCAGATCACCTCACTCCCTGGCTTAAACAACCCCCCATACCAAGCCCGTGCAGCAGGATACCCTTCTCCACACCCCATCTCTTATTGCAGTCCTGCCATTCACATGACATTTCAGTGTATACACCTGTGCTGTCCAATGTAAGGTCACCAGCCACAGTGGCTATTTAAATATGTCAACTATAGTAAAATTAAATTAAGCATTCAGTTCTACAGTTCCACATTTCAAATGCTCATAGTCACATGTGGTTAGTGGCTACTATAGAGGACAGCACAGATACAAAACTTTTCCATCATAGCAGAGAATTCTGTCGGACAGTCCTGCTCTAGACATTCTGAACACATTTCAATCTCTCCAGTATACCAGTATACCATGCTCTCTTCTGTTGCCTTCAAGTCTTTGCATAAGCTGTTGCAACTGTCAGGAACACACACACACACTGCCTTGCTTTAGCCAATTCCTACCTCTCTGTTTAAACATCACTTCCTGGGTTGCCTTTCCTAGACCCTGGATTGGTTTGAGGGTCCCCTCTCTGTGTTCCACTAAGTGTTAGTTGCTCGTTTGTGTCCGACTCTTTGCAACATGATGGTTTGTAGCCTACCAGGCTCCTCTGTCCATGGGATTCTCCAGGCAAGAATACTGAAGTGAGTTGCCATTTCCTTCTCCACAGGGGATTTTCCCACCCAGGGATTGAACTCAGGTCTCCCACACTGCGGGCAGATTCTTCACTGTCTGAGCCACCAGGGAAGCCCCTGTGTTCCATGATACTTTGCCTTTCTCTGACAGTAACTCATTGTCCATTATGGTTAACATTTAATTGTCTGGCCTCATCTTTAATAATAATAAGAGCCTCCTGAGCAGTTACTATATGCCAGATACTGCTCAGTGCTTTGCATGTAATTCTCAGAGCAACCTTATTTCACAGATTAGGAACTGAAGCTGGGCAAGACTGGACATACTGTCCAAGGCCACAAAGCTGGGAGGTGACAGAACAAGTATTCGAATCTGGAGCCGCGCCTTTACACACCAAGCTCTCCAAGAGGTGAGATCTTGCTTATTTTGCTGTATCCTCAGCACCTAGCACAATGCCTAACCCCAGGTGGTACTCAAGAAACCTTTGAATTATTATTGTAATGCAGAGGACATTACTGTGCTGTTGGGGGAAAAGTAAAGAGTAAGTGGAGACTCTCAAGTCCTTCAGTGACAGTTGGGTAGACAACCCTAATTGCAAGTCAAGTTTATAAAAAGTCCTCAGATTATCAATCATCAGGAAAATGCAAATCAAAACCCACAATGAGATACCACTTGACACCACTAGGATAGCTATAATTAAAAAGACAGATTATACACTACCTTTAAATCAACTAGAATACAATAAAAAATTTTTAAAAGACAGATAATGATATGTATTGGTGAGGATATGGAGATATTGGATATGGATATTGGATATGGATATGGATATTGGAACTCTCATACACTGCTGGCAAATTATACAACGGTGCTGCCGCTTTGGAAAACAGTCTGCTTGTTCCTCAAAAAAATTAAACATAGAATTACCATATGACCCAGCAATTCCACTCATGGGTATATACTCAAAAGAAATGGGGAATGTCTAGAATAGGGGACTCTGTGGAGATAGAAAGTAGATCCCTACAGATGTGGGGAGTACTGGGGAACTGAAGGGTACAGGGCTTTTTTTTTTTTTTTTTTGGCTGTGCCTATGTGTAACTTTTGAGGATCTTAGTTCCTCAACCAGGAATTGAATCTGGGCCGCAGCAGTGAAAGCACTGAATCTTAAATACGAGACCACCAGGGAACTCCCAGTACAGGGCTTCTTTGGGGGGAGAGGGTGATGAAAGGGTTCTAAATTTGATTGTGATGATGGTTGTAGATATGCCAAAAACCATTGAATTGTACACTTTATGTTGGCAAACTATATCTTTAATTTTATCTTTAAAAAAAAGAGGTCCTCTGAGCAGACTGCCTGTGTTTTTAGTCAGAAATGAATCAAGCAGAGAAACACAGCTTTCTCAGTCCCAATGCTACTGAACTCATATTTGAAGAAGCTTCATCCAGTCCAGTTTCCATTGGAGGAAAATCTCCCCCAAGCAGTCTTTATGTTTGGCCTTTCCATATGTTTCAATTCCATGTGTTACACTTAGTAACTTTTTATAAAGACATGTTTTTCCACTTGAATTTGTTTTCAGAATCAATTTTAAGGAAGACAAGTGATTCAAAGCAAGTTCAGCAGAGATATTCTTTGGAGAGGGTGGGAAGGCAACTGCCTTTTTGATGTGTATCATTTGAACCATTTGAGTTTTTCACCACTGACTTAACAAAAAAAGGGCATCTCTTGCAGAGCTAAAAATGAAAAAAAAAAAGACACATAGTTGAGGCTTTCCTCAACTATGCAAGAAGTGTCTAAAGCCTGTGCATAATTAATGTAAATTCTAAAGAGATGTGGAAAGAGAAGTGCAGAGTGGGAAGGCCAGAGCTGCTCTGGCCTTAGAGAGAAGGAAAGGTGGAACTTGGGGGAAGTCAGTGCACAACCAGAGTTTGCTCCTTTGCTTCTCCCAAGACTTGGTCCAGAGCCTGGGCTGGGCCGGTGTCCTGGCTAGGTGGAGCCTCTCTGAGCAGCTCTGTGTCTGAGACTGACAGAGAAGTAGAAATAAGCCAGTTTAGGAGGCTGAACAGGCTTCCTGGAACAAGGGAGGAGACTAGAGTTGAGCAGGCTGGTACTGGAAGAGAAAAATACTAGCTGAGGTAGCCAGGAAGGCCAAGAATGCCTCCTGCAGGAGGGATGTCCTGCGAAGTCCTGCGAGTGTGGGTGCAGTCTGCCTGGCCTGGGAGATCCTCGCTCTCAGCAGAAGCAAGCTGCCCCTTCTCACGCAGTCTCTGCCCCCGCCCTGGGAGCACAGCTCAGCCTGGCCCAGATGTGGGCCCTCTGTCCCAGGACCCAGAATAGCCACAGCCAGGCCCCGGGCCAAATCTGGGAGCCCAAGTTCACAGCCTCTGGGGAATTTTCCGGACCTTGGGCTGGGGCTGGGCCCGTTCTCAACAACCCCCAGCTACTGGCTTATGGATATCCGATTTTACTACTGCAAAGACCAGAAGGGAAGGATATTCTGCCGTCTGGGAGACAGGAGAGAAAGGGGAGTGGAGAGGCGGAGTCGAGATAACGATGGGGCATTGAGAGGAACCGCTGGTCAAAGGTCCTACAAAGTCAAGGCCGGTAAGGGAGACACAGCCTGAGACCAGAGATCCAGACAGTCTGGCCAGAACCAGCGACAGCGATAGGAGAAAGACCAGACACAGGCAGAGTCAGCCTGGGCCAAGGAAGCATCACATAGCCTGACTGAGGCAAAGGATTACCCAGGGTGTGTCCAAAGTCGAGCCGAAGAACACGCGATAGAGCACGGAGGGGTGAAGGCGAACCAGGAGACCAAGCACAGAGACGCAAAGGGCCTGCCTTTACGCCTCAGCCACGCCAACACCCAGGACGCCTCTGCAGTGCGCCTCAGCCACGCCCACACCCCACGACTCCTCCCCTCCGCGCCTCAACCACACCCCTCGTGCGAAGGCTCGGCTCCGCGCCTCAACGCCCCACTCACACATACCCAGTTTCCCGAGGGAGTCCCTCCTCCCAGTACTCCACCCCCCCCCACCCCCCGCCCCGTTAATGTCACCTCCGGCGCCAGCCCAGGTGAGGCCCCGCCTTTTTCCCCACATGCCGCAGGACGCAAGTGTCCGTGGTTCCCTGGGGCTCCCCAGGGAAGGAAGCTGTAGGAGCGCGGCAGTGCTTCCCAGCCGACTGCCCCACTCCCCTCCTCAGTCACAGCACAGCGAGGGAGTCGGGGCGTCCAGGCTGGGGCTCCTGCTTCTCTCCAGGGGAGCGGGTGTGCGCCCGCTGTGTGGTGCACCCAGGGCTGGGGAGGCACCTGCCTCGCACTCTCTGGACGCGGGTAAGGTTGGAAACGCGCTCTCGAGCCGGGCCTTCACAGCATTTTCTTTTTCACTCCTGACCATCTTGGGAGGTAGATCTGTGATCTCCATTCAGAGAAGGGATCCAAACACGAACTGGCTTGCTCTGGATCACAGCATAGTTCGCAAGTGACGGTGGTGGGATTTGAACACAGGCAGTCTCGCCAACTTGCCTTCCCATCTCTTTTTTCAAAGTCACAAAGGTTTATTGTATAACTTACACCCTTAAAATTTTTAATGTGCTTGGTAATTTTTAAGACTGTACACACTTTTAAAGCTAACAGTTCTAGAATTTTGACAAAAGTATATAACCATATGACCATCACAGTGGTCAAGATACAGAACGTTGTCATCACCCCAAAATGTGCTCTGGTGCTCCTTTGCCAGCCCCTCCTTCACTGCCATACTCTGATAACCAAGGATGATTTCCGTTCTCACAGCTTTGTTTTCAAGAATGTCACGTGAATGGAATCGTGTACTGTGTCATCCTGTCTTCTTCTAAGGGCCCACATCACATGTCTTGCTCTTGCTGCAGTTCCCCCTGGCAGTGTCTGACCCCCCTCCCAGGCCCCTAGACTTTGAGGAGAGTTTGTCCTCACTGCCTGGGGCTGCTGCAAACCTGGAAAAGGAAGGATGTTGTAAAGCTGTCTTAGTCCATTCAGGCTGCTGCCGCAGACACGGTAGCTTATAAACAATAGAGGTTTATTCCTCTTAGTTCTGGAAACTGGGAGTTCAAGTCAAGTCCCCAGCATGGTCACACTGGGGAGGCCCTCTTCCTGGGTGGAGCCAGCACCTCTTCCTGGTGTCCTCATCCTAACTCACGGAGTCTCCTTTGTAGGAGCATTGATATCATTCATGAGGGCTCCATCCTCCTGAACTAAGCACTTATCAAAGCCCCCCCTCCTAATACCATCATATTGGACATTAAAATTTTGACCTGGGCTGGAGGACACACAAATATTCAGACCATAGCAGAGGAAATGACAAGGTGACTCAGGAATCAGGGACAGGAGCTCAGAACAAGACTTGGAACATTTCAGAAATACCACTCACATTTAGACTTTGTTGGGTAAGTCATGGAGAGTGACTTAGATTTGAACGTTAGACCCTCCCTCAGACCCGCATAGTGCCCTGGGAGCTGCCTCTTTGCTAAGAAACCATCTCAGAGGAGAAAGGTTGTTGGCCAGAAACGTTGGGTGTCCAGGCCAGCACGGCTTGCAAGCGGCCCTTAGGTCCAGAGAGTTGGAGAGAGAACAGGAAAGCTTATGCATCAGGGTTTCCTTTGGTTCTCTGCATTGTCTCCTTTGGTCACAGGTCTACTTTTTCTGTTTGCTCTTTGGAGAACTGCCTTTCACGAGAGAGGCTTTCCTTGAATGTCTTTCACCAAAAAGCCAGCTGTGTGGATGGGGCTTCACTGAGCACCTCCAAGTTTAGCAGACAGGTGTCCACTTCATTGCCCCCCTCCCCAGCTCAGCAGGGGCATTAGGAGGTCTCAGCTTCTGCACTGAGTTGCATGTGTTCATCCACCATCCAGGGCCAAACATTGCTGGCCGTGCCCTGCCTGGTTTCCCCTCCCACTCTCTTTGTCCATGTTGACATACTTTTTAAAAGTTTATTTTTGGCTACACTGGAGCTTCCTTGATGTGTGTGTGCTTTCTCTAGTTGCAGCAGGTGGGCTTCTCATTGTGGCGACTTCTCTGGTCGCTGAGCCCTGGGTCTAGGGCTTACAGACTCAGTAGTTGGTGGCGCATGGGCTTAGTTGCCCCAAAGCCTACGGAACCTTCTGCGTTGGCAGGCAGATTCTTAACCACTGGACCATCTGGGGAGTCCTGCACCTTTTTTTTTTTTTAATCTTCTATGATCACTTTAAAAGAATTTGGAAAGAAACCATTTTAATACTGGAAGACCAACTATGACTGTGATGTATTATGTCTATTTTCAAGACAGTCTGGAGTCATCCCCATGTCCTCACCCCCAAAAAACGAAGACATTGAAATTGAGGAAATGTGCAGACCACCTTTTGGAGGCGTTCATGATATAAGGAAGCAGGGAGTGGCCAGTACCTGGAAGGAGATGTGGAGTCAAGGTAGGAGGGATTACTGTTTAAAGATCAGTTATCCATGTAGTGACAGATTCTGTTTATACGCTAATGAATGATCCAACAATGGTCAGTGCAGGGGGAGGGTACCTGCACCAACAGAGACCTCGAGAAGATCAGAGGGGGCCCCAGTGAAGGGACTCATCTGTTCATGTAGTGAGAAAAGAAGGCAAAATGGGTCCAGTGCAGACAGGTTTCAGGTCAAGGGTGGGAAGGTTCAATGGCCTGTGTTTTCTCTAAGAAACGTTAAGCCAAGGCCACCATCTGGGAATGAGGGTGTGGCAAGTTTGAAGATATAGAACCTATTACCTCTTAGAGAAATGGAGGAGGACTTGAGTTTTGTTAACATTAATTGAAAATGAGGAGTCTGTCCGCCATTGTGGACCCGAGAAGTGAAGAGCGAGAGGGGAAGAGGAGCGTGCAAGCGGAAGAGACGAGCCCCTTCCACCAACTCCCGAGCGCGAGGCCGTCTTTATGGCTTCTCAGCGAGCGGCGGCGGCAGGAAGAGCCTCTCGGCCGAGGGCGGCAGCCAACTACAGTGAGTGCACAGGGAGAGGCCCAGGCGGCGGCGGCGGCGGCGGTAGCAGCAGCAGCAGCAGCTCTCGGGTTGCGGTGAAGAATGTCAGCCACTAGCGTGGATCAGAGACCTAAAGGGCAAGGAAATAAAGTTTCAGTACAAAACGGTTCGATTCATCAAAAAGATGCTGTAAATGATGATGATTTTGAGCCATACTTAAGTACCCAGACAAATCAGGGACTTAGAAGATTAGTTTTTTGGCATTCCACAGAGATGCTTCAAGTCTGCCTAGGGGAGACCTGGGGAGGGTAACCTGGATCCCACCTGTGTAGCAACCAGAGCTGTGCTTTGCATTTTATGTGATTTATATGTTGGAATTCTGCATACAATTTCACATAAAGCATTGGAAAGTCGTGTTTTTTTGTTTTTTTTTTTAAGACTGTAAGGGCATTTACATTAGTGAATCCAGTTTTTAAATTGTATCATAAAAGTTTCCTTATGTTGGGGCAAAAACATCTATAAAAGGTTTGTTTTAATGGGATGTTTAAATGAAAGGTCTTATGCTTTCTATTAATTAAATCACTTAAATCAATGATGAATCAATGTAATGTGCTGTTTAAAGAGATGTCTTAAAAGTTTGATACCAGTGAGACTATATTTTACCACCTCCTCCTTGCCAGTACTAATGAATAGGTTTTTACCAGTTACCTTTCTGTAATAACTAAAAATAATGATCTAATCAGGGTAAATGGTACTAAGACTTTCGCGGTGGCTCAGCAGGTAAAAGAATCCATCCACCAATGCAGGAGACAGGGGTTTGACCCTGGGTTGTGAATGTCCCCTGGAAAAGGAAATGACAAGTCACCCCAGTATTCTTGCCTGGGAAATATAGTCAGAGGAGCCTGAGGGGCTACAGTCCCTGAGGTCCTGAAGAGTCGGACACGACTTAGCAACTGAGCATGAACATGAACACTATAGAATATTGAAAACTGGCTTTATTGAGAGCAAAATTGAAAATTATCTGAAATCTTAAAGATAAGCCTTACAAAATTTAAATTTGTTGTGGTTACTTAGCTGAAATAGAAAATACAAATTGACCTTTTAAAGTAGATTAGTGAAAACTTGTATTGGTGAAATATTTGACGTAATTATTGGGAGATTTAAAGTTATGCAAGTATTTATAGCTTCTTGCACTGACCTAGCCGAAATAATTGTTTAATTAAATTTTCAGCGAAAAACACAGTATGTCTTTAAAATGAAATCCCTTCATCTGATTTTGCTATTATAAATAATAAAAATTATATTCTTTAGTCTGGAAAGGTTTTTACTGTTTGTTTTATATACTTAGAGCTAAATCAGTTCAAACTCAGAGATGCTTTAAAAACAGATTGTTGGTCTTTTACTTCTGTGGCAGTTTATTTCTTCTATTTTCCTAGTGCTCAATATCTTAGGAAATAATTTTCATAGTAATTTAAAAAGTAAATGTCCTTCAAGACTTAAAATTAGTTCTCTATAGTTCCTCAAAATAGTCTAACAAGGAAGTTGATTGAAAATTCAGGTTTAATTACTGTTAAAATATGCCATGTGATTTATACGTATAAATTTGAAGAATAAATTGAAAAACACCAAAAAAAAAAGAAAATGAAACCAGTCAACTTGACTGTGTGGTACACTCCCGCTGGAAGGTGGGGGAAGACAGGTGCAGGACTCTTCCAGGCTTGGGGTTTTACTAGGTGACTAGGAAGGAGGAAGAGGTGTGTTTCCAAGGGTGGGGTTATATGGAGGAATCAGACCCTCTCCTACCTCCCCACCATCCATACACTGGGGATGCGCAGCAGCTCCTAGGACCCTGGATACCCCAAAGCTCAAGGGGTTGCTGGCCTCTCTTAAAAATAAGCCAGAAACCACATTACAGCTGGTGCACAAAACTGCCTGAGCCTGAGAAACAGGGAAAATGTCAGAGAAGGAAAAAGATGAAAGATGCTCTCCAAAGGCTGAATAGGGGGCCTTGCTCCTGTGCTAAAGTCATGTCCAACTCTGCGACCCCATGGACTGTAACCACCATGCTCCTCTGTCCATGGGATTCTCCAGGCAGGAAACTGGAGTGGGTAGCCATGCCCTCTTCCGTAGGGATCTTCCTGACCCAGGGATCAAACCCACGTCTCTTATGTCTCCTGCGTTGACAGGCAGGTTCTTTACCACCTGCTCCACCTAGGAAGCATGAAGGAAACTCAAGCTGACCCTGCCAAATTAAGGGGCTCTCCTGCCAGGGACTGGAATGGGGCTCTGAGTTCATGTCTGTACCTCAGACTTGCAGATGTGCAAAGGCCTCTCCTTGGTATCTACCAGCTCTGAACTCACACGTGCCATAGTTAGTTTAATTCTGACTTTATTATTTTTTAATATTAATTTATTTTAATTGGAGGCTAATTACTTTACAATATTGTAGTGTTTTTTTTGCCATACATTGACATGAATCAGCCATGGGTGTACATGTGTCCCCCATCCTGAACTCCCCTCCCACCTCCCTCCTGACTTTATTATTTTTAAAATTTTATTCATTTGATTTTGGCTGTGCTGGGTCTTCATTGCTGTGTGCAGGGCTTTCTCTAGTTGCAGTGAGCAGGGGCTGCTCTCTGGCTGTGGTGCACAGGCTTCTCATTGTACTGGCTTCTCTTGTTGCAGAGCAGGGGCTGTAGGTGTGAGGGCTTCAGTAGCTGTGGTGCACGAGCTTAGTTACCCCAAGGCATGTTCAATCTCCCTGGACCAGGGACTGAACCTGTGTCCTCTGTGTTGGCAGGTGGATTCTTCTCTTTTTCTTTTGGCAGGTGAATTCTTAACCACTGGACTACAGGGGAAGTCCTAATTATGACTTTGAGGGCTGGTTTTATGGAAATATTTCTTCTTTTTCTTTGCTCTTAGCTATATATATAATTTTCACCACATGGCTTGTGGGATTTCAGTTCTAATTAGAGTTTTCATCTTTTTTGGATATATGCCCAGAAGTGGGATTGCTAAATTAAATGGTAACTCTATTTTAGTTTTTTACCCTTCATACTGTTCTGCATAGCAGCTACACCAATTATATTCCCACCAACAGTGTACAAGTGTTCCCCTTTCTCCACATCCTTTCCATCATTTGTTATTTGTAGAATCTTTGATGATGCCCATTCTGACCAGTATGAGGTGACAGCTCATGGTAGTTTTGATTTTATTTCACTAATAATTAGCAACATTATTAATCAGCACATTTTTCATGTTCTTCTTGGCCATCTGTATGTTTTCTTTGGAGAAATGTCTATTTAGGTCTTCTGCCCATTTTTTGACTGGGTTGTTTGTTTCTTGTTATTGAGCTATACAACCTGTTTATGTTTGGAAATTAAACCCTTGTTGATCATATCATTTGCAAATATTGTCTCCTCCTCCATAGGTTGTCTTTTCTTTTTGTTGATGGTTTCCTTTGCTGTGCAAAAGATTGTAAATTTCATTAGGTCCCATTTGTTTATTTTTGCTTTTATTTCCTTTGCTTTTCCTCTCCTCCATTTTTATCACCTTCTACCAAGGACTCCTATTGTCTGTATGTTACTGCTTCTACTTTTATCCTCTGTATCTTTTAGCTTCTCTTTTATATTATCTGTTCCTTTTTTCTGTTTTACTTTTGGGGAATTTCTGTCATTCTAGTTCATTAACTCACTCTTCAGCTAATTCATCCATTCAAGACATACCTTGAAAGTACATATAACACGTGTGCAGGCTCTTTAGGGTGACCCTGGAACACAAAAGGTAAGGGGCAGAAGGTGGAGATGCAAACTTTGTGTGGGACATGTCCCACAATATTTGAATATTGTTCTTTAGTCCAACTATTATATATTTAACCTAGTATCTCTTATTGGTTCTTTTTGATGTTTTTGTGTTCTTGTTTTGTAGTTCCAATTTCTTCCTTGTATCTTTTAACATGTTCATTAGTCTAATTTAAAAATCCTTATTCTGAAGATAATTCAGTGTGTAACTTCTCTCCTGAAAGTGGTGATGCCCTTAACCCGTGAGATCTAACACTGTCTTCAAGTCAATGTCTCCCAGCTGGTGTCACTGAAGTCAAAAGTGAAGTACTGAGAGCAGAGAAGGCTGCCGTACTACATCCTCTGGGGCATATTCTGTTCTGTCCATAGGTCCTGACAATTTCAGTGCGTGGGGAGCAGATAAGCCCCAGAGGGAGGCACCAGAGAAGCAGCCAGCCACTCCTCACCCCACAGAACAAGCTCTCCAGGCCTGCCTTCACACTTTGCTCTCCAGAGGGAAGCAGCATTAGAGGGACTCTGCCTTGCAACGTCATCCCTAAGGTCTGGGTGTTTGGAGCAGGAGATGATTAGGCAACTGGCAAAATCAGTGGGTCCTGACCTGTTTTTTCCAGTATCTCCCAAACACAGGAGATCTGGGCTGCCCTGATTTGACTCCAAAGACCTGGAGCAGAGATTAGAGTCCCTGCAGGTATGGGGCAGGTCCTATGGGTCCTAAGGGAATGGTAGGGGAGTACAGAACCCACTCCTCCATTTCCTTGTCCCCAGCACCCTGTAGACTCTCACACCCTCTCCTCTCTTGGGGAGGAGCCCGCAGGGTGCCTGACTGTGACCTGGCTTGGTATTTATCACCATGTCTGTTTACCTGTCTGTTCTGCTCCATGACAAAGCATATTTGTCTGGGCAGCCTCAGCACTTTGCTTAGAGTAAGAAGGACCAATCCCCGCCTCCCTTTTTTTCCTTCCTTTTTTTTTTTTTTTTTAAATTGAAGTATAGTTGATTTACAGTATTGTGCCAATCTCTGCTATACAGCAGAGTGCCTCAGTTATATATATACTTTTTCATGTTCTTTTCCATTATGGTTTCTCCAAGGAGATTGGATATAGTTCCCTGGGCTATACAGTAAGACCTTGTTGTTAATCTATGCTATATATAATAGTTTGCATCTGCTAATCCCAAACTCCCAGTCCATCCCTCTCCCTCCCTGCAAGAAGGACCAGTTTTATTTCTACAGACCATGAGGCTTTAGAGTAAGGCTCAGAGTAACATTCTCATCCTCAGGAGATGTTGGGCTCAGATTTACACATAGCTGTTTGGCCCACCTTCCCAGATGAAAGGGGTTATATTTGCTGATTTCTGGGCAAACCCAAAGCGTGTCCCATAGAAGGTTCTGCCTCTTACCTTCTGTGTTCCGGGGTCACCCTGGAGAGCCTGCATACGTGTTATATGTACTTTGAGTGTATATCTTTAGGCATGGGCCCCTTATTTCACTATAAATTTTCACATGTGTGCGTGCTAAGTTGCTTCAGTTGTGTCCAACTCTGTGACACTGTGGACTGTAGCCCTCTAGGCTCCTCTGTCTATGGGATTCTCCAGGCAAGAATACTGGAGTGGGTTGCCATGCCCTCCTCCAGGGGATCTTCCCAACCCAGGGATTGAACCTAGGTCTCTGATAGTCTCCTACATCGGCAGGTAGGTTTTTTACAACTAGCGCTACCTGTGAAGCCCATAAATTTTCACATGAGAACACCCATCTTAAGACACCCGCTCACTGAGCCCACTGGTCAGAGCTTGGAGGCATGCTGCACAGCGCTGGCCTGAAATAGGAGTGGGGAGGGCAGAGCTGGAAGTGAGACAAGTGACTTATTTTGGGTGGGTGATGTGAGTCTGCGGGGGCGGGGGTGCGGTGGGCAGCCCCTTAGAGGAAATCTTTAGCACTTTACTGGAATCGGGCAGTCTCCACCTGCCTTCTTGTGGCTTTACAGAAGACAGGGGGGAGGTAGCAGGTGTATCAGCAGCTGGGGGAGGACCTGGAGGAGTGGAGGATGAGAGTGCAGACTCCTCCAGCCCCCACTGCCCCCCCCCAGCCCCCACTGCCACACCTCAGCCCCTGCTGCCCCTCCCCCATCACCACCTGTCTTCTGGCCTCTGGAGTTCTTTCTCTTTCTGAGCCCCCTGCTCAGGCCCTTGGGTGACTCAGGGCCTTCTTCCTTCCAGAGGTCCTGGCTGGCATGGGGGCAGGAGCCATACATTCCCAACTTTGCCAGCTTCTTCCAGGAAAAGCTTGGGAGAGGAGTAGAATTATCTAACAGGCCATAAGAGCGTCTGAGTTAAAGTATTGGCTGCAAAAAGAGAGCAGACTGCTTCAGCTTCTAAAGGAGATTATGCTCAGGCCTGATGTTCAGAAAGACAGCTTTCACAGGAGTGGAGGGGATGGGGTGCTGCTTCTCAGAAGCCAGGGGCAAGCAGGAGGGTTGGAGCTGCCAGCTAACTTGCCAAGGGGTTGGGGGGAGCCTGGTGTATGCAAAGGCTGAGGGTTCTGGTTGGTGGGCGGGGGGCATTCTCCCTGAGAAGTGAGGCCTTCTGTGGAAGACCCCTCAAAACCCTCTTTCCCCGCAAACACTGAAGCATCGCCTTCTGGACACAATGGTCAGTAGTTTCCACTCTGCCTCAGGGTGAGCAGAGCAGGTCTGAAGACTGGAAGTTGGAACACGGGCAGGCTCAGCAGACCCTCCATCCCAGTTCCTGCTCCAGAGCCTGCTGTGGGCGCCACGAACTTGCTCCTGCTTGAGGGGCAGGGTGCATGCCCAGCACCTCCATTCCTTCAGCACGTCATCTGTGCCTCCCAAACACTGGCCTTGAGGGGAGGGAAGTCTGCTAGTTTTCAGCTTTGCTCCCTCTCTTCTTTGGCCTGGAAATCCTAAAGAAAAAGATTGCCAGATTCTTTTTCAAATTCCAAACTTAGGTTTTTATAAAGATACCATAAACAAAAGGCGAAACAGCACTCTGAAAGACACTATTTATTGCAATCATAAAGAAAAATGATTACTTTTTAGAATATATAAAGCAACATTACCAGTTAGCAATATGAATAGGCAATGATGTGAACATGTAAAGTGAAGTTGCTCAGTCGTGTCAGAATTTCCTTCTTTTTCAGGGCTGAATAATATTTCATTGCATATGGTACAGTATTTTTGAAGGGTGACTTTGTAGTAATCACAAATTTCAGTGATGGCATTCTTTGATATCATTCCACTTCTAGTTATAACCTGAAAAAATATTTGCACATTTGAGATGAGACATTTACAAAGATGTTCATTGCAGCATTATTTATTTTTTGGCTGCACTGTGCAACATGGCCTTCCCTGGTGGCTCAGTGGTAAAGAACCCCCTGCCAAAGCAGGAGACATGGGTTCAATCCCTGGATTGGGAAGATTCCCCTGGAGAAGGAAATGGCAACCCACTCCAGTATTCTTGCCTGGGAAATCCCATGAACAGAGGAGCCTGGCAGGTTTCAGTCTATGTGGTCACAAAAGAATTGGACATGACTTAGTGAATAAACACCACCAACAATGAGGGATATGGGATCTCAGCTCCCTGACCAGGGATGGAATCTATGGCCCTTGAAGTGGAAGCATGGAGTCCTAACCACTGGCACTCTTTCCCTTGCTAAGTTTCTGCTATACTGGCCTTCATACTGCTTTTGAACTTAAGCTTTCTTCTCTTCCAGGACCTTTGCACACTATGTTCCCTTTGCCTGGATTGCCCTTCCTCCAGATTTGTGAGGCAAGTCCATCATTTCCTCCAGACCTTGCTCAAATGTCATATTATTTGCGGGGCTTTCCCCGATCATCCAGTGCCCTGTATTCTACTTTGTTTTCTCACTATAGCACTTTCCATTGCCTAAGAAATGATGTACTTATCTATCTATCGGTCTCCTCTCCTCTTTAAGTTTTGTAAGGACAGACTTGGTCAGCTTTGCTCATTGCTGCATTTCCAATGCTGTAAACAGTGAAAGTGTTAGTCGATCAGTCGTGTCTGACTCTTTGCAACCCCATGGACGCACGAGGTTCCTCTGCCCATGGAATTCTCTAGGCAAGAATACTGGAGTGGGTAGCCATTCCCTTTTCCAGGAGATCATCCCAATTCAGGGACAGAACATGGACTTCCTGCATTGCAGGCAGATTCTTTACCATCTGAGCCACCAGAGAAACAGAGTAGATATTTGTTGAATTAATAGATGAGTGGATAAGTAGTCTTTCAGTGGTTTCCTCTGGGGAGTGAAAGAGGTAAGAGATTTTTCACTTTTTACTGGATATTCCTGTATATCATTAGATGTATTTTTATTGAGTTTGTATCACCTTTTTATTTTAAAAAATCAGAAAAAAAATTAAAAACCACATCCAAAATTTACTAGTATTTTCTCTGTTAACAGCTGCTTGAAGACAAGCTATAGTAGGTACCACCTGACTAAGAACAACTTATAGAAGAAACATCTAACCTGGAAAGTTTTATCCATCTCCTTGTGTTTGAAAAATATTTTCATTTATATTTTTCTCTTCTGTATTCGTGTTGCTCTATTTTTTTTAATTATTTTTTTTGATTGCACTGTCTTGATTGTGGCATGGGAGATCTTTAGCTGTGGCATGTGGGATCTAGTTCCCTGACCAAGGATCAAACCTGGGTCCCTTGCATTGGGAGCGTGGACTGTTAGCCACTGGACCACCAGGGATGTCCCTGTGTTGCTTTATTTTAGCAGTAGCATTTCCAGGCCCAGTTTGTGGCAGTCTCTGAGGCCATGGCAGCAGGTTTCTGTCCTGCAGAGGCCGGGAACAAAGCACAATCAGTAGTGCTGGGCAAGGAGATGTGGATATGAGGAGTTGTGGCTTAAACAAGGCTTCTCAACGTGTGAGTGATGGTAACTGATTGAAAAGGAAATTGAAAAAAAGAAAAAGTGAAATTGGACATTGGAACACACTGGACTGAACCACACTAAGCTGGTTCCTCTAAGGCAGAACTTCTTGGAGCCTTCAAGATGGCCCCAAAGGGGAAGATAGCAGACAGCTAGCTTCCTGAGCTCCTGTGACCACAGCATCCTTCTCAGAGGTTGTAACGTTTAGAGGACAAAGCTTGCAAAACACACGTAAGTTTCTGCCAGTAAAGATGTTTCTTAAGAGGAGTCCTGGCTGGTGGTACATGGTCCAAAGAATAGGTGCTAGAATAAGCTACAGGGGTTGGCAGAGACCTATCAGCTGGAGCGTGAACCTCACCATTCAACTTCTGATGACCACAAAAAAGGTGGGGGGGGGGGGGCGGGAAGAGGATGGTGATAGGATCAAGGTACAAAGAAAGGAAAATCTCAAAAAACTTATTTCAGCAGTTAATATCATTACACTCAGTGCAAGATCCTTTCCCAGAAATCAACATTTGTCTAAAGCTTCTATTTTTTTAAAAAGAAAATATTTATTAGTATTTATTCAGCTGCATCGGGTCTTAGCTGCAGCATGTGGACTCTAGTTTCCTGCTGCTGCTGCTTCTAAGTCACTTCAGTCGTGTCCTACTCTGTGCGACCCCATAGACGGCAGCCCAACAGGCTCCCCCGTCTCTGGGATTCTCCAGGCAAGAATACTGGAGTGGGTTGCCATTTCCTTCTCCAATGCATTAAAGTGAAAAGTGAAAGCAAAGTTGCTCAGTCGTGTCTGACTCTTAGCGACCCCATGGACTGCAGCCTACCAGGCTCCTCCATCCATGGGATTTTCCAGGCAAGAGTACTGGAGTGGGGTGCCATTGCCTTCTCCGCTAGTTCCCTGACCAGGGATCAAAACCTGGTCCCCTGCATTGGGACCTCAGAACCACCAGGGAAGTCCCTACAGCTTCCATTTGGAGTTGGCTGGGCCTGATTGAAAGGGCACCATACCTTTGCCCCTTCGGATTGAGGGATAAACGGACTATATCTAAAATGCAGCCTGTTGAAATTGGGTAAGTCTCATGAGATATAGTCTCCATAAAGAATGAAACAGACACTTCTGCAAAGTAAGTCTACTGAGTGAGTGTGGCCCGACTTCACGGAACAGAGACTGCTGGCCCCAATTCCCAGTTGATAGCACAGGTTGGTGAAGACCACACAGAGGTTTCCTTGTTCAGACCTCCGGTTGTGTGCAGTTTGCTGAGATCCCTGAATACTTTGAGGGATCCCCAAGGACAGGAGGAAATCCCATGAGAGAATTAGAGCAACAGCTGAAAACTTTTTCCCTCAGGGAATTCACAGAAGTGCAGACCTCAAAGCCTGTCAAGTCAGGGAGTGATTTTGGGGAAAAGGACATTCTTATCCTATTGCCCAAATCAGCACTAGTCTTCACTACAGCTATTCTGGTAAAATGCTTTTCTCTCAGGTTACGTGTAGAACTTTTAATCTTCAAAATTCAGGTTTAGTTGCAAAAGGCCTATTTAAAAATTCAAGCAAGACTTGTTCAGCAAGCACTAGTTTGGGGACATCCTGAAGGGTTAGGGGAAGGAACCGATGAAAACTTCAGGCATTTTCTGAGCTCTGCGAGAGTTGACACTTGGATCCCAATCCCTGCCTGGCCTGTAACAACTAGGGGCTTGGGCAAGTCAAACACTGGACTGGGAAGGATATAATCTTCCAACCTGACAGCAAATCTAATCATTCCCTTAAGTCTAAGGAAAGCTTTTAAAAGGCTTAATGTTTCATTACCACCTCTACTGGTTTAATAGTTTCTTTTTGGCTCAAGTTTTTACCACCACTCAAGCTGAAGCATTAACAGGCTAAAGTGCTTATTTCCAGTCTCTAACTTACCCAAGAAAATCAGTCAAGTATTCCAATTTAGTGTATGTTCAAAATTAAGTGGGTTTCTAGGACAAAAGTTCAAACAGCTTTTGCTGCTAAGAGTTCCTGAAGTTATGCACCAAGCTCTTCTCAGGTACACCTCGACTCCTGTGAGGCTTGGCTTTCTACATTTGTATATCACATCTCTGGGTGATTCTTACCCCTCATGCTATGCTTGTGGTTACACTAGTTTTAGTACCAGAAGTGATTTTCTTAGCAGTGTAAAGCTGAGAACCAGGACTTCCAACTCTTCCCCTTTACTTCCACACCCAGCCCCTCCCCTTCCTATTTCCAGTTGAGAACCACCACTGAAGAAATTTATGAAGCAGGGGAATGGTAGAGGCCTGTGCCCCCAAATATTCTTACACCACCTTCAATTAGCACTGGGAGTATACTTCCTAATGCTTAATTAACCGTGTTACACCCTCACATCCAACTCTGAAATCCCGTGGAGCCCACTCCACTGTCCCATGAAATTTTCCAGGCAAGAATACCGGAGTGGGTTGCCATTTCCTTCGCCAGGGGATCTTCCCAACCCATTGATCCAACCTGCATTCTTTGGTTCTCCTGCAGGCTTTTTACCCCTGCGCCACCTGGGATGGGAGCATAAAATCTGCTGTGTAGGGCTTCCCCAAGATTCTTACCACCCAAGTTACAGAATCTCCTTCACTGGAGCAATCTCACCTCTACAAGGAGGCAAAGCTGTTAAGTCATTAGGAACCAACGTTAGTAACCACCTTAACTCAATTTTTCTCCTTACCCTTGTTGACCAAGGCTCCATTTGGTTCTTGGCTCAGTTTACTTACGAGAAAATTATGGTTCTATTATCTAAGGCTAAACACCTGTAAGTGTAAAGCACCAGAGGAAAAAAGGACAATAGCCAACCAATAATTACAAGATTTCAGAACACAATTGAACAGCCTCAAAACTTCATTTCTCTGTAATAAGTCTTGTTACCCACTATTTGAGGAGGCAGGAAAGTGCTTTCCCTCAATATGCCTCCATACTCTTACAATTTGAAATAGTTTTAATTATACTAGAATCCTATTAATGACCTTGAACAAAGTTCTATACTTTGCACACGGGATGTTTGCCAATGACTTAAAATTTGGTCGCACAAACCTCAAATGCCTTCTTTGAATACCATTTTAACCTGTTGAGTACCCACCATTACCATGTAATTTCACAACAGACACCAAAAATGCATGCAACAAAACTTTTATTAATATTTTGAACAGGTTCAGCTATTACTGAAACTGGTAATTTCTAAACTTAAATTGGGGTAAATGGCTAGAGTGCAGAAGGATGTCATCATTGAACATTATGAATAGAAGACTGAAGAATTAACAGCCACCCCTCAGACGAAGGACCAGGTGCAGGGTCGACTCTTTCTGGATGTTGTAATCAGAAAGAGTGCGGCCATCTTCCAGCTGCTTGCCGGCAAAGATGAGCCTCTGCTGGTCAGGGGGAATGCCTTCCTTATCCTGGATCTTGGCCTTCACGTTCTCGATGGTGTCACTGGGCTCCACTTCCAGGGTGATGGTCTTGCCGGTCAGGGTCTTCACGAAGATCTGCATACCACCCCTCAGACGGAGGACCAGGTGCAGGGTCGACTCTTTCTGGATGTTGTAATCAGAAAGAGTGCGGCCATCTTCCAGCTGCTTGCCGGCAAAGATGAGCCTCTGCTGGTCAGGGGGAATGCCTTCCTTATCCTGGATCTTGGCCTTCACGTTCTCGATGGTGTCACTGGGCTCCACCTCCAGGGTGATGGTCTTGCCGGTCAGGGTCTTCACGAAGATCTGCATACCACCCCTCAGACGGAGGACCAGGTGCAGGGTCGACTCTTTCTGGATGTTGTAATCAGAAAGAGTGCGGCCATCTTCCAGCTGCTTGCCGGCAAAGATGAGCCTCTGCTGGTCGGGGGGAATGCCCTCCTTATCCTGGATCTTGGCCTTCACGTTCTCGATGGTGTCACTGGGCTCCACTTCCAGGGTGATGGTCTTGCCGGTCAGGGTCTTCACGAAAATCTGCATACCACCCCTCAGACGGAGGACCAGGTGCAGGGTCGACTCTTTCTGGATGTTGTAATCAGAAAGAGTGCGGCCATCTTCCAGCTGCTTGCCGGCAAAGATGAGCCTCTGCTGGTCAGGGGGAATGCCTTCCTTATCCTGGATCTTGGCCTTCACGTTCTCGATGGTGTCACTGGGCTCCACCTCCAGGGTGATGGTCTTGCCGGTCAGGGTTTTCACGAAGATCTGCATTTTGACCTATAAGGTTAAAAAGGAAAAGGTTAAAAAGGAAAAGGTTAAAAAGGAAAAGGTTACTGTATCATTTTCAGAATCTTTTACCGCTTTCATAGTTCATTGGTTATTTAAAACTAACAGATTATATTCTAAAACGCTCATTGGTTATTTAAAACAGATTATATTCTAAAACGCCTTATTTACGTCAAGATCTCTCACAAATCTCTCCTATTCTTTTACTAGACAATGTATCCATCACTGGAGGCAATATTCCTTAGTCAAGATGTCTCCCTAACAGGCTGGAGACTCGAAAGTACTTTCCGAGATTATCATCCAGAACTGTTCAGGTACTTCGTTAAGATCCCGCCCAATTCCCCCCAAACCTAGTCATCATGTCAGCATTTAGATAAGAAACTTTTTTAAACGCAAGTGGGGACCTACACCTCCTCCACGGCAGAATTCGAATTAAAAACGTTTCCAGAAGCCCCCGCCGACTACCTCTCTTCCACCTTTCTCCCCTGAAGCAGACGCGATGGAATCTCCATCGGTTAAGTGTCCGTTGACCTGTGCCGGCGGGCGCGCGCGCCAACCGCCCCCGCTCCCGACACGTAAACACGGCCTGCTCTTCCGGAAAGGCCGGGGCCGCGTCACCTCGCTTCCCCTCCCCCACACCCACCCCCACCCGCCTCGTCTCGCGGACTCCCAAGGCCTCTGCGGCTAGCCCTCACGGAAGCCCCCTTCTCCGCTCCTCCCGACGCTCATGGCTGCGGGCCAGTACCTGTGAGTGAATGCGAAGATGCCGCAAATTCAATCACGCCGAGTCACCTCCAAGACGACACAGGAACCCAACAATGCCAGCCGCGTCTAAGCGCTCCGGCTCGGCGGGGCCGATATTTATACAACGTCTGTTGCGTCATTTATCACTCTTACGTAGGCCTAGTGTCCCTGCGCCGCTGAAAGTAGTTCTCCCGGCCCCACCTCTCGCGACGCAGTTATGTCCTTCGACTGAGCTCTAAATTCCTCAGAACCGAAAAAAAGGATCCTAACAAATCAGCTCCCCTCTCCTCCAGATGATCCTTCTCCTCCTTTAGGAAAAGGTAGGAAAATTATCGGGCGGATGAATTCGAGTTAAGGGGCTCTTCCTCGAAAGCTCTGGAAACTTCCTTGCAGCGCCGGCGCTGATTGGTGAGGGGGTGTGAGGCGAGCCCGGCTCTGATTGGTGGGGAAGGCAGCGGCTCGGCTGTTGCTGGGCTCCCGCTGGGGTGATTCGGCGACGACGTTGCTTAGTAACTGAGAGCGCGTGCGCGGCACAGGCGCGCCTTCACTAGAGAAGCATACTTCCGGCTGGGGGTGGAGGAGGGGTCTTTTCCTCCCGCCTCTTAGGCCCGGACTTCTCAAATGTGTTGTTGGGTTTTGGGTCAAAATATAGCGGGTTCTGCGGTGATTTTCCCGAGAAAGTGGTGGTCTGGAGATGCCCAGGAGGTAGGCGGCGGAGCCCGCAGTTTTTCTGGTGTCTGCTGTGAGGCACAAGCCCCTCTCACGTCGGCCGGTTTTATTTTTTACGTCGGCCGGTTTTATTTTTGTTGTCTGGAACACAGTTGCGGAACTTTAGTCACGTTGTACAGTTAGGGTGCTTTGGTCGTGCTTTGAGGAGACGAAATCTAGACTTGGGACTCCGTGCTGGGCCCGAGTATCCCCCAAACCCCTCCGCCCCACCGACCGAGGAGGACCCCTCCTCCACCGCGGAGGCGTTCCCCTGACGAGGAGGTTCCTCCCGACCTCCCTCCCTCCACGCGGGGCACTCCTCCCCGCAGCGTCTCCCACGCGGAGGCCTCCCCCCACTCCCCATTCCTCGCCACGAACCGTCACCCCCCGCGGTGGAGGCCTTCTCCCCCTTCCTCATTGCGGAGTCCCCACACTGCTCCACTGCACAGCCCCCTCTCCCCCCAATCCCCGCTCCAGGTACCAGGTGGCCATGCTTAAAAATGCCTCCGCACATCCCTTTCCCTCACTGCTGTTTGTCCAAACCCCAAGTGAAAAATGATGTGGATCGGGGAGCCGACAGCCCACATGGAGAGACAGAATTCACACACGAGAGAATTCGCGACACTAGCGTTTTTAGTGTCCCATCAATAGGTTGGTTGTGCCAGCGACATTACGGGTGGTTTAACCAGCTAGGACCCCGCCGCGGGTGTGGCCGCTGGTCAGCAACGAGATAACCGGGGGACCGTGACTAAGACAGACGTGTTTGGGTCCGCAGCCACGCAGCCCGGCGGCTGAGTCATGCTGGTGGGGGTGTAAATAAACATGGGAGTGGTTGTTGCGTAGCAGCAACCTCGCGAAGTTAGGAGGTGGTCTGGAGATGTGCACCTTACTACAGAGTGGCTAGTTATCACGTAGAAAAGGTCGTGAGTCTAAATGACAATCCTTCAACGCTTAACAGTAAGAGGAGGTACAATGTGACAAGCATTTGAGTTAACGCCCAGACGGTAATAAATTTATTATGACTTGCTAAAATCTATTTACATGAATGGTAGGAGATAGAAATAAACAGTTTCTTGAAAATAATTTGGTCGATGATGTAGTTGATAAAACGTTCATGGTAAAAAGTATGGATTTTCGTTTTTGTTAGTCTGACAGTCAGTAGTCTGAGCTTGTTTCACTAACTGACAGCTCCTCTTAAGTCATCCCTGTGAATTGGTGGAATGATCTAGAATGGAGATCTCATGGTTTGATATGGGTACGGGGCCTGAAATTCTAGCAGTTGCCAGAAGTTAGTCATACAGCTTCCTGGTTTAATGTTTGAACAAAGGGCATTTGGTAACCTCAGCACAGAAAAATGTTTTCAGAAAACAGGCGTATGCGTGCCATGTTTAATAGACAAGATGAGTTTTTTTTATGGTGTGTTTTTTAATGAAACTTTTAATAATAGCGTCATTTCTGGTGATTGTAAAAGGTAGTCTGTAAACACATTAAAGAACAGACTGACAAAAATACCTGAAATCACAAATTTGAAAATCTAGCACAGTACTTGGCCTTGAGCTTAATAAATGTTTGTTTAGTGAACTGTAGTTTCCCTTTTGTTCAACTTGGGGGAAAAAACTGTTGACAGCCTTAGACACTTAAAACACAAAGCAAAAAGACTATTTATTTAATAACCATGTGCAAATGGTTTTGCCTAGGCAGTTCCTTTGAAAGAAAGAATTTGATTCTAAGATTCAAAGTGATTTTTTACTTAGCTAGATGTCTTTTAATAAAAATCTGTGAGAAAACTGTTTCCAATTACAAATTCACAATTGTTTTCTTGACATTATCAGCTGACATTTAAAATACAGAGTTATTCTGTGGTTTGTCATTTCCTTGTTTGGCAGTGTATTGCAACAGAATTATAAGACTAATTCTGATTTCTTACCAGCAAGTTAGAAACTTTGATGTTGAGTGCCCAAATGAACACAGAGCAAAATTCTAAATTGTCTTAAAAGTGGTCCTCAAAACTTTTTAAATTTGTCCGTTTAAAAATAGCTATTCAAGGTATTTCTCTGGTGGTGCAGTGGCTAAGACTCCAGGCTGCCCATGCAGGGGGCCAGGGTTTGATTCCTGGTCATGAAGTAGATTCCAGTACCTCAATAAAGACTGAAGATCTGGAGTGATGCAGCTGAGACCCAGAGCAGCCAAATAAATAAAAAATTTTAAAAGAACAGCTATTCAAAAAGATTTTCACTGTGAAAGATTATATACGTATATGAAAGTTGGAGATAATATAACAAACACCATATAACCACCACCCAACTTTGTTAATCTTAACAAAATAGCAAAAGCTGTTTTGCTTAAGCTTTTAAAAATATTTTAGTGAAAAAAACATAGGGTATAAAGTTTACTATCTTACGAGCTATGCACTTTTTAAAAAACATTTAAAAAAATATTATTTATCTTCGGCTGTGCTAGGTCTTTGTAGATGCGTGTGGACTTTGGTTGTGGCGAGCAGGGCCTACTCTCTAGTTGGATTGTGTAGGCTTCTCCTTTTGGTGGCGTCTTGTTGTGGAGCAAAGGCTCTAGGCACTTGGGCTTCAGTGGTTTCAGCCCACAGACCAACTATACACTTATAAATGTACAGTTTAGTAGTGTTAACTGTGTTCACATTATTGTATAACATATCTAGAATTTTTCCTCTTGCCAATCTGAAACTCTATACCCATTAAATAACAACTCCCCATTTCTCCTTCCCCTAACCATCATTCTACTTTGTATGATTTTGACTATCTTAGGTAAGTTATGTAAGTGGAATCATACAGTATTTGTGAGTGTGACAAAATTTCCTTTTTTAGGCTGAATAGTATTCCTTTGTATGTATGCAGCACATTTTGTCTATCCGTGTATCTGTCTATGCATATGTGGATTGCTTTCACCTCTTGGCTTTTGTGAATAATGAGCTGCTACAGTGAACATGGTTGTGCAAATATCTCTTTAAGATCTTGCTTTCAGTTCTTTTGAATATGCACTTACAAGTGACATTGCTGGATCTTAAGGTAATTCTATTTTTAATTTTTTTGAACTGTTTTTCACAGAAACTCCACCATTTTACATGCCTCCCCAGTGTACAACTTTGATTGTTCCACATCCTCACAAACATTTGTTATTTAAAAAAAATGATTGTCCCCATTGGTCTAAGATGACACCTCACTGTGGCTTTGATTTGCATTTCCTTAATGATTTTTTAATATAAAAATAATTACAGATTCATAAGAACTCACAAAAATATAGAGACGTCTCAATGTACCCTTCACCCATTTTCCCCCAATGACAGCAGCTTACACAGTTGTAGTACAATGTCAAAACCAGGAAATTAACATTGGTGCAACACACAGACCTTATTCAGACTTTAGCAGTTTTACATGTACTTTAGTATGTGTGCAGTTGTATGCAGTTTTATCACGTGGGTAGTAGATTCATGTCACCCCACCACAGTCAAGGTACAGAGCTATTTTCATCACTATAAGGATAACCTCTTATGGTCAGTCACAGCTGCTCTTACCCCTTCCCCACAAGCCCAGGGAGTCATCAATCCATTCTGCATCTTTTATAATTTTGTCATTTTAAGAATGTGGCATAAATGGAATCGTACAGTATGTAACCTTTTGACATTTTTCATGTAAATTTCATCTGAATTGTTGAATATATGAAGAGTTCATCCGTTTTTGCTGCTGAATAACTTTCTGTGGTATATGTGTCCCACAGTTGGTTTATTCATTCACCTACAGATGGACTTGAGGGATGTTTCCAGTTTTTGGCTATTACAAATGTTAAGTAACAAAAACTCAACTGAATAAATATAAGGATCACATGAATGTATTCAACAATTTGTAAATCAGGAAACATCCCATCTAGCAATAGAGCTCTGTTGAGCTGCAGAAAAGAAGATTTTTAAAGGCAGAGAGGAAGCAGAAAAAAGGAAAGAATTAGCAAAGAATACCTTCTTTTTAGGCGAGGCTGCCTTCCTTGCCTAAGGGGAAGGGCAGAGGTATCCACTGATCACAGGGGTGGATCCTAGTGCTGACCAGGACATTCCAGGTTGTCTGGTTAAAGGTCAGTTTCCTGGGGAAGCTTGTAACTGCAGTTGGGTTAGGAATGAAGTCTTAGATTGTTTCCCTGGGGCCTGACACAAGTAACTCCTCTTTGGGCATTTTGTCTCAAAACACAAGGTTCTCTGATCATTCATGTATATTTTCATGTAAGCAGATGTTTTTCTTTCCCTGGGATGAATGCCCAGTAGTGTAATTTCTGGGTTATCAGGTATGTGTATGGTTAGGTCTTTAAGAAACTGCCATTTCCAGAGGGGTTGTATTATTTACTGTCCCACCTCCCCCCCCCCCCCACCCGTGTCTGGGAGATGCAGTTTCTTTGCACCCTCACAACATTTGGTATTGTCACTTTTTTTTAAGTTTTAGCTATGTAATTCTTGTGCAGTGTTTAGATATTGAATTTTCGTTTCCCTAATGATTAATGATGTTGCATGTATTTTCATGTGCTTCTTTGCCATGTGGATTTTGTTTTTGCTGAAATACCTGTTAGTCTCTTTTGCTCATTTTGTAATTGGATTGTTTACCTTTTTTACTGTTGAGTTTTGAGAGTTCGCTATATATTCTACATACAAATTCTTAGAAAATACAGGTATTTTCTTCCATTCTATAAGTTGTCTTTTCACTTTCTTGGTGGTGTCTTTTGAAGTACAAAAGTTTGTTATTTTGAGATGTCTTAACACTCTATCTTATGCTTACCTGATCTCTTCCACATTCACCTCCATTTCACCTAAGCAACAAACCTCGACATCACCTAAAACGATCGCACTCTGCTTCCTGAAACCCCAGTACTCAACTCTCAGAGCCCAACCTCTTGCCCATCTACCTATCTTTCTGCTTTGTTACATCCGCTCTGTAAACCTTCTAAGACCTGCAGTTCCCCAGTTCCCTGTTTTCCCCTCTTCACAGCATCTTTTATAGAGCAAAATTTAAAATTTTTGACCAAGTCCAGTTTGTTGGTTCTTTAATGGATTGTGCTTTTGGTGTCATGTCTAAGAGTTCTTCACTCAGCCCTAGATCCCAAAGACTTTGTCTGTGTTTTCCCTACATGTAAATCTATGACTCATTTTGAGGCTTAAGTTGAGGTTCATTCTTTCACTTTTGGATGTCAAATTCTCCAGTTTCACCATGGAAACACTATCTTTCTTCCATTGAATTACTTTTGTACCTTTGTCAAAACTCAGTTGGCTGGACCTGTATGGATCTGTGTTAATTTTTTGTTTGTTTTTTGTTTATCAACTCCAGGAACTTTTTAAAACTAATAACATACATTAATGTTTCCATAAATACTAAATGTTACTATAGATTGAATGTGACCCCCCAGAATTCATGTGTTGAAACCTAATCCTAGTGTGATATTTGGAGGTGAGGCCTTTGGGGGTGATTAGGCCACGAGAGCAGAGCTCTTAAAAATGGGCCTAGTGTCCTTATGAAAGAGAGCAGAGCTCTTAAAAATGGGCCTAGTGTCCTTATGAAAGGTCCCAGAGAGCCCCCTTGCCCCATGTGAGGACATAGGAAGTGGCCCCTCACCAGACACTGTATCTGCCAGCACCTTAATGTTGACTTCCCAGCTTACAGAACTGTGAAAAAAATAATATGTTTCTGTTGTTTATAAGCTGCTCAGCCTGTGATGTTCTGTTATAGTAGCCTGAACAGACTAAAACACCTGTTTTTAAACTTTATGTAAATGATGTCATACTCTAGCTATCATTCTACAACTTCCCTTTTTTAATATTGTTTTTTGTGGCTTAGCTGTGTTGATAAAGCTAGTTCAATTGCTTTAGCTGCTGTGTAGTATTCTCCTATGTGAAGATATCACAGTTTAACATCAAGATATTCCTAGTTTTCACTGTTACAAACAAAAATGCTAAAATAATTTAAAATTTTTATTTTATGTTTATTTGGGTTTTTTCTGTTTATTTGTTTTTATAAAAAATATTTATTTGTTTTTGGCTGCATCAGGTCCTAGTTACAGCACTCCAGATCTTTGTAGTGGCTCATGGACTTAATTGTCCTGCAGTGTGTGGGATTTTAGTTCCGTGACCAGGGATCGAACCCGTGTTCCCTACATTAGAAGGCAGATTCTTAACTACGGGATCACTAGGGCAGTCCTTTGAAGTTTAATGTTGAGCCAAGAGAAAGACTAGGTTTGTTGGTTTCTTTGCTCATTCAGCAGGCATGTCCAGCAGCTTCTGGGTATGGAAGGCTTTGGGGTTGCTGACTTGGGTAGGACACGGGCCCCCACCCAGTGGGGTCATGGTTTTAGTGCGAATAAAGGGCATCATTGTGATCCTGAGAGTATTTATCTTAATGAGTTGTTGGAAGATTCAATGAGTTAACTCATGTAAAGGGTTGAGAAGAAAGCCCAGTTTATGGAGGGGTGCTTGATCAATGCTAGCTACTGTTGTCAATCTTGAAAGGCAAAAATGGCTTAGTGGTTAAAGCACAGACTGGATTGGGTTGAAATCTTGACTCTACCATTTACTCACTGTGACTGTCAGTGAGTTATTCAACTTCTCTGGGCCTCAGTGTCTTCATGTATATAGGGCAGAGATAGTAATAATACCTAGCTTACGAGTTTTTTTTAAATTATTTATTTGGCATCATTGCGTCATGCAGGAACTTTCTGTGTGGCGCCAGAGCTTAGTTGCTTGGCAGCATATGGGATCTTAGTTCCCTGACCAGGAATCGAACTCAGATCCCCTGTATTGCAAGGTGGATCCCTAACCATTGGGCAACCAGGGAGGTCCCCCTTACAGGGTTTTTGAGGGTTGAATGAACCTGCCTTGCAAGGTTAGTTTCTACAGGTAGAATGCTTAGAACAGTTTTTGGTACACAGGAAGCACTCAGTAAATGTTAGCTGCACAAACAAGGACAAGTACATAGACTTCTCTGGGGCATAGAAGAGGAAGGAGCTGTCTAGCTGCCTGGAGGAGGGTAACAGAGCAACCCAAAAGTTACCACAAAGGAATTACTTAGAAGCCCAATCTCAGGGAGGAGTCAGGATTGTCCAGAGAGAGAGGAGCAGGTGAAAAGTGAGAAGGCATAGTGTGATAAAGAACAGGTGTTTACGTATTTGTGTCTGTGATTTAGGGGGACTGCAGGTGGAAAATAAGCCTGGAGAAGGAGGCAGAGCTCAACACTCCAGCAGCTTCACTACCTCTAGCAGTCCTGCCGTCCCAGGTGTTTCCCACTTCTGGACCTTGGCACTTGATGTTTCCTTTGCCCAGAACTCTTCTGTGGCTCTTGCTGTCTCCTACTTTATGCAGTGTAAACATCACATCTTCATAAAGGCCTTCTCTAACACCCATTCCTGCTCCCGGTACTCAACTGCAGCACCTTGGTTATTTCTTTCAAAATGAGTTCATGTTTACATAATCCATAATTGTATTGCTTACATGGTTGTTTATCTCTTTGTTTCCTCCACTAGAATATAAATTCTATGAGGTACAGACCAGGTCCCTCTGGTTTATCACCATACCTCCACTCTTAGCCAGCTAGCATGCAGCCTAGTGTATGGTCAGCACTCAGTAAATATTTGTTGAAAGAATGAATGACTAATGAAGGACCTGGCTTACTATGCTGAGGACTTTAGATTCTTCTTGCAGGTGTTCTGCATAGGAAGGACATGTTCAGATTGCTACTGTAGAATGATAACTAGGTGACATCATAGCAGGTGCATAGAAAGGGGATGAGATCAGAGATCAGCACTCCAGACGTGGTGGCCATTGGCCAAGTAGGAGATGATGAGCATCTATGAATAGACCAGATCAACAAAGCTCAGCATCCCTGAGCAAGTAGCAGGAAAGAACTAGTCAAATCAAAGCAGAGCACTGTTATTTATTGTTGTTGTTCAGTCGTGTCTGACTGTTTGCGACCCCATGGACTGCAGCGTGCCAGGGTCCCCTGTCTTTCACCATCTCCTGGAACCTGCTCAAATTCATGTCCATTGAGTCGGTGATGCCATCCAACCATCTCATCCTCTGTCATTCCCTTCTCTTCCTGCCTTTAGTCTTTCCCAGCCTCAGGGTCTTTTCTAATGAGTCAGCTCTTCACATCAGGTGGTCAATATCTGAGCTTCAGCTTCAACATCAGTCCTTCCAATGAATATTCAGGACTGATTTCCTTTAAGATTGACTGGTTTGATCTCCTTGCAGTCCAAGGGACTCTCAAGAGTCTTCAATACCACACTTCAAAAGCATCAATTCTTTGGTGCTCAGCCTTCTTTATGGTCCAACTCTCACATCCATACATGACTACTGGAAAAAGCATAGCTTTGACTATACAGACCTTTGTTGGCAAAGTAATGTCTCTGCTTTTTAATATGCTGTCTAGGTTGGTCATAGCTTTTCTTCCAAGGAGCAAGTGTCTTTTAATTTCATGGCTGCAGTCACCGTCTGCAGTGATGTTGGAGTCCAAGAAAATAAAGTCTCTCACTGTTTCCGTTGTTTCCCATCTATTTGCCATGAGGTGATGGAAGTGATGGGACCAGATGCCATGATCTTTGTTTTCTGAATGTTGAGTTTGAAGCCCGCTTTTTCACTCTCCTCTCTCACTTTCATCAAGAGGCTCTTTAGTTCCTCTTTGCATTCTGCCACAAGGGTAGTGCCATCTGCGTGTCTGAGGTTATTGATATTTCTCCCAGCAATCTTGATTCCAGCTTGTGCTTCATCTAGCCCAGCACTTCACAAGGTGTACTTTGCATAAAAGTTAAACAAGCAGGGTGACAAGTATTGTTATTTGATCCTTGTTTCAGAGTAGTACCTAGATGACTGACCTAAATGTTTATAGTGTAACAAAATAAAAGATAAATGGATGGGGAGCTTATAACAAAGGAGAAAAAAAGGAAAATGAGGAGTGAGATAAGTATAGAAAATGCTGGCTTTGAAGTCAGTCTGTTTGCTAGAAGTGGGCCACAGATTGTTTTGGTAGTTTTTTTTTCCCAACCAGTGTGGAAAGAGAGAGACACAATCAATTACATACATGATAAGTCCTTGTGATACATTGTAGTACAGCCATGCAATGGAGTACTACTGCTGCTGCTAAGTCACTTCAGTCGTGTCTGACTCTGTGTGACTCCATAGACAGCAGCCCACCAGGGTTCCCCGTCCATGGGATTCTCCAGGCAAGAACACTGGAGTGGGTTGCCATTTCCTTCTCCAATGCATGGAAGTGAAAAGTGAAAGCAAAGTCGCTCAGTCGTGTCCAACTCAGTGACCCCATGGACTGCAGCCCACCAGGCTCCTCCGTCCATGGGAGTACTACTCAGAATTAAAAATAAATTAAGTATTTATACATATATAAACAACTTGGATGAATCTCAAAAAAATTATGTTGAATGAAAGCAGCCAGACAAAAAAGGGTACAGGGTACAGACTGTGTGATTCCATTCCATATAAAATTCTTTGGCTCCTATTCCTGGGCCAGGTATTGGAGAAGATGGTTTTTCTGATGTCTCATGTACATTCTGGCCTCTAGGCCCCAGGCTGAGCACAGAGTGGTCTCGAATGGGCGTGTCCATCGCTGGAGAATCCAGCAGCTCACTCACTGCCAGTCACTCCTCTGCTTCCTGTTCCGGAATCAGATCCCCTTGCTGTGGCTTTCAGGCCCAGTGAGGTCAGAGGGAGCCTCCTGCTCAGTGCCGCCCCCACTGCACTCCCTCAGTCACTCTAATCCTCCCCCAACAGCCTGCCTTCCGTCTCCCAGACCCATCTCGCCCTTGCTGCTCTTGGGGCTTGTGTTCGTCCTTCAGCTTGGACAGCTCTTCCTTTTTATCCTATCATTCAGGTTTCAACTCAGGAGTCTGCTCCTCAGAGAGGTCTTCTCTGACCACATTGTCCTACCCACTGGAATACTCTGTTCTTGCCTTCAGCACATTTATTGATGGCTGAGCTTGCTGTGCTCACTCATTTTTCACCTCCTGTACATTGGAAGTCCAGGAGGTCAGAGACTGTGTTATCATGGTGTCCAGACTGATGCCTGGCACACAGTTGGTGTTCAGTGGGCATCTGCAGGCTGTAACACTCCCGCCCAGACCAAGTGGGTCAATGTCCAGGCTCACTGGAAGGCACTGTGGTACAGGAGACAATGGGCTCCAGTGCACAGCGTTGTCCCTCAGACCCCAGTGGACATCAGCAGGGCAGTGACCTGTTTGGTCACGTCTAAATGAAAAAATATTTTTGTGTGTTCCTCAATTAGGTAAAGACTTCTTAATTATGATACCACAAATGTAATCTGTAAAATAAAACATTGATAAATTGGAATTAATTACATTCTATCTGCCCAGGGACTTCCCTGGTAGTCCAGTGGCTAGGACTCTGCACTCCCAGTGTGGTGGGCCCAGGTTCAATCCTTGGTTAGGGAACTAGATCCCATAAGCCACAACTAAGACTCAGTGCAGCCAAATAAATATTTAAAAAAATAAAATCTATCTCCCAAACCCTCATATAGGAATATGATGATAACATACTTGCAAATCAGATTCTAAAATCATTAGATGGTTAAATCCTATTCTCCCTGGAAGTCTTTGGGGAATGTGGCCATTTAAAAAAAATTGACTAGCACTATATTTTTAAAACTTTGGGTAGCTATACCAACTCAGAGAGCTTGCCTGGGTTTTTCTCCAAACCTGCCTGATCATTTGTCTGATCTTGCTTCTTTTATTCATTCAGCAAATTTACTGAGTGCTTACTTACAGTCCTGGCGTGCTGCAGTCCACAGGGTCACAAAGAGTCAGACACGACTTAGCAACGGAACAACAATGTTCCAGGCATAGGTCAAAGCCCTGAGAACTCGATAATGAACAAGACAGATGGAGTTCCTGGTTCAGGGAGCTCAGTTTCTCGTAGGGAGGCAGATGACAAAACAAAACGATCTTTAACGTATTAGGTAGTGATGAGGGCTATGGAATAAAGCTAAGGTTAGAGAGAGATGCTGCTCTATTAGGTAGCACAATGGCCTCTGAAAAGGTGGGCGTTTGAGCAAACACCTGCTTAAGGTGAAAGAGCCTGTCACACAAGTAAGGCGCAGAGAGTGGAGAGTGGATTCTGGCAAAAACACAGCTGGAGAATGTTTGCGGAGGTCCAGGGATGCAAAGGAAGCTGTGACTGGAGCTCAGAGTGAGAGCGAGTGGCGAGAGGCCAGCCAGGGGTTGGGGAAGGTCTTATGTGGACTGGTTCATAGGCGACGGTGAAGAGTTTGGATTTTACCCTAATTTTGATGGGACGTCCCCTCGTCTGTCTTGCTCACTGCTATATCCCCAGGGCCATGGACAGGACCTGGCACATAGATAGCAGAGTTGTTTGTTTTTCCCAAATCCACCTGTAGATTTAAGCATCTCTGATCAAAATTATAACAGGATTTTATGGGGGACTTGAACAGCAAATCTAAAATTTTTAGGGTGACTTCCCCGGCAGTCTGTGGTTAAGATTCCTCCCTTCCACTGCAGGGGTGTGAGTTTGATCCCTGGCTGGGGAATACAGCGTGCCTTTGGAATGCCCCCCCCCAAAAAAAATTTTTTTTATATGGATGTGCAAAGGTCTGAGAACAGTCAAGACACTCCTGAAGAACCAAGATATCAAGCCTTTATTACATTTTAAAGTTATAATAAGACAGTGTGATCAGCTCAGGATCAGTAAAACAGACTAGAAGCACAAAGAAAAAGCCATGCATATAAAAAAGCCTAATATACATTCAGTAAAGAAGGGACTGTTGGAAAAAATGAAAATAAATCCCTGTTCAGTACCACACCAAAAACTAAATTATGGCCCAGATTTAGGCCTTAACCGTGAAAGGCAAAACTTTATATTTTTTACAAGGACATCTAGGCAAATATCTTCATGACCAAGGAAAAGAGCTTTGGTAGATCTTTCATAAATTCAACTACATTAAAACTGGGCACTTGAATTACTTCTAGTGAAACTGAGAAACTCAGTTTTATTTATTTATTTTTAACTAAAGAACATTTATTTGTTTTTCCCCAAGACTTTGTCTTGAGGACGTAACTAAACTGCGCCACCACTCCCCACCCCAATTTGAAGGAGGATTAGTACAGTGGATGTTATAAATTTATAAAGCAAGCATGAACAGTTTGAGGGACTGGAACCAACGTTAACTGACAAAAACCAACTTCCATCTAAATCATAGTAAAAATGTTTAAGTAATAAAAAGGGGGGGGAGGGGGCAAAGGCGGTTGCAGATTGAACAAGATCATCACATTTTATCTAATACATTCAATTCTGGCTAGGGTATACCAAAATGGAAACAGGATAAATATAATACAAAAGTTCCACTCCAGCACACTGCACACAGCTGTGTTCCAAGCCACCCCTATCCCCCTAATGCTTCCAGACTCAACTGTTTCCCAGCCTGTTGGGCCTGGTGATGAAGGAGCGCGTAGATCTTCTCTTTAATCCAATGTTTGTTATAAGGCTGGTATGTCTGGGTATCAGCTCTGTAAACAATGCAGCTGAGGTCTGCTAGGTCATCAATAAAATCAGACAACTGACTGATATCGTATGTTCTAGAGGGGCTGTTGGAATTCATTTTCTTCAGATGTTCTTCATACATTTTACAAACACCTACCATATACTCATTCACAGATTCATAGCGTAAGTTCTGCCTTCTGGGCTCTTGGTAGGCTTGTGCTAGTAGGATGGTGTGAGACATTGCGCCAAAGTCTCCTGCTGCAGCCCAGAAACTCGGTTTTAAATTGTATTTAATTTTAATTGTTGTCACAAATGACTAGTGGCTGCCAAATTGATAGCACAGATCTAGAGTATATGGAGAAGGAAGTGGCAACCCACTCCAGTGTTCTTGCCTGGAGAATCCCAGGGACGGAGGAGCCTTGTGGGCTGCTATCTCTGGGGTCGCACAGAGTTGGACACGACTGAAGCGACTGAGCAGCAGCAGAGTATATGAAGAATATAGAAGAGGAAATAGGATGGGATAAACATAAAAAGCTGGGGTTTCCCAGGTGGCACTAGTGGTAAAGAACCTGCCTGCCAGTGCATGTAGATGTAAGAGACACAGCTTCGATCCCTGGGTCAGAAAGATCCCCTGGAAGGGAGCATGGCAACCCACTCCAGTATTCTTGCCTGGAGGATCCTGTGGACAGAGGAGTTTGGCGGGCTACAGTTGGGGTTGTGAAGAGTTGGACAGGACTGAAGTGACTGAGCATGTATGCAAACATAAAAAGTTGCTCAAGATGATCAAGAATAAACAAATTAAAACCATGGTGAGATACCACTTCATAACCTCCAGATGTGCAGGAATTAAAAAGTCAGACAATATCCACAGTGGTGAGAGTTTAAATTGGTACAACTCCTTTGGAAAACAAAATTGAGCAAGAATATTTCCTGGATCCAGCAATATCACTTTAGTTATTATAGAAGAAAAATTATCCTCAGTCTGGCCTGTGAATTTACATAATTCACAAACAGGTAGCATTCCTAATAACATATTTGAGCAATTTTATGATAGATTATAACCAAAATACCAAAATAAGATCTCTTCTGAGATAGTAGATACCCGTACTTTAATTCGAGTCTTAAGATTTTTTTTTTCTGGCTGCACCTCATGGCACATGGGATCTCAGTTCCCTGGTCAGGGGTTGAACCTGTGCCCCCTGCATTGGAATCTGGAAGTCTTAACCACTGCACCACCAGAGAAGTCCCCAAGAGTCTAAAGATCTTTTTATTTATTTATTTATTGAATCTAAAGATCTTTAGTTAGATGTTTCTATTATACACAGTCTAACAGAGATTACTGTGGTGATGATTTGTAAGAAGTTGGTCTTCATCCTCATTGCTATCATAGAGCTCCTAAAACCCTGGGAATTTTCTAAGTGGTCAGAGTGATAAAAATTTCTTGTTATTCATAACGAACACCTTTCAACCTTCCAAGAGTTTGTGTTAACGAGGCGACTTTTGGAAAAGCCTTGAATTTGGGGGCTGTTTGTCAGAAGGTTGGAAGCTTAAGCCCTCCTCCCCCACCTTTAGGGAGGAGAGAAGAGCTTGAGGTTGAATCAGTCGTCAGTGGCCACTGATTTCATCAATCACGCCTACGTGGTGAAGCCTGCATAATGACTTACGGCAAAAAACCGTCACAATACTGTAGTTATCCTCCAATTAAAATTAAAAACAAATCTCTAAAGTACGGGGTTTGGAGAGCCTGTGACGGTGAACAGTGGAGCTGGGACTAGTGGCAGTGAGAGTGGTCCCAGAGAGGAATGGAGGGTCTGTATCCCTTCCCACATTCGTGGCCCTGTGCGTCTGCTCCCGAGATACGTCCTCTGTGATAGACTGGGGATCTGGTGGGTAAACAGTTTTCCTGGTGTCTGTGAGCCGGTTGAACAAATCAGTCAAACTCCATGAGGAAGGAGGCCGTGGGCCTGGGTCAGAAGCACGGGTGACAGCCTGGACTTGGAATTGGTGTCTGGGAAAGGGGAGGTGAGGGGACAGTCTGGTGGGACTGAGCCTTTAACCTTTGGGATCTGATGGTGACTCCAGGCAGGTGGCATCAGATTTAGTTAAATTCTAGGACACCTAGCTGGTGTTGGAGGATTCCTTGGTAAAGGACCACCCCCTCCCCGACCCCCACCTTGTCTGTTAGAACCCTTTGTTCTTATAGCAAGACTGTAATAAAACCTTGGCATGTACTCAAATAATTAAGTTATCTGAAAAGATTTTTAAACACTATATCCTAGAGAATCGCTTGCACACCTGCCCCAGGGGATATGAACAAGATTGATCATAGTAGCATAGTAGCAACATCTAAACCTGTATCTTTGTCACCAGTGACATGGATATTGTGGGATGTTCATTCTGTGAATACTGTGCACCAGTGAACATGGATCAGCTCCCACTACACATGTACACAGGGATGATTCACAAAAGAACAGTCTCAGAAGAACGCATACAGTGCTATTTTACTTACATAAAATTCAAAACCAAGCAGGACTAAACACCATCTAAATACATGTACCTTGTTTGTTGTTGTTTAGTCACTAAGTCGCATCTGACTCTTCAGCAACCACATGGACTGTAGCCCGCCAGGCTCCTCTAGCCATAGGATTTCCCAGACAAGGATACTGGAGTGGGTTGCCATTTCCTCCTCCAGGGGCTCTTCCCAACCCAGGGATCGAACCTGCATCTCCTGCACTATAGGCGAATTATTTACCTCTGAGCCACCTGGGAAGCCCATTTAGATGTACATACACAGGTGATAGGGCTTCCCTCATAGCTCAGTCAGTAAAGAATCTGCCTGCAATACAGGAAACCCAGGTTTGATCCCTGGGTCAGGAAGGTCCCCTGGAGAAGGAAATGGCAACCCCCTCCAGTATTCTTGCCTGCTGAATACCATGGACAGAGGAGCCTGGCAGGCTACAGTCCTTGGGGTCGCAAGAGTCAGACATGACTGAACCACCACCACACGTGATTAGATAAGCAGCAGAGTCAGGGTGGTGGTTACTTCTTAGAGAGCAGGGAGGAGGATGTTGGGAATATTATAAAAATGGACAAAAGCTCCATTCGTTAATCTAGTTGGACATTCTTTTTATTAATGTAATTTGACCTGTACATATATATTCCGTAGTTACTGTAACAATGAGGAGCTGCAGCTCGCAGGCACTGGGACCACTGCCATGAGGAAGCTCTGCCCCCTGGCACTCTGGGGTGGGACTGCCAGCAAGTGTGGGTGCAGGTGCCAGCGTGGAGCTCCTGTCCTCGGAGCAGGTCCTCTGGTGCCAGGCCCTGGGACTGCTGCAGCTCAGCCTGTTTACCTGGAAACAGCTGGGCTGTATTTGTGGAGGGTATTTATGAGCAGCAAGGTATGCCCACCACACCCCTGGGCAGTGGAGGGCTGCCTGCCCCCTACCCAACACGGGATGTTCTCGGGACTGCGGGGCCCTGAGAGGTGTCTGGGCGGGGGGCTTTGGTACCGTGTGAAACCCAATCAGTTAAGAAAGGAGCAGCTTCTTCCTTGGAAAAAAGACCATGCAAAACAAAAAAGCTTAAGGAGCTAAAAAAAAAAAATCACTCTTGCTGCTGTGAGGGAGTAGGAGGGGAGGTAGGAGACTTGAACGCAGGGAGCTCATTTGGGAGGGGCATTAGCTGGGGTTCCTGTGAGCGCAGTGGGTGTGGGAGGAAGTTTCAGGCAACCAAGGTCATTGCCCTTCCCTCTGGCATGAGCCCTCCCGCCTGCTAGCTGTGTGAGCATGAGTTATCTACACCCTCAATTTCCACATCAGGAGAATGTGGACACTCACTGTGCCTGCCTGAGTACCCTCAGACACAGTATGTGAAACACCTGTTGGTGCTGTGCCTGGTGCTCAGGACCACCGACCATGTAGAATTGCCCAGAGAGAGGGTAACTCAGGAGCAGTCAGTCAGCTTGCCAGGTCCTATACCTGCCAGCTTGAGTCTGCCCAGAACGGAGACTTCATGTTCTGATCGGCACAGAAGTTAGTGGTGGCCTCGCAAATCCTCAGAAAACAGAAGTTACCGTTGGCATGTCCGTAGGAGGGAGGAGAAATTGATATAAATAGCAGCAGGGACAGCAACAAGCCTGTCACAGGACCAGAGAGATTTGGGTACTCCTCCTGTGGTTGAGAGGGACAGTGAGGCTGGCCCACCCTAACGTCTGCTAGGTGCTTTCTGCACCTGCAGGTAGTCGGAAAGTTTGCAGGTAGCCTCAAGCCTGCCCGTGGGTACAAAATGATGCCTCTAAGAGTGGGCACTAACCCCCCTGAGGCTGTGCCTGCCTGGTCTGTGTGTCACAGGGACTCCTGCCCTCTGGTGGCAGGTGTGGGTTCTGCACACTCCAAGGAGCTGAATCAGCCTAGGCTGTACAGTCCATGGGGCTTCCCAGGTGGCGCTAGTGGTAACAAACCCGCCTGCCAACGCAAGAAACAGACGCCAGGCCAGTTCAATCCCTGGGTTGGGGAGATCCCCTGGAGAAGGGCATGGCAACCTACTCCAGTATTCTTGCCTAGAGAATCCCATGGGCAGAGGGGCCTGGTGGGCTACAGCCCATACTGTTGCCCAGAGTCGGACATGACTGAAGTGACTTAGCAAGCAAGCAAGCAATACAGTCCATGGGGTGACAAGAGTTGGCCATGACTTATCAACTAAACAACAAAAACAACCTTCAGTCTCAAGCACAAACTGTATCAGAAAAGCATGCTTGCCTTTGGAGGGCAATATCATTTACTCTCTTATGCATCTATATTTCTAGCAATTCTGGCCAAAATCATGGGAACTTATGCTTTAGAAAAAAGCAAATCGAATACACTCTTCTATTTTCAGATTCCCTTTTCCTAAAATCCTGTGCAGATTTGCCAAGGGTTTTCATGTTTTTCTTTTAAAGTTGAGTGTTCCCTGTTGTCTTTATGCCAGCACATTATACTCTGGGTCTATCCACATCCTGAGTCACCAGAGACCTCGTTATGTTGATTTTAGGGGCTGGACTAGAACCAAAAGATGCCCACTTAAATTTCATTTATTTATTATTTATTTGGCTGCGCCAGGTCTTAACTGCATATGGTACTTGGGATCTTCCATCTTAGTTGTGACACGTGGAATCTAGTTCCCTGACCAGAGATCGAACTCAGGTCCACTGCATTAGGAGCTTGGCATCTTAGCCACTTGGTCACCAGGGAAGTCATGTGTGTATATAATGGCTAAAAGTAGCCATTATCTTCCAGTTCTGGAGGTCAGAGGTCCAATGCAGATCTTACTGGATAAAATCAAGGTGTCAGTCAGGCTGTGTTCCTTTTTATTTTGGCCGCACCACGTGGCATTTGGGATCTTAGTTTCCTGACCAGGGATCTAACCTGTGCCCCTTGCATTGGGAGTACAGAGTCTTAACCACTGGACCACCAGGAAAGTTCCTACATTTCTTTAAAGAAATTTTTAAAATTGAAGTATATAGTTGATTTACAATGTTGTGTTAGTTTTTGTTGTACAATGAAATGATTCAGTTATGTATATATCCTTTTTTGTATTCTTTTCCATTATGGTTTATCACAAGATCCTGGATACAGTTCCCTGTGCTACACAGTAGGACCTTGTTTATGCATCCTATATCAATAGTTTACCTCTGCCAGTCCCAAACTCCCAGTCCTCTCCTCCCCGCTCCCCTTCTCCTTGGCAACCACAAGTCTGTTCTCTATGTGGGTCTGTTTCCGTTTTGTAGATATATTTTAGATTTTACATATAAGTGATATCATATGGTATTTGTCTTTCTCTTTCTGACTTACTTCACATAGTATGATAATCTCTAGTTGCATATATTTTAAATATATATGTCTGGCCTAGAACTCACATCCAGACATAAAGAAGTCTTATATATCAAACAAGCCAACGTAGTGCCTATCAACAGGCACTTTAGAGAGATGTCCAAGTGGTCAATAAGCACATGAAAACGTTTTTCAACATCACTGCTTGTCAAAGACATGCATACACAAAAAAAACAACCCGACCAGAAAGGCTAAATTTGAAAAGACTGACAATACCAAATGTTGTGGGGGTATAGCATACCCGTGACTCTCATACACGGGTGGAGTATAAAATGGTGTGGTCTTTGGAAAGCTCTTTAGTAGTTCTTGGAAGAGCATACTGCTAATCTATGACCCAGCAATTTCACTCCTAAGTATATACCGAAATGAGTTCACAGACAGACTTTTCACAAATGTAAATAACAGCTTTATTCATAATAGCCCCCAAGCTGGAAACAACCTGAGGAGAATCCACCAACAGGAGAATAAATTGTGATGTATTCATGTCAAATATTACACAACAGCAAATAAAATCATGATACACAAAACAACATGGATGATTTTCAAAAACATTATAGTGAGTGAAAGATGTCAGACATGCTGTTTTTAAAGGTTCCAGAATAGGTAAAACTAACCTCTGGTGATAGAAGGCAAAATACTGGTCCCCTCTGTTCTTTCACCTGAGGGAAACTCTCTAAACTGCTGGAAGTGTTCTATATTTGAGTTGGTGGTGGTTACGTAAGCTATATACTTAAGATATGTGGATTTTGCCAGCAAAGGAAACCATAAACAAAGTGAAAAGACAACCTGCGGTAAAGGAGAAGATACTTGCAAATAGCACAACCAGCAAGGGTTTAATTTCCAAAATAAACAGCTCATACAACTCAAGAACAAAGAACCAAAACACCCAATCAAAATATAGGCAGGAAACCTCAATGGAAGACATACAGATGGCAAACAGGCACATGAAAAGTTGCTCAGTATCACTAATTATTAGAGAAACACCAGTCAGAATGGCTGTCATTAAAAAGTCTACAAAAAATGCTGGGGAGGGTGGAGAAAATGGAACCCTCCCACACATTCAAATGATACTGTAAATTGGTACAGCCACTGTGGAGAACAGCACTAAAAAAAATGAAAAGTAGAACTGCCATATGATCCAGCAATCCCACTCTGGGCATTTATCTGGACAAAACTATAATTCAGAAAGATACATTCATCTCTGTATCAAAGCAGCACTATTTACAATAGCCAAGACATGGAAGCAGCCTACTTGTCCATGACAGATGAATGGATAAAGAAGATGGGGTACATATATACAATGGAATATTACTCAGCCATAAAAAAGGAATGAACTAATGCCATTTGCAGCAACATGGATGGCCCTAGAGATTATCATACTAAGTGAATTGAGTCAGGAAGAGAAAGAGAAATACCATATGATACTACTGATATGTGGAATCTGAAATATGACACAAATGAATTTGTTTACTAAGCAGAAACAGACTCACAGACATAGAGAACAGACTTGTGGTCGCCAAGGGGGAGCGGAGTGGCAAGTGTTGGATTGGGAGTTTGGTGTTAGCAGATGTAAATTATTATATATAGAATGGATAAACAAGGTCCTATCAAATAGGGAATATCAATATCTTATAAATCATAACAGAAAAGAATACAAAAAAGAATATATATATGTATAAATGAATCACTTTGCTGTACACCAGAAACCTTGTAAATCAACTGTACTTTCAAAAAAAAAAATTGAACCCCTCCAAAAAAGTCACAAAAATTGCACTTTAGCAAAGTGTCAATTATTTTATCTTCCTTTTTTTCAATATCTACTGTATAAAAATTTTAAAGCAAAAAATTTTAAAGCAAACTTGTTAAAAAGTTAAATCAGATTTATTTGGAATTTACCCCGAATGAAGGAGTCATAAACTGGCTCAAAGGTGGCAGCCTAGGAAAGAGTTAATACAGATGGAGTGTCTTTAGCTAGCCTTGTTAAAAAAGAAAAAATCATTTAGTAAAATGTCAGTTATCTGCTGAGGGAAATCGACACACTGTTTAGCTCAGTGAATTTTCTATTTACCAGCAAGGTATAAATGTAATATAAAAAAAAATAGAAGAGTTTGGAACTAGATCGAGGTGATGGCTGTACAGAACCATGAATGCAGTGTCAGTGAACTGTACACGTTAAAATGTTATATCACTTTCATCTTAATTTTTAAAAGTGTTCAATAAAAAAGAAGACAAAAGATATATGCATTTTGCTGTGTGTAAACTATACACCTCCAATGAACCCCTAATACATACAGCTAAAGCTGTACTTGGAGGGAAATTTATAATCATTAATATTCCTTGTGGACAGCGACTGCAGCCTTGAAATTAAAAGACACACTTGCTCCTTGGAAGGAAAGCTATGATAAACATAGACAGTGTATTAAAAAGCAGAGACATTAACCTTGCCTGCAAAGGTCCATATAATCAAAGCCATGGTTTGTCCAGTAGTCATGTACAGAGAAGACTGAGCACCGAAAGATTGATGCTTTCCAATTGTGGTGCTGGAGGAGTCTTGAGAATCCCTTGAACTGCAAAGAGATCAAACCAGTCACCTCTAAAGGAAATCAACCCTGAATATTCATTGGAACAACTGATGCTGAAGCTCCAATACTTTGGCCACCTGCTTCAAAGAGCCCACTCAACGGAAAATACGCTGATGCTGGGAAAGATTAAAGGCAAAAAGGGAAGAGGTGGCAGAGAATGAGATGGTTGGATGGCATCACTGACTCAATGGACATAAATTTGAGCAAACTCCAGGAGATAGTGGAGGACAGAAGAGTCTGGTGTGCTACAGTCCATGGGATCGAAGAGTCAAACAACCTAGCGGCTGAACAACAAAAAATACTAAAAGAACCTCTGTATTTAATTCAATAAACTAACGATAAGATAAAAACAATTAACAAAGGAAGGTGAAAATTAAGGAAGTAGGGCACAAAAAATTAGTTAAAAGTTATTATATAAAAATGTTATTTCTTTCAAGATCTGAATAAAATAGGGCAACAAAATAGGTTTGGAAAATATTTGAGTTCCATCAGTGGTTCTTGTGAGTTTGTCTTTAAATTGGTGCTGTGATCAATAGAACCATAATAATGGAATTTGGTGTGGAGTTCATTCACTTACTAAATTTAAAAAATCTGTTGACTATCAAGCTCCTGAAGACGCTGTTTTATAATCTGTCAGGAAAGCCCAAGTGTGAGAACTTTGATTTCAGCTGCTGCTTGTCCCGGAGAGGCAGGTCATTTATCCACATTACCTAGCTCATTCGGGCGCACGATGGCTCCTGCCAGGCAGGTGCTGTCCTCATCCGAGATGAAGTTGTCCCGGGGTGCCTGCTCGCGTGTGACTGGGAATTCAGGGTGACCCAGGCCTCAGGAAGGCAGGAGGAAGCACTCAGGGGTTTCAGGAGGCCAGGAGGCTTCGCGGCAGGTGCAAACGGGCCTCGAGTGTCGGGAGCCGAGGCCCGAGGCGCGGTCCCGCAGGGCTTGCCGGCTGGAGCGGCGCAGGTGCGGGCCCCGCGGCGAGCAGGGGTGGGTGCGCTCGCGGTGGCCAGGTGCGGGCGGGGCGGGGGCCGAGGCCGGACAGCGGCCGGGGCGGGGCGGGGCGGGCGCGGCGCCCCGTATGCCAGAGGGGCGGCGGGCGCGCGCGGACGGTGGTAGCGCGCGGGGCGCTGCGGGCGCGCGGGTGAGCGGGGACGCGCGGCGGAGAGGCCTGCGCGCCAGGCTGCGGGAGCCATGCGGCGGGCGAGAAGCGGCGGGGCGACCAAGCCACGCGGGCAGAAGCGGCCGGGGACCTCCAGGGCCCCTGCCTCGGCCCCTAGTGCCGATCGCGCACGGCGGCCCGCGGTTCAGGCCGGGGGCGGGAGCCGGGCGGCGGCGAGGCAGCCGGCGGCCAAGCGACGGTCGCCGCCGGTGCAGGAGGCGGGCCCCGGGGAGCCGCCGCCGGTGCCGCCGTTGCCCCCGCCTCCGCCCTCGGCGCTTACCGCGTCGGAGCTGGACCTGGGCGAGCAGCGGGAGCGCTGGGAGACCTTCCAAAAGCGGCAGAGGCTCAGCTTCGAGGGCGCCGCCAAGCTGCTGCTGGACACTTAGTGAGTGCGGCGCGGCCGGGCCGGCGCCCCTAACGTCGCCACGGTGCTCGAGCCGCGCACCGGCCGGACAAAGGCCTCCGCCCGGCCCGCGCTGCGCGCCGAGGCGGCAGCCTTCCCGGGATGAGGGTCGGCGCGGCTCCCGGTCCCGGGGCCTCTTTCGTGTTTGTGCATGTGTGTTTGGAGAGCGGCTGTGAGGGCAGGGACGGGGCGAGAGGCGCTGGGACAGTTCGGAGCCTCCGGGGAGACCGGCGGCTCGGTTACAGCGCGCGCAGTGCGCGGAGCCAGGCGGCTGGAAGACCGAGCGGGCCGCTGGGTTCGGAACCTCCGCGAGCGCTCCAAGGCCCGGGGCTCTGCTTCCCCCCGCTTTGCGACCGCGGGCCAAGGACCCCCGGCTTCCCAGCTGCCCCAGAAGGACTTTGGACGGGCCGTGGGGTTCGCAGCGAGCTGTTAGCTCCGGGGGGCGCCTCGTCGTCTAGATGAGGCCCGTGCCCTGTAGCGCCCTTAATATTTCATTGTCAGTCGTGTTTCACTAGAACCTCTCCCCCCAAAAAACAAAACAACCCAACAATTGCATAACAACTCGAGGATCTCTTTTTCTTAAAAGTGTTTTTTTGTCTTTTGTCCGTAAGAAATTCTCTTCGTTAGGCGAGTGCTTCTCAGAGATGAAATATTGGGTTTTCCGTGCGCTTCACTTTTTGGTTTATCATCTTGGACTGTAGGCTGAACATTTAAAAATCTACATCATCCAACAATTTTGAGCCCTTAAAGTGTGCCAGCTACTGCCCAGTGTCGTAAAACGCAGATTTGGAGTAAATTTAGATTTTAAAACAAACTGATAAATGGCAAAAAAAAAAAAAAAAAAGATTTCAAAGTGTTGAAGTGAAAGGGTGAGTTGTTGTTGTTGTTGTTTTTAACCTATCAGATTGGCGCAAGTTACATTCATTCAAGAAAGAAAAACTAGAATATGTAACTTCACTGTTACTGTTAAAACATTATTGTATGAATCTGGAGGATCATAGAGCAAACAGTTAACTGTGGGTCCCTTGGGTGTTAGGAGGCTCTCATCTTTAGCACTGTCCAATGTTGTAAGGTTTGTTTTTTACCATAAGCATTATTTGTGTATGCAGGGGAAAAAATACATCAAATTAATGGAGTCAGCTTGTATAGAAACATGAAAAAGCATACAGTCTTGGTAACCAAATAAATGCAAATTAAAGCTGCAGCAAGCTCCTTTTCCTGTAATTATTGCTTGAGAAGATTCAGTGAAATGTTTTCTCATTCATTACTGATAAGAGTGTTTAGCCCTTCTGGAAAGTACTTGGATGATATTTATCAAATCTTAATAATGTCCAATGAAGGACCTGACTTACAAGTTTTAAAGGGATTAAAGTTGAACATAATGTATACAAATAGCTCTGTAAAAATTCACATGTATGCAAAATACCAGAGGGAAATGCAGCAGAATTACAGGAGCCTTTTGTTAACTTTCTCAAAGACTCTTCTGAACCACAGGACTCGGTCTGATCCTCTTGTCTTTCTTTTTCTCAGCAGCCTGTACACCCTTTTTCACAGTCATGTAAATATTCAGTAATTTGTGTAATGGCTGCTCAAGGTCCCTAAGGCCGGGACCCTGTCTACTGTCCCTAGTTTTTTTATTGCCCTGCTTATAAAAAATCTTAATTAGTACTGGCCACATAAATAAAAATGTTCAGGTGGCTGGTTTAGGATCTTCACCCCAGTTCTCTCTTTTCCATACATTGGGAATAATTTATTCTGCGACTTAACAAAATAGAAGTGGAAAAAAGAGCTCGTAGACACAGAAGGCACTGAATCCTTTTATAAAACTGAGGGCACCTCAAAAGCAGAAATGTGTCCCCGTTGTCCCGTGAAGACTCCAGTTCCATCTTGTTGCTCTCTTTCCACTGCGGCCTGACGGCTTAGGAATCCTAATCTCTCTGATTTCTCCCTCCAGCGAATACCAGGGCCTGGTGAAACACACAGGAGGCTGCCACTGTGGGGCCGTGCGCTTTGAAGTTTGGGCCTCGGCTGACCTGCACATCTTCGACTGCAAGTGAGTGTCGTCTTTTCCTACATTGTTTCAGAGGACACAGCGCCTGAGGGCACTTCAGCATCGTCTGGGGAGTTGGGATCCAGGTGAAACCACCATGGCCGTGAGCAGGGAATTGGGGTCAGGTGATGGGAACATAAAGGTTCATGTACTGTTTTTTCCTTTTATGTGTGTTAGATGTTTTCTTTAAAAATTTAAAAGATGGCGGGAGGCTAAGAATAACAGCCTGCTGTGTGTGTGACACAGCTCAGTCCTGCAGCACAGCTTCAGGGGACATGGAGGGTTCCCTCGACTCGGGCCAGGCAGTTTCTCAGAGACGAGTGCCACCCGTGTGTGGGAGAGAGTGGTACCTTGAAGATGGTTGGGCTGGATGCTGGATGAAAGGCCTTGGGCAGAGTCTGCAGAACTCCACAGAATTGGGTGGGGTGAGGCAAGTGCATGCACACCTGGAAGCTTGCCATGCCCCAGGCCACCTGGCGCATCTGTCTAGGTGAGGCAAGTGGCGCTACCAGGGACAGCAGAGGGCCCGCTGTCAGCACCTGCCCACCTTGTGATAGGTCAGGCCCTCCAGGCTCGCCTTCTGACCTGTGGTTGGTGTGTAACTGACTGTTCAACAATAGCCAGTTCTTTCTGCCCCTTGGTGCCGTGGTGCCTGGGTTATATGTGAAGAATGAATAGATTCCATGGAATTCCTCCCGCGGGGACCTGACCCAGTACTAACAGATGGAAGAAGCAGCCCTATGGAATAAGCTGTTAGAGGACCCCGTGTGGAATTAGAGTTTCGTAAAAGGGGGACTAAAACAAGGGACTTAGGTTTACTTCTGAGGACCTGTGGGCCGTGGAGCTGGGCTTCCTCTGATGTGCAGAGGAGGTCAGGGGACCTAGGCTTCCTTGTCCGTTTCTGCGGGGGATGTGGATCCCGAGGCGGAGAGCAGAGATCTGCCTGATGCTAGATTTCTGTGAACCCACCCTTCCTGTCGCTCGTAAACCAGGGGTGGGGGCGGGGGTGGGGAGCGGGAACGTGGTTCTGCACGTCCTGGTTTTCTTAGGGTTGTGTGGCTTGCACTGCTGGCTGTGGACCTGCGGAGCAGAGGCCCCCAGGCACCCAACCTGCCTGCCTGAGCCACCCTTCCTTGGAGGGCAGTGAGAGGGCCTTCACCTCCATGGTCAGCCGGCTCCTGGGACCGGGAAACCCAGAGGGCACATAGGGTTGTTCACTGTCCGGGGTCTGCTCGTGTCTTTCCGTAGCTGCAGCATCTGCAAGAAGAAGCAGAACAAACACTTCATTGTCCCTGCCTCTCGCTTCAAGCTTCTGAAGGTGAGTGTTTTGAGCGGGGCTGGGGGGCCCTGCCCTGGCTTACAGGGGGCCGGGAGCCTCCTGGGCCTCTCGGGGGCTTTACTTTCCCTGTCACCCAGGTTTCATGCTTCTCTTTAAAAAGTTATGTTATTTTTCTCCTTTATATTTTGGATACATATTTGATCCATTATGTATAAACATGGAGGATCAAAAAATAAATTTAAGATCACTCAGATCCTCTCAATCAAAGGTAACCATTATTGTGTTTTGGTGTGTGTCCTTGTGCATTATTTTGGACATGGATGAATACGTCTAAATATATGCGTTTTTCTCAGCACAGAATTTTACCTCATTTTCTGTATTATAACTGACTCTTACCATTTCCCAATGAAAAATAAATGATTGAAAAGATTTTTTTTTTTTTTTTTGATTGAAAAGATTTTTAACTTTATTCTTTGGGGGAATTTTTTGTGCTTGGTCCCAGCTTTGCAAGGTAAAGAGAGAAAGGCCTTCCTGCCACCGTCCCTTGGCCCCTGGCTTCCCCTCCACCCCCTCCCCGGCCATAGCCACTTCCTACTTACACAATTATGGCTATATTTGTAGTGTTTTTTGTTATATGAATGTGCCACAAGTGATTTTCTACACTTGAACGTCTAGGTTGAGTGCAGTGCTATCTTGAACCTCCCTGTGCCTAAGTCTTTAATAATTTAGAAATTGTTTCTTTGGATCAGTTCTCATGGAAGTAAAATCTCTGGTCAAAGAGTACAGAAGCTTTGGCACTCTGCTCACGGGATGGGATGGAGCTGTGATTGGTCCTTGGGTCCCATTGCCTGCTGTGGTCTGATCAGTGTCTTTGCTTTGGGGTTGTGACCTGTGCGAAGGTCTCCTTCCCTGGGTCAGGAGGGCCTCCTGGAAGCACCTCTGGTCATGTCTGCGCTCGTGGCCCTAGGGCCTTGGCACTGAGTGGCCCCTCAGTGAGTGTCTGGAAGGAGAAGCTGAGATTTAATCCCAGGCACTTTGGGTCAGTTTGTCTGCTTTTCTTTGTCTGCCCTGGATCTTTCCCATGGGTGTCTTATGTGGGGAGGAGGGTGCCAGTGGGCAGCAGGCCTGCCCTTGTCTTTCCCACGAGACCCCCTCCCCTGGGTGCCAGCTAGAGACTGTGGCCCGACCCCTTGAGACAGGTGGTCCCCGAAGACACATGGGCGGCCAGGGGCCCTCGGTTTCAGAGTTGAGAGTTACCCACTTTGTCCCCTCCATGGGCCTGCCCGCCAGTCATTGCCCTGGTGTTTACTGCACTGTTCTCTGACCCAGCCTGTTGAAGGAGCAATTTTCTGTTTGTCCTTTAAAATTAAGTACAGAACTCATTCTTTGATTCAGCAGTGTTTATGGGCACCTCTTGTGTGCCAGGCTCTGTCACACTGAAACCCAGCAGTTTATGTGGCAGACGAGGCCCTTGTCCCCTCAGGGCTTATGTTTTACAAAGGGGAGACAGAGAAATAAGAGGCCTAGAAGTGCCATGTGGAGAGTTAAGCAGGGCAGTGTGGCAGAGGCCGACTGGTGGCGAGTCTCGGTGGGCTTGGGCAGACCCCTAGAGATGAGGCTGTTGGGGGCGCACACTCTGCATGTCCAAGGAGCTGCAGGTTGGCCTTTGTGACCAGAGGGTGGAGGCAGACCAGTGGGCAGGCTGGAAATGAGCATCCTTAGAATGGTAGGACTGGTCAGGCTCAGAGGGTGTGACCCCTGGGGTCGGGAGAATTGACCATGGGTCTGTCGTCATGGTGGTCATTTCTGACAGGGCAGGGAGACAGAAGTAAGCAGGGAGGTTGAACGTACAGGGCATTACAACTAAGATGGGCCATGTGTTCAGCAGAAATTTCGAGGGTGGGTCAGGCTGGTGGTTGGATGCATGGACAGGGTCTGGTGTCAGCACTGGGCTCTCATGCTGATGAGACCCAGGAGGCCGTGAGACTGTGAGTTTCTTGAGGGGAAGTGTTTGATCAGATACCCCTGCGTGGTTGGGGACCACGTGACTGTTCCCTGCTGCCTGTATGTGGAGGAGAGGTTGGGGGCGGGGGTGTTGAGAAGAGGCCCCTCAGGGAGCCACTTCTCTGTGTGGCTCCGAGGGACCCTCTCCATGGTGATGGTCGGGAAGACATGTGGAAACCTCTGACCCTTCAGGCACCCAGTGTCTCCAGAGATAAACTGCTGCTTTCTCAGTTATTCTTTGAAAGTGCGTGCCAGGGTGTGTGCTTTTTAAAAATAGGAATGGTAGTGTACTGCACAAATTGTTTCAAACCTCGCCTTTTCAGTTCCCTCTGTAACCTTGGAGATTGTCTGCTTGTTAGTATTTCTAAGTGGAATTGCCTCATTCTTTTCAAAACTCGGAGAGATTCCATTCTAATGTCTGTACTTGATTCCTTTAATCTTCTGTGGGACAGTTTCCATTTTTTATAAGGTTTTGCCTTTACAGATGGTGCGTTAACACCTATATCCATGTGGTTGGATAAAATACAGAGTTTTGATTGCAGGATACATTTCTAAAAGTGGCATTGCTGGGTTAGAGAAGGTGTGCGTTTTGCAATGTTGGCAGATATTATCCAGTGTTGTGGATTTGTACTCCTGTGACTCACATCCAGGAGTGCACGTTTCTCTACACACGCAGTTCTGAGTAAGCTCAGTTGGTAATTTTTCCCCGGGACAATGAAGAGCATACCTCACTGCAGTTCGTGAGCATGGATATCGTGTCAAAGGTTAAAGAGAGACTTGTTCTCCGGTTTCTCTGAACTGTCTGTGCACGTCCTCTGCTGGGTCTCCTGTCTGTGTCTCCATTAGGGATGTTAGCCTGTGATGTCCTTTCCTGGTCCTTTGTAGATGAATTTGAGTCCAGTGAGCATGTTCTCAAGGCCTTGAGCGGTGCTGTCTGGGGACACGGGGACCCAGTCCCTCACTTGATGCCTCCTCATTTAGGCCTGGGCCGCAGTGGGGAGCTCAAGATCAGAGGTTTTGTGTGCAGGGAGCCCTGAGTTGTCATGCTCCAGGCTGATGGGTCTCCAGGTTGTGACAATGGGCCCCAACCTCAGACAGGACGTGTCCTCGTGACCCTGGGAGCTGGGCCAGAGGGCGTTCCCCACTGAGGTTTTTACAGGGTTTATTTCTGTAAAAGACAACTGAAGCTCCTTGTCTGTGTCTCTCAGGGAGCCGACAGCATCACCACGTACACCTTCAATACCCACAAGGCGCAGCACACCTTCTGTAAGCGCTGTGGCGTCCAGAGCTTTTATTCTCCCCGTTCTAACCCTGGAGGCTTCGGTGAGTGGAATGGGGGCAAGCTCAGGGCACCAACGCCCTGTGGCCACCTGGGGTGAGACACGCTCTGGAACGGGTGCTGGAGTCTCTGGCCATCCTCCTGCCTGGCCAGGCCTCTCCCTCACGTGTGTGAGAGGAGCGGGGCTCGCCCACTGAACTCTTCGCAGACACGGCATAGCCTGGCCCTGGGCCTCCAGAGACCTTCCGGTCCTGACTCGTATTTCCTGCTGCTGTGGGAGCTGGATGCTGCCGGGGGGCCCACTGCAGGGGGAGGACATGGGCCTGGGGTGGCGGGGGTGGCATGTGAAGGAGGTGAGGATGAACAGCAGTGATGATGCCAGTAAAACTGGGCTTGTTCAAACACAAACAAGGAAACCCCAGGTCCCTCTTCTTGGATCTGGGGGCAAAACCACCCTTAGACAGTTAAGAATGACACCAGCTGCTATGCAAATCGGGTAGGAAGTAGCCATGGAGGCTGCTTCTGGAAGCCTGCAGCCTCCAGGACTGCATGGGCCAGCTGTCTTGAGCCTTGGGGGGGCCTGACGTCACCCTGCCCGCCTACCCTTCTTCCCATAGAGCTCCTGTCTGCTCCTTTCCTGCTACACGGAGCGTCTTTCCCGCCTGCCTTCCTGTACGGATGGGGACATATTTAAAGCTGAGAAAGTTACCCCTCAGTGCCCTGGATGAGGCCTGTGAATTCCTCAGGCTGCCCAGCAGAGGTGGCTCCAGGCTCAAGCCTTTCTCTTTTGTCCTCTCAGCTCGATGTTGAATGACAGTCAGCCCTGGCCACCCCTGAGCCCCGTTTGAGAGAAGGAGAGTGAGCCAGGAGCTGCCGTGGTGAGCTGTGGGGTGGGTTTGTCTGAGAGCCTTCCCGGCTTTCATGCCCACCTCCCTGCAGGGATTGCCCCCCACTGCCTGGATGAGGGCACCGTGCGCAGCGTGGTGGTGGAAGAGTTCAATGGCAGCGACTGGGAAAAGGCCATGAAGGAGCATAAGACCATCAAGAACATGTCCAAGGAGTGAGCTCCCACGCCTCCTGTCCAGGAAGGGCCTACGGCCTCTGCAGTCTGCTCCGGCCACCAGTGTCTTCAGGCAGCTCTTGTCCTCCCCTACCTGATTTTGACATAGGCTAGTTGATACCCTTCTGTCCCCCTTCCTGACTTTTGTGCGATCTTCTAGAGAAATAAATATTTTTAACATTAAAGCGGTTCCTCTGGTTTATCGTCTTCCCTGTCCTTTGGTTTTGCTTCCGAGGCCAGTGGTTCAGTGGCAGGTAATTACTGAGCACTGTTATGGTTCTTGTAGCCTTGGCCTGGCTGGGGGGTGGGGTGGGGGGGATGGTGTCAAAGGACAAATGAGAGCTGGTGAGTGGTCACAAGCTACCCAAGCTGTGACAAGAACATGAACCCAGGAGTCTGGAGGAGAAGGAGCTAGTTGTGGAAAACCTCTGGGGGAGTGTGATGGGAGCCTGTTTCTTTTTTTTTTTAAGTCAATCAGCTTCTGATCCCCCCCCGCCCCCCCTGCCAATTGTGGTAAAATACACAAAATTAATTTCTAGTACACAGCTCAGTGGTGCTGGGTATGTTTACGGTTTTGTGCCACCAATTTCCACAGCTCTTCATTTTGCAAAACTGAGCCCCCTCTACCCATCAACAATAACTTTGAGCCTATGTTTTTAAAGGAAGCAGGATTTGGGACAAGAAGAGAGAAGCAGCTGTGGACAGAGGTGTGGGCACAAGGTAAAGCCAGACTTGTGGTGGGAAGAAATAGAGGGTCAGAAAGAAAGAGAAGCCGCCTGTGGCATCTTGGCTCTGTCCTATATGTGCTGGGAAGCCCTGAGGGCTCTAAACCGTCTTCCGACCCGTACCCTGCCACACCCTCCGTGTTCCATGTAGCTTCCTATCATAATCAGTGCTTTATTTATTACAATAAGATGCTTTCTTAAAGCATCCCTTCCATTACCAACTACTGGGTGTATATGTACATACCTAATGGCAAATGCTTAGTAAGTATTGCTCTTTGCTTTAGGAAAGTGACTTATGAAATTATCTGGGAGGGAGAGTAGACCAGAAAAAAGAGCAGGAGGAGGACATCCAGATGGACTGGGGTTCTGTGTGGTCACCACATCAGCTGAAGGCAGGTTGGAAGGAGCTGGTAAAACATTCTACAGGTGAAACAGGAGTATATTATGGTGCAGTGAACATCCCCTCTGACCTGCCTCCCTCTTGCAGTGGCATATAAAACATATAGTTTTGTGTCTCCTAAAAACAAATGCTAAGTCACTTCAGTCGTGTCTTCACGACCCTGTGGACTGTAGCCCACCAGGCTCCTCTGTCCATGAGATTTTCCAGGCAAGAATACTGGAGTGGGTTGCCATTCCTTTCTCCAGGGGATCTTTGCCACCCAGGGATCAAACTCAAATCTCTTATGTCTCTGGCATTGACAGGTGAATTCTTTACTACTAGATTCTGTATGGAGAAGGCAATGGCACCCCACTCCAGTACTCTTGCCTGGAAAATCCCGTGGATGGAGGAGCCTGGTGGGCTGCAGTCCATGGGGTCGCTAAGAGTCGGACACGACTGAGCGACTTCACTTTCACTTTTCACTTTCATGCATTGGAGAAGGAAATGGCAACCCACTCCAGTGTTCTTGCCTGGAGAATCCCAGGGACAGGGGAGCCTAATGGGCTGCTGTCTATGGGGTCGCACAGAGTTGGACACGACTGAAGCGACTTAGCAGCAGCAGCAGCTTCTGTATGTTTTGTTTTGCAACTTGCATTTTTTTTGTTGGTAGCATCTTGCTCTTCTCGTGTCCCCTGCATTGGGAGCGCGGAGTCTTAGCCACTGGACCACGTGGGAGGTCCCCTTGTGGAGGCGTTTTCCCTAGATTTGAATCTGATGTGTAGTCCACAAAGATAAAGCCATGGAATTATGGTTGAACAAATTCAGTATAGACTGCTCTGCATGTGTATGGAGGGTGAGCCTGCCTTGGAAAAGACATGAAAATATATGACATAGGACAGGATTCCAGAGACCTTTACGTTTATTTATAATAATCGCAGGTCTGTGTTAGGGAGTTCACAGACACTGTGCCATTGTGTGAACTGTTCCACACAAGAACTCGAGAAGCTAGCCAGGTAGCTGTCGTTGTCCTTGGCTTGGTTTGTGTTTGGTGGCTTTGGTTTTGTCGCCCAGAGGAAGACGCTCAGGTCTGGCAGCCTGTTGGGTCTGCACAGCTCCCATTTTATTAGAGGCCGGGCAGTTTGGAGGAGAGGGCCCTGGAACTCAGGTTGATGCTGGGATGTCCTTGACTCGGGGAGACAAGCCTGCTCCAGACAGGCCCTGGGCTCCCTGGCTGTCTTTCCCTTGGTTTCTTGGTCCGAGAGCCCGTTCTGGCTCAGAGAAAGTTCAGAGAGTTAATCCTCATGTAGCGGGAGAACAGCATATAGAGGCGGCGGAACCAGAGCAGCTGGCTGCGGTGGCAGGACATGGCTCTCTGGGGGGACGAGAGGAGTGGTTCTGGAGCTGGTGGCTCTGCTGTTTCCATCTGCCTCCTCCCACCTGCACACTCAGAGCCACAGCCAGACCTGGCTTCCCCTGTGACCTTCGAAATCCCCTGGATTGGCCTATAGTGGCTGCTTCCCGCCCCACCCCTCCATCTCCTGACATCCCCATGACAAGACTAGCCGGTGCTGATGCAGCCGAGCACAATCTCAGTCACAACCCTGTGAGCGAAGGGCTTTACTGTTGCTTTTTTTTTTTTTAACAGATGAGGAAACTCATCCATCTCAAATAGCAAGCAGGTAGTAAAGCTGAGATTGGAACCCAGAGCCCTCAGGTTGACTCGAGCCTACATTCTTCACTCCTTTGCCTCGCCTATATTCTTCATCCTTTGGCCCCGTTACCCCATGTATATGACTCGTGCAGGGCTGTTTTCTGCTCAGACTCCTCTGAATCAGCTAAGCTGGGTAAATACAGCCACTCTGAGAAGAAGAAAGGAAGTGGTACCCATAGGTCCAGGGGTCTCTTTGCCATCTGGTGGGGGAATGTTATCCTATTATTCAGAACTAATGTAGCTCGGTTTCTAAATAGAATAGATCATAACAACTGATTTAACTAGATAGACCCTATAAATACAGTTCCTGTTTTTCTGTAAAGACCACAACTAATGCTTATAATCTAAGCGAGTATCATTGCAAACATTTACGTAAAAAACTCATTTTATATTCATTGTTCGAACATCCATGGCTTTAGAGATGTAAATACCCCGTGATGACTATAAGCTTGAAGCTGATAATGAGAACATCACTATATTCAGGCAAAAATATTACATACTGTGGTTTCAACAGGAAATACAACCACAATTTTTAAATAAAAATTTTTCTCAGAGTACCATTGGAACATATACATTACCATCTGTAAAATAGATAATGGGAGCTCAGTCTGGTGCTCTGTGATGGCCTAGAGGGGTGGGATGGGGTGTGAGGTGGGAGGGAGGTTCAAGAGGAAGGGGACATGTGTAGATATATAGCTGATTTATGGTGTTGATCAGAAGAAAACAATACAACATTGTAAAGCAATTATCCTCCAATTAAAACATTAAAAAAAAAATTACTCTCAGAGTTCCACATGAATGCAAAGGGTTAAGGACTAGAACTCCTGGCAGCCTCCTCGCTAGCCCAGTGCTTCTCAGACCACCGCCCCCCACCCCACCGCCCCCCACCGACCACCACTTTTCCACCAAGAGGGCCTCGCCTGGCCTGACTCCTCAACAGGCAAACAGTGGGCTGCCCACTGGTCTTTACTGAGGCTCCTGACAAGTCTGAGTTCTTAAGACTCAAGCTGGAAGCCTGGTCCACGTATAACAGTAAAAAACCCATAAATCAAAATGTCCAATCTTCAGGGGTTTGTGAACTGTTTTATGGCAATGTCCGTGCAAGGGAACACAGGCAGCCATTAAGATTTGAACATGTAAGGATGTCAGAAAAGACGGTCAAGATGTTAAAGTAGGTTTCAAACAGCAGGCTCTGTGTCACCCCATTTTACATACATATGTCAATACTCTTGTATTTGAGTGATTACCTGTATGGGATGGGGTTGCAGGTAGTTTTGATGAATGATTTTTATTTTCGACTTGCGTTTATGTATCTACTCCCAGACTTTCCACACTGAGCCTATATTGTTACTTTTTTTTTTTTTCCAGTTGTGCTGTTTCTATACTCAGAAGATAAGGTGCAAGTCCCTGAAGGTCTACGGCTCTCAGTGTCTGGCTGTGGGCCTGCCCTGGGGACAGAACCACATGGAAGGCCTTGGGTGAGGGGCTTTGGGGGACCTGATGGGGCGGGGGGAGCGGTGTGGGGACGAGGGGCGGTCCTCACCTGGGCCTGGGCTGCCTCACGTTGGGTGAGCACGAAGAGGGCGTCGCGGGCGAGCAGCAGGGAGCAGGGTAGGTCCAGCAGACAGAGGTATTTGCGCAGCAGGTTCACAGACTGGAGCGTGAGCACCGAGCACCCTGCGGGGGCGGGGGAGGGCGGGGTGACTTGCAGCTCCAGGCTGGTTTTCCTGAGCTCCCCACTGGCGTGCATCAGAGCTGCTCTTTGCCCATTGTTCTCACAGATGAGAGGGTGAAAGGGCCCAGAACACCTGGAGGCCACCCTCTGTGTGCTCTGTGCCCCCAGCAGGGAGAGACTGACTGCTGGAGGCCAGGGTCAAACCCAAGGGGGGAGTGGTGCAGGCAGACTTTCTGTCTTAGGAGGCTATAGGCCTGGCTCCTGCGTCACTGGAGAACTCATGGGCTTGGGGAGGTCCCTTCACCTCAGTGAGCCTCAAGTTTCTCATCTGTATGATGGGTTGTTGGTCATTTGTGAGTGTGGGACCCGCCTGTCTCCCACATGCCATGTGGTTAGCTGCTCAGTCGTGTCCAACTCTTCATGAGTACATGCCAGGCTCCTCTGTCCATGGGGTTCTCCAGGCAAGAATACTGAAGTGGGTTGCCATTCCCTTCTCCAGGGGACCTTCCCAACCCAGGTCTCTTCTGTCTCCTGCATTGGCAGGTGGGTTCTTTCCCACTAGCGCCAGCGGGGCTGTCTTCTGGGGTTGAGCAAACACACCAGAGCTATGTTCCTGAGCCCCTGCAGCTTCACCAGCCAGAAGCCCACCCAGAGAGGGCATGCTGCCTGGGGGTCCATCATTCAGTCCCCAGGGCTCTCCTGTGAGGGGTGCATGTCCACAAAGAAACTGGCTCAGGGAGGTGAGGGCGGTCAGACGCCTTCCCGTGAGTTAGGAAGTGTTTCAGACCTGTCCAGCACCCAGCAGTCACCTACAGCCTGGTCAGTTACCTGGGGGATAGATGTGAGCTTGGATGGACATCCTGAAAGGACACTAGAGGTGGGATAGAAGCTGGCCAGGGAGAAAGCCGGGCAGGTGAGGGGCAAGGCCCACAGAGGTGGTTACGTCCTGTGTCAGCCCATATGGGTCCCAGGTTCTTGGTCAAAATTGTTTCTGGGTGTGTCTGTGGGTTTCACATCTGAACTGGATGACTGGGGAAAGCAGAAGGCCTGGATCGGTCTTGTCCAGTCCATCGAGGGAGGGAGAACGTGTCCCCTTCTGTCCGACTGCAGAGCTGGACCCTGCTTGTCTGCCCAAGATCAAGACTGACCCTATCGGCTCCCTGTTCTCAGGCCTTTGGACTCAGACAGATTAAAGGACGCCCTGGCTCTCCTAGGCCTCCAGCTTGCAGGTGGTGGATCCTTGATTTCTTGGCCTCCATAATCGTGTGAGCCAATTCCTTTTTATATATTATTATTGTTGTTCTGTTGCTAAGTCGTGCCCAACACTTTGTGACCCCATGGACCACAGCAAGCCAGGCTCGCCTGTCCTTTCCTTCTCCCGGTGTTTGCTCAGACTCATGTCCATTGAGTCAGTGATGCTGTGTAAACATCTGTATGTGTATAATATATGCAGAAGCACATCTGTCTATCTGCCTGTCCTGTTGGTCCATTTCTCTAGAGAACCCTGATGACACCCCCTCCTCCCTCACACACAGAGGATACTTCTCAGTGGACACAACTTGACCGTGAGGCCTGGGGAACCCACTGTGACAGGCACAGTGAGCTGAGTCAGGACAGTGTGGCCCTGCCTCCCTGTCCGCCCCCCTCCCGCCACTGGGCCAAGGGCAGCTCTCTGTATATTTAGCACATTTAGAGGGACAGTGGCAGCAACCTGTTGCAACAGGGCACGGCCTTACCTTTGGGTAGCTTCCCTTCTGCCTGCAGGGTCCTGGCAGAGAAAACGGAGAGAGTGCAAGTGAGAACCCTCTGCAGTTAATGGGAGGGGCTGTTAGAGCCTGGCCTGCCCCACCCTGGGGTCCCTTCACGTAGGTTTCCAGGCAGGTTCTTGAGCATAAGTCACCACAGAGATTCCTTGGACTCCATAGCTCTGGCTACGGCTGAAGGGGCTAGGGTGGGTCCTTCATCCAAGGTCAGCCAATCTGGAGATGACCAGTGGCTTATGAGGTGCCCTGGTCCAAGCTGTGCCCACCAGAGATGAAAGTAACAATGGACTCTTCAGAGTTTTTCTCCTTTATGAGATTGTGATGTGAGTGTGGTGGGAAAATATGTAAAGTGTTCATTGGTATTTCTTCCCTGACAGTCCTCTCCCCTTGCACACACCTCTTAGCAATAGAGGCCATTCTGTGCTCACTGCCCTAAGAGGAGGCGTGAGGGGATTCCCTGGGGGTCCAGTCATTAAGACTTGGTGCTTCCACTGCAGAGGGCGCAGGTTCAATCCCTAGTCAGGGAACTAAGATCCCACATGCTGTGCAGTGTGGTGAGAAAAAAGCGTGTATCCTAAGAGGAGGGGTGAGCTGGGTCCAACAGCAATATGAAAATGAAATCCTTGTTTCGGAAGCTGACAGGTGGGCAATGGGACAAAGAGTCCCCTTCCCCCACACCCCAACACACAGACATATGGACTCATGGGGAAGGGGTTCTCAGGAGCAGGGATTAAAGACAAGAAGTTGGCCTGACTTACAGAGCTTGAGAAATAGAAAATGCCGAGCTCAGAGGCAGCTCATCCTGCACTCTGGGTGGAGCCCTGGGGATGAACTCCAAGGAAAGAGCTCAGAGGCAGATCTAAGGGCAGGAGAGAGGTACCCTGGAGACACATCTTCAAGCCCTGAAGAGAACGGGCACATTCAGAAGAAAGGTGTAGAGTCAGTCCTTGACCTCAAGCTGCCCTCTCCCTTCCCTAGGCTGGGTCCAGCAAGCTGCTTTTGGGCCCAAGAGGAGCAGGCTCAAGAGATCAGGACATAAGCTACTGGTCTGTATGACCCCAGAGAAGTCCCTCAAGATCTGTGAGGGTTTTTTTTTTTTTTAACCAGTTAAATGCAGGTGGTGGTCATGGTTGTTAGTTGTGTGGTCGTGGTTGTTAGTCGCTCAGTTGTGTGTGACTCATTGCAACTCCAGTGGGCTATAGCCTGCCAGGTTCCTCTGTCCATGGGATTTCCCAGGCAAGAATACTGGAGCGGGTTGCCATCTCCTCTTCCAAGGGATCTTCCTGACACAAGGATTGAATCCACCTCTCCTGCATCAGCAGGCAGATTCTTTACCACTGAGCTGCCAGGGAAGCCCTAAATGCAGATGCATGTCAGTAAAATGCAGTGGCTGCAAAGAACAGGTGAGATTTCAAATGATGTGCACATCCTCCTTCTCCAAAGAAAAATCTGAAATCAGGAGGATGCCCATTCATCGATCCCAGCCCTCAGACCTGCCCGTGAGCTACAAGGAGGTGAAATTTGGCTCTAACGTTTCCTGAGGCCAAAGCAGAGGGAGGAATCCAATCAGTTCCTGCATTTGGCTGCATCTGGGGACAGAGAGACTCAGCTATTAGGAGGCAAGGTCATAACTCTAGAACTTGAGGGCGCCTGCTCCTGGGAGGATAAGGTGAGATGACCCATGAGGTGGAGAGTAATGAGGAGACCGCCCACCCCAGCCACCCAGGGAACTGGCGCACCATCGTACCTCACAGCTGCATTCAGAGCCACGTGGTTGCTGTGCCCACTCACGCCCCCCTCATCGAAGGTCACCACCTGCAGAGACACAGAGCTGCACTCCAGACTGTCTGAATAGTCTCTCCCGCCTCCGTCCACACCACCTGGGACAGACAGGAGGACCCAGAACCCTGAACCTGTTCGTGTTCTGAGTGCATCAGAACTGACTTGGGAGCAGGTCGGTGGTGTGTGACTGCTGTTCAGCCCTGTGGCTGTGGGCTTGACTCTTCTCTTGCTCCTGGACAGCAGAGCAGAGTGGAACTGGGCCACGAGAGAAACCTGGGTTCAGCATGTCTGTGTTTCTTATCTGCCTGGCCTCTTAGCAGCACGTTTGGTTTCCCGAGTGGCTGCTGTGTGACCTTTGTTCATGTCGATGCCGTCTGATGATTCGGTCCCTCTTCCTGGTGCTGTGTTGAGGTCATGAAAGCGCTAGGGGACAGTGTCCACCACGCCCTGGGGCTCAGAGAAGCCCGTGGCTCCTCGTAGGCTGCCTCTGCGTCCACATTCTCAGACCAGCGTCTGCTTCTCCAACTATAAGCCTAGCCTAGGCTCCAGATTCATTTCTGCACAGATGAGTTAAAAAATCCAAAGAATAATTTGAGTAATAATAAATGTAATAGAATAGCTGGAATAAGTAAAAAAAAAAAAAAAAAAAAAGATGTAGGAAAGAAGACAGGACTCAGAGAAAGGCACAGGTGTGGCTGGTTGAGGGGGATGGAAAGAGGGGACCAGGCAGCCAAGAGAGTAGGATTACGGAGGAGCAGGGGCAGGTGAGCTGACATTTAAAGAAAAACGCTGTTGACCTTGAGTTAATAATTAGTGAGGCTGAATGATGGGAACATGAGTTTCATTATACTCTTTGCTCTACTTTTGCATGCTTGAAATTCTCCACAGGGGGAAATTTTTTTTAAAAAGGCTTACAAACAGATCCCATTATGATGGATACGTGTCATACATTTGTTAAAACCCACGGGACATACAGCACCAGGAGTGAACCCTAGTGTGAACCTGGGGTGATGATGACATATTAGTGTAGATTCACTCACTGTACAGGTCATGGGGCCAGGGGTACGTGTATACTTTCTGCCCAGTTATACTGTGAACCTAACATTGCTCTGGAAACTATAGTGTGTTAAAAAAAAAACAAAAAACACTTCACCCTAGAACCCAGGTACCCCGTTCTGATCCCATCCTTCTGTGGAGCCAAGCCTGGAGTGCCGAAGTCCACTCTCACCTCTGACCTAGTTACCCTGACCTTCGGGCATATCATAGAATGTCGCTACTGGGAGCGATTTCATCTTCAGTGTCTTGGTTCTCTCATCTGTGACATTGGGAGAGTGAGGCCTCCCTCCTTTCTCTCTGGGTCAGGTGAAGGTCAAATGAAGCCCTGTGGGAACGTGTAGGACCTGGACAGCAGCCCAAGCTGAGTGTCTGCTGCCCTCGCTGAGGTGACTCTGGGACGCGGTTGTCTCAGGCCAGCCGGGGCACACTCCCTGGTCTGGGGGCTTGGGGCCACTGCAGTTCATCCCCATCACTTAAAATTCTCCAAGGTCTTGTTTCCTGTTTATCCCACACCTTGCAACAAGCCCTGAGTCTTCCTGCTGTGAGGAGGGCTGAGCTGAACTGTCTCCACCCCCTGGTCTCATGCAGATTAGGACCTGGCAGCAATGGCGTCTGTCCACCTTCCCCCCTAAACTGCAGAAATCTTTGTTCAAATGAAGTCTTCCCTGGACCCCAGTAAACAATAGGCTGCTTTCACTTCTCTAAGACAGTGGCTCACAGGACATGGTCCGTGAAGGATAAACAGCAACACCTGTCACCAGGGCAAGACACACAGCAAATACTGCCCCAAAGAGGGCTGAAGAAGTCACGGAGGGCTTCTGGGAGAAGGCGGTCTTAGCTGGGCCTGGACCACAAGTCAGTTTTCAGGGAAACAAACTTGGGAGATTCTTCTGTGTCTGTGCCCTGAGCTCCTCCCTGGATGTTCAGAGCTGTGGCTGTGATGTGGTCTAAACACGAACCTGGCCCCTCGGTGAGGTCCAGCCCTGTTCATCAGCCAGTGGCACCTTTGGGAGGGCTGGTCAGAGGTGGCCAAGTTCATAAAGATGGGGGTTTATCCCACAAGTAGGACTGACTGAAGACCAGTTGTTCCTATGAACCAAAGCCAGAGAGGAGAGAGTCTGGGGACTAGCTGTGGGCATGCCACTGCCCAGGAAGACAGGGTACCAAGGGTCACTGCAGCACACCTCATTGACCCTGCCCTGTGCCCCAGCCGGCCCTGAGGACCAGCTCTGTCCACCGCCAGGCTGTGGAGCCCTGAGAGGGTCTGAGTGTGGTCTGGGAAAAGCAGGGCAAGAGGAGCCAGGCCGGCTATCACCTCAGACCCTGAAGCAAGGTACATCCAGGAGGGGTGGGCCTGCAGCTGTTGGTGACCATTCGTCCGGCCAGAACAAAGTGTAAAGCCGGTGCCAATCCCTGGTGGGGCCAGCGGCCCCCCTGCACCTACAGCTCCGTGTGGTTCACAGCCAGCTGGCTAGGTGCCCGTTGTATTTATGTCATTAGAGCACAAAGGCAGTCTGACTAATCCACGAGAATCTGCCCTTAACAATGGCCTAATAACTCATTTCACTTGGAGGATGCATCACTGATAAGAAGCCTGACAGTGGGGTTCACCTTCTAACAAGGATTAATCAAAACTTAAAAGCCAGTGGCTGGGGCTTTAAATGGTAGGATTTAGGTATTAACTTGTGAAGGGTTATTCTTATTTTAGACGTTCCTGGCACCTTAAGATGGACTGCTGGCAGCATGCAGGCTGGCGAGGCCTGAGCGTCGAGGTGGGTGTTCCTGAGCCTCCTGCCTCTACAGGTGAATCGAATGCCCACTGGAGCTCTAACCAGGCATGTTCTCCCCGCAGGGGCTGTGGATTTATCCTCGCATTTTTCTGGAGGGAAAAATGGAGGCTCAAACCCCTAGCTTCATGCTTGCTGACATTGGGCAGCTTCTGAGCCTCTGGGAACCTGTCTCCTCGATGAAGGTAAGCATTAGGACAACACTTACTCCCAGAGTTACAGTGACACCCTAACATGAAAATGCTTGTTCTGTGCCAGAGCATCGAGGCATAGGCTCGTGGGGACCTGGGTTTTCAGAGGGCAGCATGGACGTCGGGGGGCGGGTGAAGAGGGCACAGTCTGGGAAAATCTCTGCCTCCCCCTGAGCTCTGTGGTTACGCAGGAAAGGTGCAGAGAGATGGGCCAGGTCTCTGCTGGAGAGGAGGGCGTGTACCCTTACCAGCTTGATGCCATTGGCCTCTACGTGCTGGAGGAGGACATCAGCTGCCCGGTCTGGGTCCCAGCGCACGTCTGGGTCATCTGGGAAATCCCTGGAAGGAAGAAGTACACGTTGGAAACCGTTTCTAACGGGGTGCAGGCTCTCCCCTCAGCTCTGGTAGGTGTGCGCGCGTGTGGGGTGCTGAGGATGTACAGACCAAACAGCACACTCAGGGGATCTTGGCTCATGTCATGGCTGGGCAGTTGGGATGGAAGCAGATCTGTCCACAAGCTGGGAGACAGGTGTGGCCCCCAAGAGCTGAGACATGGGGCAGAGCTCCGATGTGTCTCGGTAAAAGTCACAGGAATGGCTTGTTGGTAAAAGTACTCAGTACTTTGGTAAAAGCAACTCAGTTAACCTCAGTACTCGTTTAACCTCAGACAGCTATGAAGGAGCCTGGACCATGCAGGTGAGTAGCCTGCGTGTTGCAGGGCCGTTACGGTTGGGTTTGATGCAGGTTTTCTGACTTACAGGGGAGAAGTTTAGCCCCAGGGAGGTGCCCCCAGGGGTAGGGGTCTCTGCAGGCCACTCTGGGCCTTGTTTCTGTCCACTATCACCACCACCTGCTGGTCTGACTCCAGCGTGAAGACATTATTCGTAGTCTTATAACTAGATGGCCATCTCTGCCACCTCAGGTCCTGGGCGCCACCCACCTATGCTGGGGGGACAGGGCCCCCTGATTCCCACCAGGAGGTAGATGTCACCTCTCCATGGACACAGGCCATTATCAGACTCGTTTAGGACTATGGTCAAAGGAGAGGTGCTGAAGGTTTTTTAGGAGGAAAACGACATGAATCTCAGGGTAGAACACAGCAACTTTCTGTGCTTCCTTGGCTGCCTCTTCCACACCCTGGGGAGCCTCCTGCCAGGGTGACTCTGAAAGCACCATCCTACCCATCATTCCCCCAGGGGCCCCCTAATGCTCCTGCCTCTATAGGACAGACAGCTTGGTTGGTGGCAGGGACTCGACGGGGAGGAAGGGAGAGGCAGGGACCAGGATGAAGTTCGTTAGGCCTCATTCCTGGGGAACGAGCTGAACATGGGATGGAGAACATGACCTACTGAGCTTGAGCAGGAAGAGATTCAGGAATTTTCCAGGGAATTCAGGAAATACCCAGGAATACCCAGGAGTGAGAACAACTACACACATCCCCCTGGCTGGGAGGCCCACATAAATGCACCAAGGTGTCATTTTGGAAACCAGAGAACAAGGAGATGATCAGAGGTTGGCAAGGCCAGAAGCCACTGTTGCCTCTAGGGAAAGACATCAGAGCCTAGGAACGGGAGTGATTGATGGCAGGAACTACGAGGGCAGCAGCTGGAGGCCCGGCAAACATTCAGCTGCTGATAGAGGTGCTGTGAGGAGCGGGGAGACCTTCCAGTCTCCCATTATGGCCAACTATTGGTCAGACCTACTGAGAAGTCAGTTAGTTGGCAAGGGAGGCAGGAAGCATGGTTGCCGTCGGTCCAGGTGTCTGGCAGCACTCGAAGCAAGTGCCCAATGGACATTTGCTGTCAACTACGCCCCAGACTTGAGCCTAAACCTTCAAGGGTAGCAGCAGTCTGCCCTTCTGGGAATGCAATTGCCACTAGCTGCCCAGGTACAGAGGGCAGCAGGGAGGTCACGGAGGTCACTGCTGGGCAAGCAGGAGTCCAGGCTCAGGGAAGACAGACAGGGCAGCGGCTGGTGGGCAGCTCCACCCCAGCAGCTCTGCCTATGATCAGAGTGGCCCAGTGTCACCAGCAGGCATCCTGATGCCAGGTCAGATGACAGAACACACGAGTTCCAGTTGCCTGCTCACCAGGTGCCCGGGGCCTGTGCTGCGTCATCCCTAGAGCTAGGAGGACCTGGGCCACACTGGTGACCTGAGAGCCCTGATGTCTAGGACTTTGTGTCACGCAATTTTTGAGTGAGGTTGAAATGCTGACGGTGGATGGTAGTTTTTAGGAAAGAGTAGGGGCCTTGGCGGAGAAGGCAATGGCACCCCACTCCAGTACTCTTGCCTGGAAAATCCCATGGACGGAGGACCCTGGTGGGCCGCAGTCCATGGGGTCGCTAAGAGTCGGACACTACTGAGCAACTTCACTTTCGCTTTTCACTTTTATGCATTGGAGAAGGAAATGGCAACCCATTCCAATGTTCTTGCCTGGAGAATCCCAGGGACAGGGGAGCCTGGTGGGCTGCCGTCTATGGGGTCACACAGAGTCGGACACGACTGAAGTGACTTAGCAGCAGCAGCAGCAGGGGCCTTGGATGAGCTTCCCAGGTAGCACTAGTAGCAAAGAACCCACCTGCCAGTACAGAACACAATAGATGCAGGTCCGATCCCTGGGTCTGGAAGATCCCCTGGAGGAGGGTCTTCTCATGCCAGGCGCTGCATTAAAGTGCTTGATTGGTTGACTGAGCCAAAGGCAGCTATACCTGCCTTTAGAGGTTGAAACATACAAATAAGAGTTTTAAAAGATAGTAAAATTTATAAAAACAGATTAGAGGTGAAAAGGAAAAAAGGGGATTTCCCTGGTGGTCCAGTGGCTAAGACTTCTTGCTCCCAAGACATTGGGTCTGGGTTGGATCCCTGGTTGGGGACCTAGATCCCACATGCCACAACTAAAGATCCCACATGCTGCAACTAAGACACGGTGCAGCCAAATAAGTAAAAAAAGAAAAAAATTGAATTGCAGGGGGAATAAGGCATCCCTAGGGGACCACTTCCCCTCAAGGCAGGAAAATATAAAATTTTATATTTTATTAAAGTATAGTTAAGTGTAGAAAAAGTGACGCCTGTGAGATCAACAACATGAGTTGTCTTTTGCCTATGGGTAAAAGTGTTAGTCACTCAGTGGTGCTGACTCTTTTCGACCCTATCAACTGTAGCCCCCCAGGCTCCTTTGTCCATGGCATTCTCCAGGCAAGAATACCAGAGAGGATAGCCATTCCTATCTCCATGGGATCTTCCTGACCCAGGGATAGAACCTGGGTCTCCTGCATTGCAGGCAGATTCTTTACCATCTGAGCCACCAGGGAAGACTTTTGCCTAAAGTTCAGCCCTAATCAACTCAAGGCTTGGGTCCAAGTAGTAACTTTTGCAATAGTTCTTTTCTTCTCTGATGGATTAACAATCCCGCCTTAGATAAACATGCCAGCAGAGGTGTGAACACAAGTGTGAGTCAGCCATCCGGCCCCTCCTTAAGGGAGTGTTGGTGAACGGCCTTTGCCCTATTTTTCTTGGTGCTGTCCTGCGTTTTGCTGGCTGGGGTCAGGGAGGAGGGCTGGAACTGAAGCTGCCATCGAGATGCATGAAGTAATTTAGGTCTGAAAGCGAGGCAGAGTAAAGTTGCCAAAAGGAAAGTGCCCTGGCCCGCCACCAGAGCCCCAGCCAATGCATCTCCTATCACAGCTGTTGTAGTCACTGTGGGTTTTCTGTCATCTGCTGCATAACCAGATCTTGATTTAGATATGCCATCATTTTGTAAAGCCTCTATTTTACTGATTATGTAGGTTGTTTCCAGTTTTTATTATTGAAAAAAGTTGTAACTAGCATCATTATACTTAACACTTCATATGAATCTCTCGATATTTCCTTGGGATAAAATCCTAGACATGTCACTTGGGAGTCAGAGATGAAGTGAGGAGAACCTTGCAGATCTCCCTGTGAGGAGCAGTGTTAAGAGGAGGAAGTGGAAAGTGGGTTAACTCACCAGGAACAGCATCACAGAGAGAGAAAGAGCAGTGTACTTCATAGGCTGGAGGGAAAGACAAACAAGGACAACTCTTATCAGAGCTCCATGCCTCCTAAAAATCTCAGGTGTTTTATACCTACTTCCTTATCCTTATGACTCATGAAAGTGGAAGTCACTCAGTCACGTCTGACTGTTTGTGACCCCACAGACTGTAGCCCGCCAGGCTCCTCTGTCCATGGAATTCTCCAGGCAAGAATACTGGAGTCAGTTGCCAGTTCCTTCTCAAGGGGATCTTCCCAACCCAGGGATCAAACCCAAGTCTCCTGCATTGCAGGTGGATTCTTTACTGTCTGAGCCACAAGGGAAGCTGGCAAAGGCCAGTCATTTACATTTTTCTCCAGCTGGAGAGAGTTGGTTGGAAGGGAATGAGTTACACGTAGAGTGAGAGGCACTAGAGGCTGGCTGAGTGGGGCTGCAGTGGAACATGTGTGTTGTCAGGAGCCCCATTTCATCTTGGTAACCAGCCCTTCTCCTGGGAAATCACATGGATGTCGTTTAGCAATAAGAGTGAAATGGTGCAGGTCCAATTGGGACTTGAACTCACGGTCTTTTAACTGAGACCACTACACCTGGTCTCAGGACTTACTGAAGATCAGGTTCTTGATGTCTCATCACAGAAAGAATTCAGTGAGAGACAAAGTGATAGGTAAGAAGTGGATTCACTTAGAGAGAAACACACCCCAGACAGAATGTGGGCCATCTCAGAAGCCCAGAGTGGCACAGGGTAGGGGGTTGTCAACAGGGGTGGGTAATTTCATGAGCTACTGAGTGTGAGGAGTGTTCCAGCTATTTCGGGGAAGGGGTGGGGATCTGCAGGAATGGGGCCACTGTCCACTTTTTGACCTTTATGGTTGGCCTGAGAACTGTCATGGTGCCTGTGGGTGTGTTACTTAGTTTGCTGATGTGTTACAATAACGAATGAATACTGAGGCTCAAGGTCTAGTGGAAGTCGAGGGGTTGGCCATTTTGGATCTATTTGGTTCTAATTAGTTTCTGTTGTGTCTTCAGGCTGTGTGGTTCTTTGAAGTGTTATGCTGGCCCCCTTCCCTGCTGTTTCAATAGAAGAACAGAGGCCAAGCCGTAAGAGTAGTCAGGCTTCATATTTAAGGGACATCTGGACTTGCCATACCCAACCTGAGGTATGTGTGAACCACGTGGTGGGTTTGCTTCAGCGTGGACAAGGATTCTGAAGCTGCTCCCAGCTCTCCCCAAACCTAGATGTGAGCAGGCCCATGGCAAACAATAATAAAGTTACCAAGAGGTCCCAGAAACTTCCTTCAATTATTAGCAAGCTACTTCTTGGCTTTTATCGCAATTTTAATAAAAGTATATGGAGATACCTCCGGTGCTGGTGTGCCTGAGTAGCTCTGCTAACACGGAAAGCTGAGTAACTCTTTCTGGATGAGACAGGGGATAGGGTGGCTGAAAACAGGTTTCTAGTCAGGTTTTGCCAAGTAGAGCAGAGATGACACCTCTGCAGACTTGAGGATGAGGACAAGCAGGGGTTGTATCAGCCACCCCCTGCAGGAGGACTGCAACCCGCAGAGCCCTTCAGCTCAGAAATGAAGTGTCTGGCAGGTCACACCTTGAACCTAGACTCTTGATTAAGAGACCTGTGGTCGCTCTACGTCTCATCAGTGAGGTGATGGTTCCTGATAAGAAGCCGGCCCTGGAAAACCAGGAATGAGGGCAGAATTTACAAGGTCATTCACAAAGCAAGCCTGGAGACTAAAACATTATAAAGACCTGTGAAAGATTGTTTGAAGAGGCATTTTACAAAGCAGGAAATGCAAGCTACCAACATATATTGCTCTAATTCTCAGGAGTCAAACAAATGCAGAATTAAAGCAGGACCTGGTGTGGAGGAGGGCTCACAGGAAGGGGCCAGTTTACCGGCTGCACCTGTGCCGGAAGGCTGTTTGGCTACCCGATTGTGCCCTTTGACCTTTTTAGAAATGACTCTACGGAAGTAATCAGCCTAACAGTGGAAGTCCTCTCAGGCAGACACCACTTTCACTGCATTTACAGAGGGAAAGAGGCTGCAGTTCTCTAGTTCTGCCACCAGGGAACAATTTCTCTAACTTCCTGAACTGTGGCTTTTGAAAAATGCTAAAGATAACACAAGAGTTTTAGGGCATGTTCAAAGTCAAAGCAAAGAAAGTTAAATACACCCAAGGAAAGGAATGTTAAAACAAAATTGAAAAAACAAAACAAAACAAAACACCCTCCCGTAACTAAACTTTAGTTTTGCTCCTGACTTAAGAATGAGACTCATGTGAAAGAGGAAATCTATTTAGGGGAATTGAATTCTGGAAACAAAGCCCTTCTGTGAGCGAACTTCCAAATAAAGGGCTCTGGGTTCAAGAGTCCAGATACCCCGGCCTGGGCTCCCCAGAAAGCAAGGCCTGTCGGGGGCTGTGACCCGGCGCGGGAGGGCAGTCGCAGGGGGAGGGGAAGCGGTGCAGACTTGCGGGCTGGCTCCGGGGTCCCGCGGGCTGGCTGCCGGACCGCGAGAAAAGCATCTCAGAGCCACGCGTCCGTCCGTGAGGAGGAAGAGGGATGTACCGATCTTGAGGGCCGACAACGCTTGCAGGATTCCGTGCGAGGGCAGAATGGGGCAGGGCAGGGCTCCTAGAGCGCGGGATTTCTGCACCTTTACCCGCGGGCCTAGCGTGGACTGGGCACCAACGCGGATGCAGGGTCCGGGGCGGGGGTGGGGGGCACCTCGTGGGGCCGCGGCCCTGCGACCCCCGAGGGGCTGGGACGGGCGCTCTGGACGCGACCGGACACACAGAGGATGCGGCACCCCGGGGGTGCAGTGAGCGAACACGGCCTCAATTCCGCCGGAAAAGGCCCCAAACCTAGCCCTGCCCTGGACCTCCGCGCTCGGCCCGGGAGATTCAGAATAACTGTGACCTGCTCTGCACTTTGTAGTGACTGCCCCCGGCCGTGTGAGGCGTGGCCTCGGGGTGGGGGGCGCGGTGGGCTGTCCCCTCCCGAGCCTGGGGACCCGGGGGTGGGCACAGTCACCGCGCCCCGCGGGCGCCGTGTGCGCCCTTATTTGGGCCTGTGGATCGTCCTCCACCCCATCTCCATCCCCCACCCCGGCTTATTTCTAAACCGAGGACTTCCTCAGACCTCCGGGCGGGCAAAGGTCACCCGAGTTCAGGGCCATCGGAGGTGGGCGGGGCGCAGGCGGGTCACCTGGGCTGCTGCGGGGGTGGGGGTGGGGTCGCGTCTGGGAATCGCCAGGGACAAGTCAAGAGGAGAGAAGAAAAGAAACAGGGAAAGGCGAAGAGGAAAGAAGGGACCAAGAACCAGGAAGAGGCTGAAACAGACCAGTTGGTGTCTGTGAAACATCTGGGCTGCCAGCCATCCCACCCCCGCAAGCAATTTAAGAGCGTGGACAACGACCACGTGTCCCAGGAGACCCTTGTCCACAGAGGCGCCTGGCCCTCCTCAGGCACATAAAAGGGACCTGCAGGTCAGGGCTGTAGCTCACGTTTCTCAGGAAGACATGCATTTTACATTAATCAGTACCCCCATCAAGGTGTGTAAATCCTGTGAAGTTCTTGTGAGATCTTTTCCCCCAAATTGCCAATTTGCTGTCTTACCTGGCAACTGAGAAACAGAACTGCTTACTGAGCTCACTTCAGCGGTCACAGGGCTCAGCTGGGAGGCCCAGGTCTCCGTCCCCACCTCTCCCCTCTCCCCAGGGCCCCCCTGAGCAGAGGCTGTGCAGTGTTGCTCAGGACAGAGATAGAAGGGCCGGGGCCTACACTTCGGACACTTCTCAATCTTCTGGTACCTGAAATGTCCGCCTTACTCCCTTTTTAAAAAAAAGCCAAATTTAGGGTCATGTCAGAGAAGGGGTTCATCCCTGACTTCAGCACACACCTGGAACCAAGTGAGAAGAGCAGAAGCAAAGCCAGAGGGTGGGATATGGAGTCCCCGTGGGCAGTGCAGTTAGCCCACTAGGACACCCTGGAGTCCCAGTGTGGGAAGGGGGTTGCCAAACCAGGGAGCCCCTGGGGCATCTCAGGGTGAAAGGGAACCATAACTGTAGGTTCCACTGAACTGCAAGGCACCTCAGGAGGATCAGACCAGTGCTCAAATAATTAAATCCAAGGCAAAAAGTCACTGCAAGAAATAGTCAAACACGTTGCTGTGGTGGTTCAGAGAGGAAATGTTAAGGTTGTACAGTATGGATGAAAGAGTCATGTAGGTGGCAGTGTCTGTGTTGGGTCAGGATGAACAGGCCTCCGGACAGGGGCTAGAGTTCTAGAAAGAGAAGAGTGGAGCCATGGTGTGTGGGGTGAGTGTGGGGCCGTGACTGAGGTCACCACCTGTCTCGTGTAGAGACCGTCATACAGGGGGAGGGGCACAGGGAGGTTTCCTCAGGGCAGTGGCTGGATCGGGTTTGCTTTAGGATGTCAACCTGGGAAAGTGAAGGGTGAACTTGGGGGTGGAGCACAGTTAGGCCTTGGCAAGGGTCCAGACCAAAGACGAGGCCCTGGGGATGGGAGAGAGAAAGGCGCCCAGAACATTTATGGAAGGAGACTTTGTCAGATTTAGTGCCTGACTGGATGGTAAGAGTAAGAAAGAAAACGCCATTGAAGGTGACTCCAGCATCACATGCGAGGACTTCATGTTTGCCTGGTGCCTTCCTTACAGTCAGAAAGTGTTAGTTGCTCAGTTGTGTCTGACTCTTTGGGGCCCCATGGACTGTAGCCCACCATGTTCCTCTGTCCATGGAATTCTCCAGGCAAGAATACTGGAGTGGGTTGCCATTTCCTTCTCCAGGGATCCAACCCAGGTCTCCCACATTGTGGGCAGATTCTTTTCCTGTCTGAGCCACCAGGGAAACCCATGTCAGAGGTGTCACTTTATTTAGTCATCACTGGGTGTAATAATGCAGAGTGCTAGGAGGGGCACTGAAACTGGTGGTACCCAGCTAGAGAGAGCTCAGTCAACTGGGGCTTCCTTTTTTTTGGTTTGTCTTAAGACTGTCGAAATTAAAACAGTGCATTAAAAAAAAAAAAAATTCTCATGAAGGAGCTGTAGCCATGGAGAAGCTCTCCGGGAATAGCCTCAAGGGAGCAGGAACCAGAACCGTAGCTTGGTGAGCTTGAGTCAGGTTGGGGGAGAAGGGAGGGATGGTCTGGTGGGGCAGAGACGGAGCAGACCAGTCCACGGGACCGTGATGGCGGGGCTTGAGGAAGGAAAGGCTGCTGGATTTCACCTCTCAGGGGGACCATGGGTGGCCCTGGCAGCAGCGCCCATGAAAAGGGGCAGGTAGTGCAGAAGGACGGGCCAGTGGGTGGTGAGAGAGCAGTGCCAGGAGCTTCAAGAAGTTTGGGAGGAAGAAAGAGGCAGGAGGCCTGAGGGACTTGGGAGGCCAGGAAGGGTTTGTGCAGCTGTGAGGATGTCTGAGGATGCAGCAAACCAGTAGCCATGGTGGTAGAGAGCAAGCTACCCACATGGGGCAGGAGGGGACAGGTAAGGCCCGGACAATCTGGCCGCAGAGGATGGACATGTGAAGCAGGGAGCAGAGCTGCGGACTTGAGGAGGGCTAACAGCTCCCGCATCATCAGCCGTGGTGAGGATAAAACGAGGTAAAACCTGGTGGACACTTAGAGGCTGGCATGTGGTCAGGGTCCTGTAAAGGTCAGCTCTTGAGCTGACTCTGGATTGGATGGTATTTGATGCCAAGAAAGGAAAGGGGTGATGGGTGCTGGGCCACAGAGAAGGGCAGTCAGCAGCAGACACCCTGTGTGATTAGACCCAGGGGTCTTCAAAGGTTTCTGAGGATTCCACCTGTGTTTCAATGAGAGGACCTCTCTGCAGAAGCCTAGACGCAGAGGGTGGGGGTAGAAAGATGGAGACAAAATGGATACCTGGCTGGAGGGCTGAGTAGGAGCAGGGGAGGGAGCTGAGAGGTCCCGGGTACCCTCCACAGCAACCTTGGGGGCAGTGGTGCAGTCAGCAGAGGTGAGTGCTCAGGCTGCCAGAAGAGGACTGCGAGGAGGCTGAGGAGGGTTCACAGTGACCAGGCTGGCAGAATGGGGAAGCTGAGAGTGGCCTGCCTGATGGCTCTGGATGGACACCCCAGCACCAAGGGCGAGGCTGGGTGCTGGTCATGAGCACGAAGGGCACAGGGCCCAATGATTTACAAAACGGGAGGGTCCTGGTGGCCATCCAAGTTTACGGGGAGGTACACTAACATCCTCCCTACGAGTTTCAGCAGCTACGAGAAGGGCCTGGTGAGATCAGCTACTGGCCAGGCACAGCTAAGCAAGTGTCAGGAGTGACCCCAAAGCTGTAACTGGCCTGCAGGGGGTCCTGGGCATCCCCAGCAGACAGGCTGGGAGGTGGGACAATGAGACAAGGCTCTAAGCAGTGTATTCTTACTCTAACTCAACAGGATTAATATTAATTGCCGACTTTGTAATAGTTCAGTGAGAACTTTTATATAATCAGTGAGGTAAAGTGTTTACAAAGTCTCACTGTTCGGTTGCTTAATAGAGATTAACATCTCTGCTGAGAGTGGTGAGTCCTAAGTGAGAGATTCTGCTCCTCGTGGATGGCTTCTGAAGCAGCCAGTGCTTCTGAGGTCTCGTGAGATGTGGCTGAGCTCAGAGCTGAGGCTGTGTCATTGGTACTTGGGCTCGGGGGACTGCATGCTCTGGGCGATACACAGAGGTCCCCTCAGGAATGCCAGTGACTGGAGACTCCAGAATTTTCTTCCTCACTCTCAGTCCTTCCTGCTCTTGCATTCCTATGAGAAAACTTGCTCCTATACTTATGCTCCAAGCAAAAAGACCAAATAATTCCCCTTCCCAGGTGACCTGATCCAAGCTTCCCCTGTCCTGGATGACCTGATCCAGGCTTGCCCACTCCACTTCTCTGTCTCAGGAAATGGGAGTTGCAACTCAGAAATAGCAGCTCAGAGGTTCCCAAACATTACTGTGCTTTACGATCATCTAGGGAGTCTGTAAAAAATGCAAAATCTAGGTTTCTTACCTCACTAGGGTCAAGGTCTTATCCTGGAGGTGGACAGGAAGCCCACACTGCAAACCCTGATGTGTAACTAAATAGCTTCTTACTCTATGTATCACTCCAGTGTGAACAGCTGTGGGGTGTTATTTATTTCACGATGGTTAATGATGTGGAGAAGCTCTATACAGTCAGCAAAAACAAGACCAGGAGCTGACTGTGGCTCAGATCATGAACTCCTTATTGCCAAATTCAGACTGAAATTGAAGAAAGTAGGGGAAACCACTAGACCATTCAGGTATGACCTAAATCAAATCCCCTATGATTATACAGTGGAAGTGAGAAATAGATTTAAGGGTCTAGATCTGATAGAGTGCCTGATGAACTATGGAATGAGGTTCGTGACATTGTACAGGAGACAGGGATCAAGACCATCCCCGTGGAAAAGAAATGCAAAAAAGCAAAATGGCTGTCTGGGGAGGCCTTACAAATAGCTGTGAAAAGAGGAGAAGCAAAAAGCAAAGGAGAAAAGGAAAAATATAAGCATCTGAATGCAGAGTTCCAAAGAATACCAAGAAGAGATAAGAAAGCCTTCCTCAGCGATCAATGCAAAGAAATAGAGGAAAACAACAGAATGGGAAAGACTAGAGATCTCTTCAAGAAAATTAGAGATACCAAGGGAACATTTCATGCAAAGATGGGCTCGATAAAGGACAGAAATGGTATGGACCTAACAGAAGCAGAAGATACTAAGAAGAGGTGGCAAGAATATACAGAACTGTACAAAAAAGATCTTCATAACCAAGATAATCATGATGGTATGATCACTCACCTAGAGCCAGACATCCTGGAATGTGAAGTCAAGTGGGCCTTGGAAAGCATCACTATGAACAAAGCTAATGGAAGTGATGGAATTCCAGTTGAGCTATTTCAAATCCTGAAAGATGATGCTGTGAAAGTGCTGCACTCAATATGCCAGCAAATTTGGAAAACTCAGCAGTGGCCACAGGACTGGAAAAGGTCAGTTTTCATTCCAATCCCAAAGAAAGGCAATGCCAAAGAATGCTCAAACTACCGCACAATTGCACCTCACACGCTAGTAAAGTAACGCTCAAAATTCTCCAAGCCAGGCTTCAGCAATATGTGAACCATGAACTTCCAGATGTTCAAGCTGGTTTTAGAAAAGGCAGAGGAACCAGAGATCAAATTGCCAACATCTGCTGGATCATCGAAAAAGCAAGAGAGTTCCAGAAAAACATCTATTTCTGCTTTATTGACTATGCCAAAGCCTTTGACTGTGTGGATCACAATAAACTGTGGAAAATTCTGAGAGATGGGAATACCAGACCACCTGACCTGCCTCTTGAGAAACCTATATGCAGGTCAGGAAGCAACAGTTAGAACTGAACATGGAACAACAGACTGGTTCCAAATAGGAAAAGGAGTACATCAAGGCTGTATATTGTCACCCTGCTAATTTAACTTATATGCAGAGTACATCACGAGAAACGCTGGGCTGGAAGAAGCACAAGCTTCTTCAAGACTGCTGGGAGAAATATCAATAACCTCAGATATGCAGATGACACCACCCTTATGGCAGAAAGTGAAGAGGAACTAAAAAGCCTCTTGATGAAAGTGAAAGAGGAGAGTGAAAAAGTTAGCTTAAAGCTCAACATTCAGAAAACTAAGATCATGGCATCTGGTCCCATCACTTCATGGGAAATAGATGGGAAAACAGTAGAAACAGTGTCAGACTTTATTTTTGGGGCTCCAAAATCACTGCAGATGGTGATTGCAGCCATGAAATTAAAAGACGCTTACTCCTTGGAAGGAAAGTTATGACCAACCTAGATAGCATATTCAAAAGCAGGGACATTACTTTGCCAACAAACGTCTGTCTAGTCAAGGCTATGGTTTTTCCAATGGTCATGTGTGGATGTGAGCATTGGACTGTGAAGAAAGCTGAGTGCTGAAAAATTGATGCTTTTGAACTGTGGTGTTGGAGAAGACTCTTGAGAGGCCCTTGGACAGCAAGGAGATCCAACCAGTCCATTCTAAAGGAGATCGGTCCTGGGTGTTCTTTGGAAGGAATGATGCTAAAGCTGAAACTCCAGTACTTTGGCCACCTCATGCGAAGAGTTGACTCATTGGAAAAGACTTTGACGCTGGGAGGGATTGGGGGCAGGAGGAGAAGGGGACGACAGAGGATGAGATGGCTGGATGGCATCATGGACTCAATGGACGTGAGTTTGAGTGAACTCTGGGAGTTGGTGATGGAGAGGGAGGCCTTGCGTGCTGCACTTCATGGGGTCGCAAAGAGCATGACTGAGCGACTGAACTGAACTGAACTGAATGATGATTCTAGCAAAGCCACGGGATGGATGGTTTTATTAGTCAAGTAAGTTATGATACAGGTATCCCATGGAGTAGTATGCCTCACTGAAAAAATGAAATATATTTGTGTTTCTGTATGTAAATCTGCATTTGTAAAGTATTGAAGGTATGGAAGTTTACACATTGAGTAGTTAACAGTGATTTTCTGAGGAGAGAAGCGTATGTGGAGGGAGATATTCGTTTTTCCTCACTGGATATATTTTTGTACTGTTTGTTTTTACAGTGCACATCATAAATATTGTTATTAAATATTACTGTTATTTCCAGAACAGCTTGATTGAGACATAATTCACATAATTTTTCAGTCCACTCATTTCAAGTGCACAATTCAGTGTGGTGGGTTTTTTTTTGGTATGTTCACAGAGTTGTGCAACTGTCATTGCAAATTTAGGACATTTTCGTCATCTCAGAAAATAAACCCCATTATGAGTCACTTCCCACTCCCTTTCCCTCCCCACTCTTGGCAGCCACTGATCTACTTTGTGTCTCTGGATTTGCCTGCCCTGGGTATTTCAGATAATCCCCTGTGTGGGGATAATGATTATACCCTGTGTGGCTGCCTGTTAACAGGCTTCTTTTTAGGTTCATGCAGTCTGTAGCATGTGATGGGACTTCACTACTTTTTGTGTAGTGTCCAGTGTATGGCCAGACCATGCTTTGCTCATTTACTCATCTGTGAATGGACACTTGAGTCATTTCTACCCTTTTGCTACCATGCATGGTGCTGCTGTGTGCACTCATGTACACATTTTCATCTGAATGTTTTCAATTCTTTTAGGTATTTATGTTGGAGTAAGATTGCTGGGTAAAGGTAATTCTGTATTTACATTTTTGAGGAACTGCCTGCCAAACTGTTTTACACAAAGCCACCAGTGCCTGAGGGGTCCAACTTCTTTGTATCCTGGCCTGCATTTAGCATTTCCCTTTTTATTTTTTAAAAAATGGTCAACCTAGGGAGTGTGAAGTACTGTCTCACAGTGGTTTTGATTTTCATTCCTGTAATAACTAATGATGTTGAAAATCTTTTCCTGTGCTTATCGGCCATTTGTGTATCTTCTTTGGAGAAATGTCTATACAAGTACTTTGACCATTTTAAAAACTAGGCTGTTTGTCTTTTTGTTGTTGCTTACAGAAGTTCTTTATATATTATTTTATATGTTATATATACTATATTGTTGTTGTTTAGTCCTTCAGTCGTGTCCAACTCTTTTGTGATCCTATATACTGTAGCATGGGATTTCCCAGGCAAGAATACTGGAATGGGTTGCTATTTCCTTTTCCAGGGGATCTTCCTGACTCAGGGATGGAACCCACGCCCCTTGTTTCACCTGTATTGGCAGGTGGATTATTTTTTTTACTGCTGAGCCACCAGGGAAGCCCATATATATTATATAATATATAAGGATATATTACATTTCTCTATATTGATCTCTGGATATCAATCCTTTTTCAGATATATGATTTGCAAATGTTTTCTCTCATTCTGTGAGTTGTCTTTTCATTTTCTTGATGGTATGCATCAAGCAAAAAAGGTTTTAATTTGATCTGTTTTTCCTTTTGCTAGTGGTTGATACTTTTGGTGTCATATCTAAGAAGGTTCTGCCTAACCCAAACTCATGCAGATTTACTCCTATATTTTCTTGCAACTGTTTGATAGTTTTAGCTCTTCTTATTTGGGTCTATTTGAGCTAATTTTTGTGTTTAGTGGAGAGGAGGGGAAGCTTGTTCTCTGGTATGTGGATATCCATTTGCAGAAGAGACTATGTTGCCTTGGTGAGTTGTCTTGGCAGCCCTGTTGAAAATCAACTGACTATATATGTGAGGGTGACAGTATTATTAAAAAAGGAAAAAAAAGAAAAAGAAAACCTGAAAGAGAGTAAACCCTATAAATCCTTCTAGTACAGAAACTGGCTAGTTAAGCTATGGGGCTTCCGAAGTGGCTCAGCAGGAAAGAATCTGCCTGCTGATGCAGGGAGACCCAGGTTCAATCCCTGGGTCGGGAAGATCCCCTGGAAGAGGAAATGGCAACCCACTCCAGTATTCTTGTTTGGAGAATTCCATGGACAGAGAACCCCGGTTGGAGATGACTGAGTGACTGAGCATGCAGGCCTGCAGCCCTGCAGAACCAGGCCTGTCTCACCATGACAGTTTTGCCAGAGGACCACCACATCATCTTATGTTGCAACACACACAGGCAGCTGCAGTGTTTCTTGTCCTAAGGGCTCTCATCCCCCAGATGACTAAGACTTTTTTCTTGGAACTTGGTGTGGTGGCGAAATAATCTGAAAGGCTGACCCCGTAACCTTTGTTCTGGGCGCAGACACTTTGTCTGTAAGGCCTGAGTGGGAGAGAATTAGTTGCCTCTCATCCAGAGTTTTTGGTTCCTACTGCAATTACTGCAGATGCTATAGACTGAACATTGGTGTCCCCTAAAAATCCATATGTTGAAACCCATTTCCCCAATGTGATGGTATCTGGAGGTGGGGCCTCTGGTAGGTAATGAGGTCACGAGGGCAGAATCCTCCTGAATGGGACTAGTGTCCTTAGAATAGGAACCCTAGAGCACTCCCTTGGTCCTTCCACCACGTGAGGACACAGCAAGAAGGCGGTAGTCTGTGAACCAGGAGACACGGCCCCACCAGACACCTCATCTGCTAACACTGTGATTTTGGACTTCTTAGCCTCCAGAACTGTGAGACAAAATTCTGTTGCGAGCCACCCAGTCTGTGGTGTTTTTGTTCTAGCTTCCCAGATGGACTATGACAGTGGAGGTAAGGGTGAGCTGGCTAAACTCAGTTTGGTTCTTAAAGGGTCTACTTCTTAGTTTTTTAATATCCCTATTCAGGGCTTCCTTGGTGGCTCAGTGGTAAAGAATCTGCCTGTGGATTCAGGAGACATGGTTCCCTGATCTGGGAAGATCCCATCTGCTGCAGAGCAGCAAAGCCTGCGCGCCACAACTGTTGAGCCCGTGCTCTAGAGCCTGAGGACTACTGAGCCCTCATGCCCTGGAGCCCGTGCTCCTCAATAAGAGAAGCCGCCGCAGTGAGCAGCTCGCAGAGGCACAGCAACCTGAGAGCAGTCCCCACTCGCCGCAACTAGGGAAAAGCCTGTGTAGCAGCGAAGACCCAGCCCAGCCAAAAATAAGTAAGCAAATAATTATATACATTAAAAAAGATCCCGTGTGCATGCTGCAACTAAGACCCAGTGCCACCAAATAAATAAGAATAAAAATGTTAATTTATTAAAAAAATCCCTGCTCTGCTTCCCAAGGAAAGGACCAAAGTGTGTGACAAGGGACATAGTCTGCCATGGGTGTCATGAAATGTAGCTCAGTAAAATGGTAAGCACTTAAAAACAAATCAGCTACATTGCTGAGTTGAGCACATGACCCTCCATTTATAGAACAACCACATCTAAACACATTCTGCTCTACCCCTGAGAAGATCTAGGAGTTTAGGAAAAGTCACCATCTCATCCAGTCGTTGCACATATAAGACGAGAGAAGCCCAGAGAGAGGGCATTATTTGCCAAAGGTGACACAGCCTTAAAAGCTGAAGCCAAATTTCATGACTCCTGGACGAGAGCTCTTCCATCACACTGTACTTCCCTTTTTCTTTTCTCTGGTCTTGATTTTCCTCACATTCACCTTTCCTTCAACTGCCAGCAGGAATCTGTTTAAGTTGAAACGCAGACTTCCACTTATAGTCCTAGCGACATCTTCATTTCACTCTCTTCCCTCAAACTCCATAGCAAACAACAGCAAACGAAATAATTACAGAGCATCAACTTTGATGAAGCAAGTAAACCACCATATCAGAAAATCACAGGACATGGAACATACCCGCCTGGTGAGATCTGCCCCAGAAAGGGGTGCAGAGCTGGCCAGCAGTGCTCTACCTTGGCACTTCCCACAGGATTTGGAAGTGCCTCAGAATCAAGCCTCACCTTCCCAGAAACAATATACTGTAAAATAAATTCAGTGAGACTGTTGGTTTACAACTGATGTATGCTCATTATCAGAACTAAGGAAAATACAGAAGAGTGTAAAGGAAGTATATACTGCTTTCTAAACTCAGTATTCTATCAGGAACATCTTCCTATATTATGAACTATGCATGGAAAACAATTGTGTGGGACTGCCCGGGTGGTCCAGTGGTTAAGGCTGCAATTGGGTTCGATCCCTGGTTAGGGAATTAAGACCCCACATGCTGTGGGGCAACTAAGCCCAAGTGCTGCAACTACTGCAACAAAAGATCCCAAAGGACGTAAGGAATATCCCGAGGCAGCCAAATAAATAAATATTAAAAAGAAACTTTTAAATTGTGGCTTAATGTTCTGGACCATGGCTATATAATTAATCACCTACTGCTACGTTAGGTTGCTATCAATTTTTTTTGCTGTAATGAATATCACAACACACAGTCACCTTGGTTCCTATTTTTGTGGTATATTTACAGCCTCTTTCAAGGAGCAGAATCAGCCACAAATACATGCCTTGTTGAGGCCAGCCTCCCTGGTCCCACTCTTCTTCTAAACTGACATGTGACTTGACGACCCAGCCTCCCTCCAGCTCCCAGGATAACTTGCCTTTGAAGTAGCACGGGAGCAGCCTTCCATGTTGGCACAGTCGCTCCATATCAGCTTGGTCCACTGCAGTCTCCTCCCACGGCTCCTTTTCTAGGAAACGTTGTCCTTTGTGCCCTCTGGGAGGATGGGAGCCCTGCCCTGCTCTTGCCAACTGGGGCTGGAACGCTGCCCTCTAACTGTACCCAGTCACTTCTTTGTGTCTTTGGAGAAAAGGCCCTGTGAGGAGCTTCGTTTTCTCTCTTTACAGTAAGAGGATGCTTGGTCATGTTCACTTTGGCACTTGGCATATGGTCTGTTTTGGTTTCTGGAAGGGGCCGGCTTTTACAGGGTCTCAAGAGGAGAGGGGATTAGTTACCAACGGGACCCCAGCAGCCCCAGACTCTCTGCTTTGTGGCTTCCCTTTCACTGATTTGTGTGCATTTATTGGAAAACACAGAGACTTCCAGGAACTGGTAGCAGGCCAGGCTCATTTATGTTGCCTAGTGGGTACTGGATTCTATTTCCTTGTTCAACTCAAATCAGTCTGTTAAGGTCTTGGGCTTGTTAATGCCAGGATGACGTTGAGACGAGCAGTGGGAGAAAAGATGCTGAAACCTTAGGATGGTGGAGCCAAACTGACAGAGTGGGAAAATCAAGATGTAGAAAAATACTCCCAAACCTAAGTTCTCACTTAGGACTTCCAAAAGGCTAAAAATAACCATGCAAGTCAGGGATCAAGACTGTTTTCTTTTAAAAAAAAGTGAAAACAGTTTTACTGAAGTCTCAGGAATTGGTTTGCTATTCACCATTTCTGAGTCAATTAAAAAAAAAAAATCGAGGAAAGGGGGTTGGAGACCACACACTTATGGGGTGCCACAGGAAGGAAGCTTCTGGTGTGAGCCAAGTAGCCTGTTTATTCAACAAACACGCATTGAGCAACTATATATAAAGTGTTAGGATAGTGGTTGGGGATACATGAAGAAAAGATACAGAGGGGCTTATGGAGTAAAAAAATGATGTATATATTGGGATATGATGGGACAATGACAATGTAGCCAAAGTGCCCAAGAAAATCTGGGCAAATCATGGATGTTGCAGAGTCGAAGGTAATCTTGAGCTGGGGTTTCAAGGATGAATAGGAGTTTGCTAGACAGCCAGGATGTGGGGAGCTGGGAAGGGAGGAAGCAGGCAGAGGAGGGCCGGGCACATGCATGAGTGTGGATGCAGAAGAAAGCTTGGTGGGTTTGCAGCCTGACTTGCATATGAGAACAGACTGGGGTGCTGGGAATCCTCTGCTTTTGTGGTGGGAATAGATGTGATGTGGGTACGGCAGGTATGGGATGCTAGGAGCAGGGATCAGACCACAATCACCTCCGAGACCCCAAAAGTTTCTCCCAACGGTTGGTTGTTGGGCCCTGATGCCATTTTTATGGGCCTGGTTATGACTGGAAGGTCTACTTTATTTCATTACAGTCAGTGTGTGTGTGTGTGTGTATATGTGTGTGTGTGTCTGAGTCGCTCAGTCGTGTCCAACTCTCCAATCCCATGGACTGAAGCCCTCTAGGCTCCTCTGTCCATGAGGATTCTCCAGGCAAGAATACTGGAGTGGGTTGCCCTGCCCTCCTCCAGGGGATATTCTCAATGCAGAGATTGAACCTGGTTCTCCTGTGTTGCAGGCAGATTCTTTACCATGTGAGCCACCAGGGAAGCCCCCCTTAAACCCCTCCCCATTTCCAGCTTGAGCCCTTTGGAGAGCATATCTGACCCTCTGCCCACTGGTCCTTCAGAATGAGGCCCTGAGAAGACCACAGTGTTTATAAAAAGGCTTAAAAATCATTACTATCTTTTCAAGGAACTCTATTCTATGCTTTGAACTTACCAAAATGTATACAGAATTGTTTCTAATTTAGCCTTCACTTGTATGGATAGAAGCTGAGTACAGAGGGAAGAATTTTTATTAGTCATGTAGTAGTAGTCTTTAAAAATATATAATCATTTTATTGCACTTCACTACTGTGCTTTGAAGATACTGCATTTTTAATGAACTGAAGGGTTGTGGACCTATGACAGCAAAGTCTACTACTGGGGGCCTTTTTCCAACAACATTTGCTTATTTTGTGTATCTGTGTGACATTTCAGTAATTCTTGCAATATTTCAAACTTTTTCATTATTATTATATTAGTTATGGTGATATGTGATCCATGACCTTTGATGTTATTGTTACAACTGGCTGAAGGCTCAGATGATATCTACTTTTCAATTAAGGTATGTATGTTATTTTTTTTTTTAGATATAATGCTCTTGCATACTTAATAGACTATGGTATAGTGTTGATGTTACTTTTATATGCACTGGGAAACCAAAAAATTCCTATTGACTTGCTTTATTGCGGTGGTCTGGGCCTGTACTTGCAGTATCTCTGAAGTCTGTTTGTCTTTTAAAAAGTAATACAGGCTTCCTTTAAAAAAACAAACAAACAAAAGCAAAATAAAACTGTACAGAATTCTGTGAAAATTAAGAAGTGCTAGTGTTCTTCCCTGGCCCAACTAAAGAGCAGCAGCTATTGACAAGTCTGGTGTGTGTTCTTTTAGAATATACATACAGAAATGTGCGTTTACTTTTTGTTTTGAAATGTAAATGAAACAATTCTATGGACTCCAACACAAAAGCAACAAATGAATACTCAGTCTGTAGGCTGCATTTCCCAGTCACATTCAGTTCCCAAGTGTTCGGGAGAGGGTCTCTAAGCCCTTTTCTAGGCTTGAACCTCAGCACGTGCACAACCACCATTTGTGCAAACACAGCAGTGGTGCCTATCAGACCAACACCCATTATCCAGTTCCTGGACCTTGAACTGTTCTTTTTCTTCAGCCTCTAGCACGGTGCCTTGCCCATTCCAGGAGCTTTAATCTGGATCTGTTAATCACATTCATTTAAACATCACATGGTCCTTTAAATTAGCAGAACCTACAAGTATTAAGGAACTGGGTAAGGTTACCAAGCGTATCCACTTAGTTGTCTAATGACTCAGATGCCTTCTCTTGAAAATGGAACTGTTTTCTCTCCTTAAGGCTTTGGCTAAGGGGTTTACTTAGGTGAGCTCCTATGGCTAAATACCTCCTTGGAATCAAGCCATAAAATTCAGAGCAATGGAAGACAGCACTGACAGTACACAACCTCAGATGTTCTCTTAAGCACACGTTGGTCGTTCGCTTACCCTAATCAAGTGGTGACCTACTTCCCTGCAGAAAGTCAGGAATCAATTCCGTCTTCCTTTCTGTTTCCGAATCCTAGCACTGACTGTCATTTATTAAACGTCTGACCTCAGAGGAGTCTCTTAAGCTTCAGTTTCTTTGTGTGAAACTAAAAAAGGATCATAAAAAAACCTGTTTTTGTTCAGTCAATTGAAGAATTGAATGAGGTGACCTTTGTGCAATTGTGAGTCAGGCTTGGAGGAGTCAGGGCACAGTGACCAGATGGCCTTGGCTGCAAGGCTTGCTCTGCTAGTGTCAGCTGGATGACCCCGGGCAGATGACTTAACCTCTCACTAGTCCTCTGTTTCTCATCTATAACCTGGGGAAGTAACTGGATTATTTTCAAGATCATGTGTTTAGTGAGGTCCTTGGCACTGACAGTGAATTGAATGTATAGTTACCACGATTATTCTGAACGTGGGCCTTCTGTGAAACCTTCCTTTCTCTTCGTCCCCTTCATCCTTCCCTTTGACTCATCTAAATAACCCAGAACAAGATTCCAGAGCTCTGCGTTGCTCAGTTAGGAAACTAGAGGCTGAAAGACTGAAAACTGCATGCTGCCAGGGACTGAACTGTGTTCTCCTCAAATCCGAGGGTTGAAGCCTTAATCCCCAATATGACTGTATTGGAGATGGGGTCTTTAGGAGGTCATTAAGGTTAAGTGAGGGGCTTCCCAGATGGTGACAGTGGTAAAGAACCCGCATGCCAATGCAGGAGACATAAGAGACTTGTGTTCGATCCCTGGCTTGGGAAGATCCCCCTGGAGGAGGGCATGGCAATCCACTCCAGTATTCTTGCTTGGAGAATCCCCATGAACAGAGGAGCCTGGCGGACTATGTTATGGTCCATAGGGTCACAAAGAGTCAGACAAAACTGAAGTGACCTTAGCATGCATGTGCACAAGGTTAAATGAGGTCATAATGGTAAGCCCTAACCCTATAGGGGAGAAGGAAATGGCAACCCACTCCAGTACTCTTGCCTGGAAAATCCCATGGACAGAGGAGCCTGGTAGGCTACAGTCCATGGGGTCATGAAGAGTCAGACACAACTGAGTGACTTCACTTTCACTTTTCACTCTCATGCATTGGAGAAGGAAATGGCAATCCACTCCAGTGTTCTTGCCTGGAGAATCCCAAGGATAGAGGAGCCAGGTGGTCTGCTGTTTATGGGCTCGCACAGGGTCGGACACTACTGAAGCAACTTAGTAGCAGCAGCAGCAACCCTATAGGACTGGTGGCCTTGTAAGAAGAGGAAGAGAGAAACTTCCCTCTCCCCACTGCTTGGGAGCAGATAGGGAGAAGATGGCCATTTGCATGCCAAGAAGGAAACCCTCTCCAGAAATCAACCCTGCTGCACTTTGATTTTATACTTTCAACCTCCAGAATTGTGAGAGAAAAATACATTTCTGTTGTTTAAACTGCCCAGACTCTGGTATTTTGCCATGGTGGCCTGAGCAGACTAAGATACCTGGCTTCCTTGAATCTTCAAACTGGCTGTGGAATTATTTATTTTTAACATGTTTATGACTCCTCTTACGAGTAGCATCTTACAAGTAGGGGATGTTGCTGAAACTGCATGATCTTTTGGATATATAAAAAGTATAATAAATTAAGTCAGATTCTTAATTTCTTATCTAAAGGACATATGTGCCAACATGAAAAGGCTCAATGGTCAAAGACGAGATGACTGCAGTATCAAAGAGCATAATGATTTATTTATTTATTTTTTTTTGGCGCTTAGTGCCGCCTTTCCCCAGACCTTTGCCGCCTTTGCCGCGTCCAGACATGGTTTCACAAAAAGTAAACCAACAGCAACTGGGGCATAATGATTTAAAGTGAAAAACCGAACATGTAAGTTCCTGCCTGCCTCATCCGACAGACCAACAAATAATTGGTTACTGGTGCAGGTACGTAGGGGATCAACTCCTATTCTGAAAATGGCAACAAAAGGGAAAGAAGCATTTTAGCCTGTCTTTTGGAGTCAAACTATATATATCAGGGTAACTAAATAGCCCCAGTTGATAAAGTTCTGCTTTATAGAAGAATTATAGCTGGTATATTTGGAACTCGGGAGATATTTAGAGACTCACCATTTTGCAATCCTTACTTAATTAATGATTACTAATCATGAAAGCACTACGTGAAAGGTTGATGTGGGTCTTTACAATGAAAAGGAATGGCCGTTACCACGTAAACGCACCAGCTGATTGCAGGATCACTGAAAGTGAGACAGTACACGTCTCCTGAAATGATGGAATGGGGAGGACATGGAACGGCTTCTGGTCCCTGAAAGTTAGTGCCCGTTTCCAGTTTGCAAGAAATACAGAGGATAAAACCACCACTGAGGCAATACCACATGGAAGCAGCAGACAGTCGTCTACATGATGACTGCCTCAGTTTTTTCAACAATCAGTGACATTGAGAGGGGGAAGGGATATGAAGCATATCAACCAGCTATAACGTGTGCACTTTGTTTATATCCTGATTTGAACAAACCTACGGTGAAAAAACACTTTTGAGCTACTCAGAGCAGCTCAAAATGGACTGGGTGTTTGACAAACCAAGGAATTGCCATTACTATCAATTTTGTTTGATGGGTGGCTAATGACATTGTGGCTGCATGAAGAAAAGTCTATCTTCTTAAGAGATCTATCCTTAAGTACATAAGGTAGAATAACCTGATGTACTGATGGTTGGGTTTTCTTTAAAATACTTCATACATGGGAGGAAAAAATTTGGGAGACTGGGATTGACATATACACACCATTATATAAAAATACATAAGGACCTACTGTTCAGCACAGGGCACTCTGCTCAGTACTCTGTAATGGCCTATATAGGAAAAGAATCTGAAAAAAAGAGTGGATATGTGTATATGTATAATAGATTCACTTTGCCATGCAGCAGAAACTAACTACAACATTGTAAATCAACTATACTCCAATAAAAAGAAAAAACACAGCTAAGTTATAACTGCATAATAACCCCTAAAACTTCACACACAAAAGATATATGGGGATACATGCATGCATAGCAAAGGCTTGATAATTACTGGCCTTAGACAACAGGCATGTGAGGGTTCATAATACTGTTCTTTACACTTCTGACATATTTTATAATTTTTTTTTAAGATTAAAAAAGTAGCTATCTTAAAACAAAATCTGAACAGAAGTTGAAAAAATTCATTTATGTTACACTGCCACTTGAAAACAAATGTGAAACTATATTCAGGCGACTTCTCAAATAAGAATGTTCTTGCCCACCCACATGAGTTTTTTGTCTTTTGAGTGTACACTGTGTATTTATTGCCACTGAATTTCCACATTGTTAAAAGATAAATTTACCTGTTTTCAATAATCATTACGTTGGAGGGGGGAATCCCCAGAACATCACAGCTCTGCAAGAGTTCCTTCTTACGGATCTCCCCTTGATTGTAGTAATTTCCTGAGGATAACAAATACATGGTCGTCCATTTCTTTATCAGTGGAGATCTATTGTCCACTCATTCTCATCTTGTTCCCTAAAGGACTTAAACTATCTGAAAATTTTGTGGTTGTGATAAAAAGTTGGGAGAAACACAACACTAGGGTTACTACTGTCAGACACACCTGTGAAGCACAATCTTTATAATCACCATTGAATTCCTCTCCATCTCTGTCTATCCATATGTCTGTCTGTCTGCCTGTCTGTGTTTCAGCCGCACGCTACAGGCTTTGCGTACTGGCTCTGCAGTTAGCAGATTTAGGACTGACTCTTCTGTAACCACTCAGAATAAGTAGGGTATCCAGACATACTACTCTTTTGGGCCTATTATTTATTTTTTAAATTGAAGTACAATTGATTTAGAATGTTGTACTGTACAGCGAAGTGACTCAGTTATACACATATATATAGACATTCTCTTTTTTATATTCTTTTCCAACTCAGTTTGTCACAGGATGCTGAATACAGTTCCCTCTGCTATACAGTAGGACCTTGCTGTTTATCCATCCTGCATGTAATAGTTTACCTCGAGTAAATCCCCAAACTCCTAGTCCTTCTACCCCGCAACTCCCTCCTCCTTGGCAACCACAAGTCTGTTCTCTATGTCTGTGTGTTTCTGTTACAGATAGATTCCTCATATAAGTAATTTCATGTGGTATTTGTCTTTCTTTGATTTACTTCATTTAGTATGATAATCTCTAGGTCCAGCCATGATGCTGTAACTGGCATTTTTCATTCTTTCCTATGGGTAACTTCCATTGTATATATTTCCCACATTGTCTTTATCCAGTCCTCTGTGGGCCATTTAGGTTGTTGTCACGTCCTGGCTATTGTGAATAATGCTGCTATGACCACAGGTGTGTATGTTCAGTTCAGTTCAGTTCAGTCGCTCAGGCGTGTCCGACTTTGCGACCCCATGGACTGCAGCATGCCAGGCTTCCCTGTCCATCACCAACTCCCAGAGCTTACTCAAACTCATGTCCATCGAGTCAGTGATGCCATCCAACCATCTCATCCTCTGTCATCCCCTTCTCCTCCTGCCTTCAATCTTTCCAAGCATATATCTTTTTGAATTAATGTTGTCTGGGTATATGTCATTTGGGCCCCTTTAAATTGATAGTCTTCAAATATCCGTTCAACACTTAAAGAGGCTGCCAGTCCTGAGTATTTTAGGAAAATATCCTCCTTTGGAATTTGGTAACCAGCTATTCCAGCATGCCTCTGGGGATCTGGACCACATCAGCACCCTAAATAGCTCATAAATTCTTTATTTTCCTGACACATACACTGCTGCTGCTAAGTTGCATCAGTCGTGTCCACTATACTTCCCAATAACAGTTCTGGTAAGTAACTGCTCTGTATCCTTACAAATAACTTACAGTGACATTTTGGTATCACTTAAATTGCATTTCGGGCTTCCCTGATGGCTCAGTGGTAAAGAACACAGCTGCCAGTGTAGGAAATGCAGGTTCGATTCCTGAGTCTGGAAGACACCCTGGAGAAGGGAATACCCACTCCAGTATTCTTGCCTGTGGAATCCCATGAGCCAAGGAGTCTGGTGGGATACAGTCCATGGGGTCACAGACTCAGACTCGACTGACTGGCTAAACACACAAACTGTACTTATGAGCAGTTGTCTGGCTGCTGCACCCCTCAATCCAACTCTCCATCAGATAATTGCGTATATGCTTTGTGCTAGTTAACTTTCCTGAGCCATTGATTTCTCCAGCTGTGAAGTGGGGACGATGGCCTTCTCCTCAGGCTTTCCTGAAGATTATGTGATAATACACATCCACTTGGTTTGGTTCTCAGAGTTAATCTCCCTTTTCCTTGACTTTTTATCTTTACGTTCCCCCTTTTCCTTTCCTTTCCCTCTGAATTACAATCCACCGTTATCATCCAGATCAAATGCCAATCCCTCTGGGAAGCCTTCTGCTATTTTCTTTTTTTGGATAATTGCTTTACAATATTGCACTGGTTTCTGCCATACATCAGTGTGAATCAGCCACAGGTATGCCTTCTGCTATTTTTCCCTGGCAAGTCATCGTTTCCAGTGTTCTGCTCAGAAGGATGAGCTCTCCTCTGGGATCTGATGATTAAGTCCTAAATGTCTTTGACCTTAAAAGCATCGGTCTCATTCCTGGTGTCAGCACCCTGCAGGTACTCATGAGGCCCCGAGAGAGTGGAGAGTGGCTCTGCTTCCTGTCCCAGAAAACTCAGAAACTCCCAAGTGAAACCTTTCCACTGCTGCAGGGGTTCCTCTAGGGTGAGTTTTGAACTCTTTGAACCCAGATAGGAGACAGTCGCTATGTTGTATCTGACAGAAGGACTAACCCCCAAGAGACTCCAGACCACAATTTCATTTTGTACTGTACTCATCACAAATTTTTGAGTCAGAAATTGTCAATTTTGTGACAGTCATCATATTTTAGGTTCCCCTCTCCTATTTTGTCTCAAGGTTACTTATCTTTGGTACTAAGAGCCTAACTTACACTAGTGATGCGATTCCTGATGTCTGAGGCCGAACACATTAGACTCTGATTATTGGTCGTGACAAACTGCTTGGGGAGCTGATTTTATTGCTTTGTGTTTGAACTGAGGAACACAGAAGGGGTTACGGAGTTGAAGTCAGAGAGCATCTGAGGCGTTTTCACTAGGTCTGGTAAACACGTAGGCACTTCAGTGGAGTAAGTGGCTATGACCCTCCAGAACAGTGCACCCAGTCAGTAGACAGTAGGTGTCACAAGTCATATGCAGGTTCAAGGAGAGAAACAGGCTCCACTTCCTGATTGGGAGAACCAGTCTTTCCCTCCAAACCGTCCTCCATATGCCACTGGAACGAGCTTTCTAAAATACAAAACTGTCTGTGCTAATTCTCCACCAAATGTATTTTACAACACCGTACTGTCTACTGTGGCTTTCTCCCATTTGTATATGAATAGATATCTCAGTGGTTGGGCTTCCTAGATGGCGGTAGTGGTAAACGATCCCCCTGCCTATGAGGGAGACTCAAGAGACGTGGTTGGGAAGATTCCCTGGAGGAGGAGGACATGGCAACCCACTCCAGTATTCTTACATGAACTGCATGGAAAGAGGAGCTGGGGGCGGGGGCGGGGGGGGCGGTGGTGGTGGGGTGTGGTACAGTCCGTGGGGCCTCAAGGAGTTAGATGCGACTTGAGCACACAAACACGCACACCTCAGTGGTTACATAAACTGGATAAATGCTGGACTAAACTAAACTAAATTTTAGGATTTTTTATAGCAAGACTTCACCAAGATGTGGACAGTCTAACAAGGACTATACAGCTTTAAAGCGGGGGGGTTGGGGATAGCATATCTGATTAAGTTCCCTAAACTTGTTGGGTCACGTTATTAACTTTTTTAAATAGCAGCTTGATGAACTGGTATTTCTTGGAACATACAATGGGAATCAAATGAGTTATTCCTTAACTGTCACAGCAACAAGATGTGTGAGGCAGATTGGATGTAATGGCTCAGAACTGGAAAGACCCACAGGGTTCTGGTTCCTCCATATCCTAGCTCTTAACTTTGGTTAAGTTACTTTTTTGTGATTTAGATTCCATAGTTTAGAAAAAGGTGAGGCGGGGGGGACAAATTATATACATGTGTACCATTCTGTGTATTTAATGCTTATCATAGGATTGCTGAGAGGATTATATGAGCCACTAATAAGATACAATTTCCCCCCTGCTTCTCCCTACCCCTCAGAACTGGAGTTTTGAAGCATTCAAATGAGTCCCAGACTTAGTTATGTTTTTACTATTTCTCTGAATGACTTGCCCTATTTCCTGTGAACCTAAGTCCTATTTTAAAAGACCAGCTCAAAAGAAAAGCTTTTCAAAGTTTCCTTACTCCAACTCTGTGAAAAGAAAATTCATGCTTTTCCCCATTTTGGGTCCACAGTATTTTCTCTGTCATGCAGTTACAGCTTTCATTATGTTATATAACAAGTTATTAACTTCCTGCTTTTCAAGTTAGAATAAATCAGGAAGGTGGCTAATGTTTAATCCATACATGTTTTCAATGAATTGGGGATTTTAAAAGTAATTTTAAAAATTACAAAGAAAGTTAGATGCAGAGGAAACAATGAAAGACAACAATACAGATACTAATATATCAGTATGTGTCCAGAGTCTGGTAGGTCTTATATTTTTGAAAAAATTTTGATTTCTGGCCTCAACCTACTAGAAAACAAGAAGAAATTTAGTAAAGAATCTCCTGTACCTATAATACTTTGTAAATAAAATTCAACCATCTCAAAATAAATTTTGCTTATATTGATTTCCATAGTTGATAAAAACATAAAATTAAAAGCAAAAAAAGAAGAGACCATTACTTGCATCTATTTGCAATTATTATCTTTAATAGAATAAACTGAGAAAAGTGCTTAGATTGAAATTCTCATTATATATGAAAAATGGTTTAATCTTTACTGCCAATAAAATTTTTTTTTGAGGAAAAAAATGTTAATCAAAGCAAGAAGTATACATAAAGAGGTTATTTGTAATAGAGATAAACTGGGGGGGAAAAACTTCTAAATATACATACAATAATAAGGAACCAGAGATCAAATTGCCAACATCCGTTGGATCATCGAAAAAGCAAAAGAGTTCCAGAAAAACATCTACTTCTGCTTTATTGACTATGCCAAAGCCTTTGACTGTGTGGATCACAACAAACTGGAAAATTCTTAAAGAGATGCGAATACCAGACCACCTGACCTGCCTCCTGAGGAACTGGTATGCCTGTCAAGAAGCAACAGTTAGAACTGGACATGGAACAACAGACTCGTTCCAAATCGGGAAAGGAGTACATCAAGGCTGTACATTGTCACCCTGCTTATTTAACTTATATGCAGAGTACATCATGTGAAATGCCAGGCTGGATGAAGCACAAGCTGGGGTCAAGATTGCCAGGAGAAATGTCAATAACCTCAGATATGCCTATGACACCACCCTTACGGCAGAAAGCGAAGAACTAGAGCCTCTTGATGAAAGTGAAAGAGGAGAGTGAAAAAATTGGCTTAAAGCTCAACATTCAGAAAAATAAGATCATGGCATCACATCACTTCATGGCAAATAGATGGGAAACACTGGAAACAGTTGACAGACTTTATTTTGGGGGGTGCCAAAATCACTGCAATGAAATTAGAAGATGCTTGCTTCTTGGAAGAAAAGCTATGACCAACCTAGACAGTATATTAAAAAGCAGAGACATTACTTTGCCAACAAAGGTCTGTCTAGTCAAAACTATGGTGTTTCCAGTAGTCATGTATAGATGTGAGAGTTGGACCATAAAGAAAGCTGAACACCGAAGAATTGATGCTTTTGAACTGTGGTGTTAGTGTTGGAGAAAACTCTTGAGAGTCCCTTGGACTGTAAAGGGATCCAACCAGTCAATCTTAATGAAAATCAGTCATGAATATTCATTGGAAGGACTGATGCTGAAGGTGAAACTCCAATACTTGACCACCTGATGTGAAGAACCGACACACTGGAAAAGACCCTGATATAAGCAGGAGAAAGGGACAACAGAGGATGAGATGGTTGGATGGCATCACTGACTCGATGGACATGAGTTTGAGTAAGCTCCGGGAGTTGGTGATGGACAGGGAAGCCTGGTGCGTTGCAGTCCATGGGGTTGCAAAGAGTCAGACATGACTGAGTGAGTGAACTGAATTGAAGGGATGACTAACTAAAAGACTTCCTTGGTGGCTCAATGCTGGAGACACAGGCTTTATCCCTGGGTTGGGAAGATCCCCTGGAGAAGGAAATGGCAACCCACTCCAGTATTCTTGCCTGGGAAATCCCATGGACTGAGGAGCCTGGCGGGCTACAGCCCATGGGGTCCAGACTTAGCGACTAAACAACAACAAACTAAATTAAGGTTTATCCCTATGAAACCATTTAAAAGGCTATATACCTAGTTCTAATTAATATGGATAAATGTTTAAATTAAAAGTTTCAGAAAGATGTGTTCATTACCTAACTCGTTTCAGTTTTATTCCCAGGGCAGAGTATACATCCTAGCAGACAGACTTTATTTAATGAAAAAAAAATTTTTTTTTAGTCAAGACTTTTTAAAGAGAAGTTTTAGGCTCACAGCAAACTTGAAGGTAAGATACAGAGAGTTCCCAGAGACTCCCTGCCCCACACTTCCACAGCCTCCCCATTATCAGATCTCCCACTGGATGGTACATTTGTTACAACTGGTGAACCTCCACTGACACCATCATCATCCGAAGTCCACACTTTCCATTAGGTTCACTCCTGGTCTTGTACAGTCCGTGGGTTTGGAGAAAAGTATGACAACCCACCCCAGTATTCTTGCCTAGAAGATCCCATGGACTGAGGAGCCTGTCGGGCCACAGTCCCTGGGGTTGCAAAGAGTCAGACACAACTTAGTGAATGAGCATGCATATAATGACATGTATCCATCATTATAGTATCAGAGTATTTTCACTGCCCTAAGAATCCTCTGTGCTCTGTCTATACATCCTTTCTCCCATCCAAGCCCCTGATCCCCACTTTTTACTGTCTCCGTAGTTTTGCCTTTTCTTGATTGTCACGTAGGTGGAGTCATACAGTACAAAGCCTTTTCAGATTGGCGTCTTTCATTTAGTAATACGCATGTAAGATTCCTTCTTTTCATGACTTGACAGGTCATGTCTTTTTAGCTCTAATATTCCACTGTCTGAATGGACCACAGTTTATCCACACACCTACTGAAGGACATCTTGGTTGCTTTCATGTTTTGGCAATTACAAATAAAGCTGCCTTAAACATCTGGGTGTAGGTTTTTCGATGAACATGTTTTCACTTTCTTTGGATAAATACCAAGGAGGGTTATTGCTGATAAGTGTATGTTTAGGTTTGTAAGAGATTACCAAACTAACTTCCTTACAAAGTGACTGCACCATTTTGTGTTCCCATCAACAGTGAATGAGAATTCCTTTGCTTCACATCCTCACCAGCATTTTCTGGATTTTGGCCATTTATTATTATTATTTAATCTCTTGGCCGTGCTGTTTGGCATGTGGGACCTGAGTTCCTTGACTAGAGATGGAACTGGCACCCCCTACATTGGCAGCCTGTAGTCTTAACCACTGGTCTGCCAGGGAAGTTCCCTGCCTATATTAATAGTGATTAGTACACAAAAGTTTTTAATAAATATTTAAGAAATTAATGACAAAGTAATATTCTGTGACAAATCGTATAAAACATGCTTATTGGGGAAAATCTGTATAGAAAAAGAACTTGTAGGAAACACAACCAAATGAGAAAAGAGCTGATTGGGCATGTTACAACCAGCTTTATTGAGGTATGGTTTTTACATACCATCCATTTCACCCACTGTATATGTACAGTTTAGTTATTTCATTTATACAGCTGTGCAATTATCACCATAATACAGCATAATGGTCAATTTCTGTTTTCTCATCCCATCTTTTCTGTACGGTAAAGGAGGATTTATTCTTTGAAAGGTCCCTTCAGTGAAAGCTGGGTGGAGTGGACCGCTAAAATGACCAGTAAGATTACTCTCTAGTCTAATGGGCTCTCCCCTCGGTTTGACATGTACATTTTCTAGCACAGAATGAAGAGTTGAGCAGTCATGACACGGCCTACATTCTGTTTGGTCGTTATTCTTGGCCCTCCTGTGAATGAAAAGGTTTCACAGAATACTGATTACAGCCAGTTCCCAGCGCAGATGTAGGTATTTATCGGAAGCAAATGCTCTCCAATCGCGGTAGCCGGGAGCCTGGCGCACATGCGGCCCACGTGCCCCCACTCCGGGAAGCCGACCCTGGCTGGGATCACGGATTCTCGCCCCAGAAAAGGGTCCTCCTTCAGTGTATTCATTCGCCTGGCGCCTACGACAGAAACCTCTTCGGTAAGAGGCTGACTGAAACAGGCCGGCGCCTGAATTATCTCCGCCGCCCCGAGTCCCCGCGCCCCGCCTACAGCCTCCTACCTGCGGAGAAGCAGAGCAGGAACAACTGGTGCCGCAGGCGGGCCAAGCCTAGAATAGTGGGAGCAAAGAACATGGCTTCATCGTCGGGGTGCGCCGTCACCAGAAGTGTCCGGCTTCCGCCTCCGGGCAGGCCAGCCTGCTCCGGCCTCGTCATTCGCTCCCAGGAGCCCCAAACCCAGAGAACGCCCCATACCAGGACAGCCGCCGCCAAACACAGAAGCGGCGCCGCCACTTCCATGCCCCAAGAGGAGAAAGTGCGCCTGCGCAGATCGGGAGGCTGCCGCCGGGCCGACTCCGGCGGGAAAACCGAGCTCGCGGAAACCCCGTTCCGACTGTAAGTCCGTCCCGCCGGCCTCCCCAACGGCCGGAGGCTTTAAGCGTCGGGCTGTGTGCTCGGACACGGACGCCTCTCAGGCCCTCTTCACGGGCTCTCGCTACTTTAAGCGGCCTTTACGAGCTCTCATGCCCGCTCGGCTTTAGGGCTGAGCGACCCCCTTGCCGTCCACACAGAACTTAAGGGGAAGCGTCTGAAAAGAACCCCCAACCTCTTGAGTGCGAGTTCTCTTCATGTCACTTTTTTATCACTCGTTTCTTAAAACCCGGGCTTTCTCGTAACTATCCGGGTGGACACCGACTGTGTTTCTCCTCCCTAATTGTGGGATGTGAAGTGGCGGCTTCTCTAAAGGAACAGTATGCGGTGGCGAGGCCCGTCCGGTCAGTTCCTTGGGAGCGTGAGGCCGAGAGCGTACTTGGCGGGCGCGGGGGCCCGGGATCCTCGGAGGGAGGGCTGGCATCACGGGCCGGTCGGCCGCGCGCGGTGTTTGAGGGAGGCCCGCTGCGAACGCAGCCCGAGCCCGGGAAGCAGCGAGCTGGTGGCCGCGCGACCCCGGCAGCCCGGGCTCGAAGGCCCGCGTCTTTCCCTCTCCCACGCCCACGGGGAGGCCCGGGCGCGATGGCTCCGCGTTGGGGCCGCCGCTGTCGCCGGACCGAGGCAGGATGCCAGGAGGTCGGACACGGGCAACCCAGGAAACTCGGCCAGCGGAGGGAGTCGGCCTGCCAGCCTCCGGAAGGAGGAGGAGCCGGCGCCGGAGCCGCCTCAGCCGCGGTCGCCGGGCCGGGGGGGAGGAGAGGGGTTGAGTCAAGATGGCGGCCGAGGTGGCGAAGCAGCAGCGGCGGCGGCGGCGGCGGCGGCTGGAGTGAGCTCCCGGCTCGCCGCGCCGACCAGGGCCCGGGCAGGGCCGCGCGCGGGGCTGCGTCCTGCCCCTCAGGCCCGGGGCCGCGCCGTCCGCCGCGCTCCGCCCGCTCCCGGTGAGTAGGCCTGGCGCCCGCAGCCCGGCCTCCGGGCCGCCGCTCGCCCGGGGCCGCCGAGGGCTTCGGGGGCGCCCGCCGCCGGGGCGCCTTCCCGGCCGGCGAGGGGCGTCGCGGGACCGGCGTCTCGGGACCCGCCCAGCCACGGGCTTCTTGCCCTCAGCGGCCGGGCGAGCAGGGTGCGGCGGGGAGCGGGGCCGGGCGAGTGGGGGAGGCTGCTGGAGTTTGGAGGAAGAATGGGCCGGGGCGCCCGGGGTGTCCTGCGGGGAGGGGGCTGCGGGGCCCGGGGCGGCGCGGGCCCGGGCGGCGGGTGGGGCCCGCGCAGGTGGCGGCCCGCGCTCCCTCCGGGGCGGAGTTGGTGGCCGCCCGCGAGTGTGCACGGGGTCAGGGCGGGTGACAGCGGTGGACAAGTGCGTGAAGAGCAAACTAGTTCACCTTTGCGACCAAACCGCTTGGGGTGTAATGGCGAAGGGAGGGCGGGGGACGGCGGAGATGGGAACCCGGTACCTTCTGGCTTTTATCGTGGCTGTTTAACGTGGATTCTCTTTTGGGGGGAAGAGGGATTAGAGAAACTATCATTGAGAAGTCAGTCTTAGTGGCGAGGAGACAGAATTTTTCGAATTAACTGGATTAGGGGTATAGTCGTGTATTAAAGGTATGAGTGGGCATAAGTGATATTTAGTAAAAGTATTTGCTCAGAAGTGTCAGTTTTCTTTTAACCGACGTTGCGGCTCCAGTCCCGCTTCTACAGAGTTAACCTTGGTTTGGTGGTGTGGGTAATTCTAATCTTTGGGATTAGTATTTTCACCTGCATCAGATTTGCTTCCCTAATTAGATCCTAATTGTATTGAAATTTACATTCCTTGCGTGCACCCTGGTGAGGCAGTGATGGGAGGCTGAACGTTTCGTAAAGAGCAACAGGCCAGGGATTTTAAAATGCCTTCAAATCATTCATTCGTTCAGCATGTCTTGATCAATAGCTGCTGCTGATGCGTCACACGTGAGTCTCCCTTGGATAGCTGAAGAGTTGATGGCATTATTTAGTTTTTAATAGTTTTCGAAAATGTGATGTATCCTTAAAGATAATTATTGGCAGAACCAACTGGTCAGAAGCAGACCAACTTTAGAATATTATTTAGACATGGGTAAAAATTATGGAAGAAATCTTATTTCACAAGTTGTTGCAGAAAGAAGTACTGTTTTTATTTGCTCATTCTGTTAAATTCCAGTGGAAGTTTATTTATTTTAATATTTATAGTACACAGTTGCTTTGCTGTGCTTTAAGCAGACCTGTTAATGGAAATCAAGGTTAACACACACATGTATATGAATAATATGCACATACATACGTAAGGATATGATTACTTGCAATATGAAAATACTCTTTCCTTTTACAAAAGGCTTGCAATATGTTGAACTCCTCCCTCAGAGAAAATGTAATAAAGAGTCCTGATTGGTCTTTAGCCATGTGTCATTTTGGAACAGGATCAACCTTTCTCTGCTTCAGTTTCCTCATCTATGCTAGTAGGAAAATATCTGCTCTCCTAGGTTGCTACTGTGAGCCTAGGAGAATTAATAGTTGTGAAATTGCTTTACAAAGATCAAAAGGTTATATTTGTGTGTGAGAGTAACAGCTTCCTCTTCATTTTTGAAATGCTTTATCTGCGCGTCTCTCACGGCATTTATTCTTTCTGCCTTGCATTTAGGTACCTACTTGTCTTATCTCTTGAGGACAGGAGAAGCCCTTCTCTGACTTTTAAGGCACTGCCAGAGGGTATTGACACAGCAAATGTTTATTGTGTGGATTAACATTGTATTCTAATTAGAAAATTGTGTTCACAGTTATAGCTTACAACTTATGGAGTATACCTGCTGATCTGCTGTCACAGATCTGTGTAGCTGTGATCCTCTTCATGACTTCTGAGGAATAAATGTTTTTAACTGGGTGTCTTGCTGGACTTCATATAGTAAAACGTAAGAATTTGGCCTGCCCACCTATTTTTTTGAAAAAGTGTAGAATGCTAAAAATTAACTCTTTCTTTGAATTCAATTGAGTAAAATTTGTTCCAAGGCTAAGTACAGATTAGTCAAGTTTTTCTAAGCTTTTTTTTCTTCTAAATTTTGTGGATTGGAGAGTTTGTTTTGCCATTTCTATCTTTGGGAGAAAGTAGAGGCTTTTAAATAAGCCAGGGATTGATGTAGGTTAATGTCAGGCTGTTTCTTACTCAGTTTTTTGTGTGTTTGTTACTCAGTTTTAATTGTATTTTGTAATCTCTCTTAACTGAAATTTCAAATCCGTAACTCATGTTTGAGGATAATAGAGATCTCGAATACTTAGTTATTTCCATGTGTTCATTTACTTCAGAGATTGAGTTTTACTGGAACGCAGTACAAAGTAGTAGTAAAGGTTGGTCAGAATTTATTATGTATGGACTTATGTTGTGTAGTTCGTTCACTTGTTCAGCCTGTGTGGTGTGCCTCATGTTTAGGGCATGTTACTAAGTGCTATTAAAGTATAAAGTTGACGGGATCAGTTATGTGCACAAAGAACTCAGTCTATAGATTGTCTGATACTTTGTTCTTTTCAGGTTTCAGGATGCAAAAGTACATTCAGAGAGAAGGTTAAGGAAACATTGTCTTTCTCTCAGAACTTCCTTAGGAGTATTGAAAAGCTACCAGAGCTTCTGTCATGTAGCAAGAACTGTATGTAGAGCATCTGTTTTTTATTTTGGTATTCTTGTGGTGGTGGTTTTCCTTGAATATTTTTACTCTTCTACCATTTTTTCTATCCCAGAAGCTTGTGTGGTCAAAATATTACTTGGATATTACTTGGATTGTTTTCAGATACAACCTGCTTTTTTGGGGGGAAGGGGATTTCCTCTTTGCATGTGAAAATGAGAGCATACAAAGCCATGAGGGTGTTGGGGGAGTCTTCAGGTTGACTCTTTATGTGTGCTGCTGTTACCGTCACTTAACAGTAATCTCAAAGACAAATCTAAGTTGGTTAAAACAAAATGCTCATTATTTATAGAATTATAGAATATAGAGTCATGTAGGTTAACCAGTTGTGTTTTACTGGTGAGTATAGCGAAGGTCAGTGAACAGAACAGATCTGGCCTGAACTGTTGCTATTGGCCAGCAGCAGAATCCAGTCCTCGGCCGTCCAGAGTAGCTCCTGCTGTCACACTATCATCAGGGGATGATTCGGTGTGAAGGTTGACACAACTGAAAACAAAAATTAGGGGGTGGGCTGGAGAATGAGCGGTCAGTCACTCAGCTGAGATACTGAATTTGAGTTCAGTAATAAACCTCCTTAACTGTACATTTCTGCAGTGAAAAGATAGTTTGAAAAAAATTGGTATTGATCTATATCAGTAATATGATCACTGGGAATTACTAGTTTCATTTTTAATCTGTTATGATGAATATCTTCTTAAACAAAAAGGCCTTTAAGGTTATCTGGACCTACTGACATTTCATGGAATTTAAGTGTTACTGTGATGGAAATTTTATTATGCCAATGGTTTAGAGACACAATTTGCTAGGTTAGGTTATGTATCAGTTATTGCTTGCTTCACTTTCAAACTGCTACTTTTTTTTAAGTTTGAGAAGCTTCAGTGGTTAATATGAAAGCGTAGATAAGTAATGTGAACATGAACTGTCTTTTTAATGTCATGTTGAAAAGCTTCATATATAATGTTAGTTTTCTATAGGTACTCATGCCATAAAATTTATTTTAAAGGAAAAGGCATAGTTTTCTTTTTAAACTAATGTCCTCACATGAATACTGAAGCATGATATGTTTGTGTGTTTTAAATTCCATTTGGGCTGTTAAATAACATGCCTGTTTTGGGTTGTGTTAAGAAGGGTTGTTTTTTCCCATTCTGTGCTTTTTCCAGAATGCTGTTTCCCTACCTTACACTTCCATACTACCACATATGTATATTGCTGATTTTTTGAGAGGTATTTATCACATACCACTTCATCCAGGAAGTCTCCTTGCTCCTTCCTCTTGTCTGAAGATGACTTCTTTTGGTCTGAAAATTCTTAATACTTTACTTAAACCTCTGTTATAACATCATAGTTACTTATATACATGTCCATTTAATCCCTAGTAGAGTATACTATAAGCCCCTTGTGGACATGTCTATGTCTCACTTATTTTTTGATCCTTCTTCTGGCCCTGCTCCCAGAATAACTCTCTGTTCTTGAGAAAGGTGTAGTAAGGATCTGCTGAATGTATAAGAAGGAGCCTGGAGGTACTTGGTGCAGCTGTGGAAGCTCGTGGATATACACATGTGGGAACTTGATAATGAACAGTTTTTGGAAATTAATAAACAGGTAGAAACTCACCGGTGTCAGGTAAAACATGTGTTATCAGTGAATTATTATTAAAGCATTTCTTAAAATATTTCTCTTGGATTCTTGGGAGAAGGAGTAAGTGGGGAATTAGTTCATCTCAGATTATTTGTATTTCCAGATAATATTAGAACAAAAATGTGTTAACTTAAATATGCAGGGGATTTTTGAGTTGTTTTGGTGCTAGGGAAAAAATGTGAAGTAGGAATGGTGGGTTTACAGGATTACTATAAAATCCCTTTGAAGGGATATCTTTGAAAGAATACTACTTGATTAATTTTATGTCAAAAATTAAATTTTTGAGTAGATTAGTCAAGATAGAAGGAAGAGAAGAGTTAAGATTACTCAATTATACATAAATCGAAATTAAACCAGAATAAATTGAGGTTACATTTTTCTAGGAAAATTTGACTTGTTAGGAGGGTCACCTTTATGGTTATAGGTTGCACCTACCTCCCATACTTTAACTGATAAGCTGTTTTCACATTTTTGTTGTCATGCATGGTTTAGAGTCAGTAGTCTGTTTTTGGCAGTTCATTTCCCTTGGCAGTAGCATATGGATTTGTATAATTTTGAAATTTTTGTTCTAAGTAGTAATCATCATGACTTTGAACTTTTGTTCAAAGACATTTAATGTTGTATTACTTTTGATTAAGTTCTTTTAATTCAGCTTCGAATAACAATGACTTTTATGTATTTGAAATGAAACCAAAGCTTGTGCTTTCTAGGAGTTACAGCCTAAAATACACACAGTGTAAATATGCCAGAAGTAGGGAGTGTGTAGTCCATTAATGGTGTGTGTCTGTGTGTGTGAATGGGGTGGGGCATAAACTGAGCAGGAGGGGAGGGGTAGAAGGAGAAGTTACACTCTATTTACACAGAACCATTTTAATGAGTGAAGGAGGATATGTTATTTTGAAGTCTTTTCTGTTTATTATAAGCAATACATTATTTTTACAGAAGTTCAACATGGAAGTTTTAAGATATAAAGAAAGTGAAAGCATCAATTCTTAGATGTAATTTGCTAAGTGTTGTGTATTCTTTCAGGTTTTTTCCCCATATGTTATGTAATGTTCTATATTATGAGACCTTAATATGCTCTTCTGCTATTCCTAGTTGGTGTTTTTAGAGCTACTTTGGTCATTAATAGCTACATAGTATTCCACTTATGAAAGAAGACAGGTGGGTTTCCCTTGTGGTTGAGATGGTAAAGAATCTGCCTGCAGTGTGGGAGACCTGGGTTCAATCCCTGGGCCTGGAAGATCTCCTGGAGAAGGAAATGGTAATCCACTCCGGTATTCTTGCCTGGAAAATCCCATGGACGGAGAAGCCTGGTAGGCTACAGTCCACGGGGTGGCAAAGAGTCGGACACGACTGAGTGACTTCACTTTCACTTTCAGACCCTGACCAGCACTGAAAATTACTCTTTAAAATATTTTGTCAATTTAAGAAGTGGGGAAAAAAGTGATTCTAATTGGCCTTTTATCAATCACTATTGTTGTTGAACATTTTTTAAATGGAGGGAGTTGTATTTCTTTTAGAAATTATCTGCCTTTATTTTTGATTATTTTTTGGTTGGATTATTGGTGTTTTTCGGTTCTTTAGGTATTAGGGTGTTTACATTTTTCATATTTGTGCACACCTCCTATCCCCCACCCATCCTTCTGTAGTATTCTGTAGTCAGGTATAGTCAGCTACAGTATTATGTAGTAAGTATTATTATCTGTAGTATTCTGTAGTATTGTTAACTATAGTATTCTGTCGTCAGGTATAGCCCGCTGCAGTATTGTGTAGTAAGTATTATTATCTGCAGTATTCTGTAGTATTATCTGTAGTATTCTGTAGTCAGGTATAACCAGCTGGGATTGTGCTGGTTCTGTGACCTTGGGCACATTACTTCACCTCTGTAAGCCTTAATTTCCTTGTTTGTAGAATGAAATGGAGATAATGTAAACGATATTTAACATAGAGACTGGACAAGGTGAGTGTCTTGGTCTGTATACGACTTTCGGGTTTCATGATCTACTTAGACCTTCCTCACTCTAAGATTTAAAATATTCATCCATCTATTAAACTGAAGAAGCAAAGTGAGAAGTATTAAGTCTAGTATGCCACTGCTTGTTTTAAAGAGGAAAACTAATGGATACACATTTGCTTTTATATCATAGAATGTTTATGAAAGAAAACCCAGGACACTAGTATTGTTGGTTGTTGTAGGAAGGAGAGCTAAGTGACAGAGGCATGTGAGTGAGAGGAAGACTTGACTGGATACCTTTCTGCATTTTTAAAACAAGTCCTCAGATTTTAATTTTTAAAGGTTTCTTTTTCTCTTTAGTTTTCTTTTCCTTTTTTAAAAAAAAAAAAAAAACTTTGAATTTTTGGGCTCCATCTGGAATTTATTTCTAGTATAGGAAATGAGGTAGACATATATTCTGGGGGGGATAGGAGGTGTGTATGTTTTTTCCCTGAAATAACCAGTTGTGTTCGCACCATTTGGTGAATAATCCAGCCTTTGCCCCAGTTACTAGATTTGTGCCTTTTATCATTTGCTAAATATACTTAGAACTTTTTCTTGGTCTCTTGTTATATGTTATGATATTCTTTAAATTACTATTTTATAGTTTTTATACTGATAGGGTTAGTCGTCTGTTCATTGCTCTCTTTTTTTTTTTTTTTTTTCAGACTTTGACAGTTCTGGTCTGTGTATTCTTCGGGATGAACTTTAGAATCATTCTGTGAAGTTCAAAAAGAAATCTTGCTGAGGTTTTTATGAATAGTGATTGGCAGTATTGAATTCATGGGCTAATTTTAGGAAAGTTGACACCTTGTGTACTTCCTGTTATAGGAGTCATAGGAATAACTCCTATCCTGTTATTCAAATGACTTATGTTCTTCAGTAGATTTTCAAATTTTCCTTCAAATAAGTTTGCACATTTCTTACTTCTTTTGTCCAACAAATGTAGTAAGGAATCAAGCAGAGAGTTTATATTCTAGTGGGGGAAATAGAACAAATGAATGCATTTCAGATTATGATTAGCCTATAAAGGAACAAAAGGGTAACTGAAGGGTGGCTGGGATAGGCCTTTCTGAGAAGATGGCATTTGAAACTGAGACCTAAGTTTGAGGAGTCCTAGGCCCCACGGCGAGCCAGGAAGAGCATTCCAGGCCGAGAGTACAGAAGGACAAAGGGCTGAGGCCTGGCACCAGTGAGAGGCTGGAGGGAAGCTCGAGTTGCGGTCTCATGAGCAGTCAGGGAGGAAGAGGCCAGTCAGCAGGGGCTCCTGGGCCACTGTGAGGAGTTTTGGTTCTGTCTGTAGTGAATGGCAGCCCCCAAGGAGTCTTGAGCAGGAGAGTGACATGTTCTGAATGATGGTTTATAAGACTAAATTTAGCTTTTTTTTTTTTTTTGACATTTGGCTTTTTGAGTGGAGAAAGTGTTGAAGTGGGAAATCTGGTTAGGATGAGACTGGGGGTAGTGCGGCTGGAGAATCTTGGGAGGCTGTGGGTGGGGGCATGAAGGAAGGGTAGGACTTGCTGTTGGAGTGAGTGTGTTGAGAGCTAAGAAAGAAGTTAGGTGGGGAGCCATGTGGGAGAAGAAGAGATGGCCGCTACCTTCACAGGTCTCTGGTTTTGTTTATTTTTTGTTTGCGTTTTTTTTGGTATAGAATTCAGTACATTTACGGACAAGGCAGTGGCAACCCTCTGCAGTACTCCTGCCTGGAAAATCCCATGGACGGAGGAGCCTGGTGGGCTGCAGTCCATGGGGTCGCTAAGAGTCGGATATGACTGAGCAACTTCACTTTCACTTTTCACTTTCATGCATTGGAGAAGAAAATGGCAACCCACTCCAGTGTTCTTGCCTGGAGAATCCCAGGGACGGGGGAGCCTGGTGGGCTGCCGTCTATGGGGTCGCACAGAGTTGGACATGACTGAAGCGACTTAGCAGCAGCAGTACATTGAAGTCAGTTTCTCATTTACCCTACTTTCTTTTAGTATCTACCTTAGAAGTTGTTCGTTAGCCCTGTTTTGTGTTGCCTCCTAACCTTTACAGCCTCTCTTAGTAGGAGGCAGCAAAAAAACGTGATCTTTAAGATCACCCTGAGATAGGAAACTGTCTCGGGGAAGCTCCTCAGCCTCGCCAGAGCTTCACTCAGGAGAATCGTGGAGCTTGTGGTTTAGGTGAGCGCATGCTCGCCACTGCTAGTTCTCTGCCTGCGATGCAACAGAGACTTGGTAAGTGGCCACCTTATTACTCTCCTTGAGAGTTGTCTTGATTAATCCTGGTCAAGCAGCTAAAGTGAAAGCGTCTAATCTCAAACCTCTGTTCTTTGTGTTAATGGAGGAGAGGGTTGCAAATAGTTGTCCATTTTGACTTTGAAATATATTAATTTTCACGGCAGGAGTGAATGTTGTCAATTTAGAGAATTAGGTCAGTACAGTGCAGCCACATGGCAGAGTCCTCAGCTCCCCGGTGCTGTCTCCTGCCGCTCACTGTCTGGGGAACCTTCTCCCTTCTCACCTTGGTAGGGATAGAGTAGTGGTGGTGTTTTCATTTCAGAATTACCTATTGAACATCTGGAATCTAAGATTAATGAAATGATTATGCCCATATTAATGCGTTCCTCTCAGTGCCCTACTTTATTGGGCGTAGGGTAGTCTAAACTAAAAGGTCTTTTGCTTTAGCTCCCCTTCATCTGTCTTCAGGTGAGATGTCATTATGTCAGAGAGGCCAAAAATAAAACACGATTGTCAATGGCATTCCCCTAGAGTAGCTTCTTTCCCTAGAAGGAAGAATGTTCTAGATTATTTTACAGGAGAAATCCTGTTTGGTTGGGCCCCAATGACAGAGCTCACTGGGATGGTATCTAGCTATCTTCTCTCCTGGAGGCTGGACCAGAGATAGGCTCAGATGGGCTTTCTCAGAGGTAGTTGGGTACCTCAGGGGGCCATCTTAGCCTCTCCTTGCCTAATGTGCATTTGGAGTTGGGCTGAGCTGAGCTGGTTTGTGAGAATCAGTGATACCTGATTTACCTCAGTTTAGAATCGGCGTCTGTGGTGTCATAGAGGTCATTCCCCCGCCACACTTTTGTATCAGAAAGTGTTATTTGATCCTTTAAAAGAAAATTGAATTGTGTATGTTATAGGGTCCTTTATCTGCTTTGGTGAAATACGGACTTCACCTCTGTTGTGACTCTTGGTGAAGACGTTCTTGCTCATCTGAAGAGGCGTCTGCAGTCCTGCCACAGCGAGGTATATTTTTAGCACTTTTTCCAAGATAGCCGAGGCCACCTTGAAAACCTATCCAAGTACGTTTTGGTTATGCAAAGATTGTAGGCCAAAAGCCAGGAGTTCCTGGGGAGAAGTAAATTTTTTTTTTTTAGGGTTGCATTTGAAATCTTATTTTGCAAGATAAGTTTCCTGTTGAGTCAATTTTTGTGTTTGTGAGTGTGTGTCTTTATTACATTAGTATGGGAAGATTCAAAGGAAATTTAATAGACTGACTTCATTTTACTGTATTTTATTACCTGTTTGTGAAATATTGGAGGCTAGTTCTAAGTTTCTCTCTAAAATTCAGATAAAATGTGCTTCTGTCACTTACACAATGACATCTAGTTTTATTTTCACCCTAAAATACAATTAAATGTATTGATATGAGGGAGTTGCACATAAAACCTTGACCAGGTTTCTTAAACATTTCACAGAATTTTTACAGTCCATGAATTAAGCATGTAACTGAGTTAGAGTTTTGAAGCTAGGAACTGAGCTTAAAATTGGAAACTGCCATTTAAGGTTTTCCCTTCCCCTTCAGCCAGATTCTTTTATTTCAGTTGTTTGCAAACTGTCAGTGTTCTGTGGAAGGTGTCTTGATGAGCCAGGACTGGAGTGAGGGTCAGAGGCGGGACGGGGATGAGGAGGCTGAAAAGAGACCTAGTTTCCCTGTTCTCTCTGAATCTGAGTATTTCTTCTTTGGGTATTTTATACGTTTGGCTTCCATGTAAGGTTTTGAGGAGATAGTGCTGGTTAAAAAACAAAAGGTCTGAACTATTGCTGAACATCTCATGGATCAGTTTTGAGGAAGGAGGTCAGCTCATAGTAGGCTGCAAATTGCAATTATTGTGACCAGAGGTGGGGCCCGTTTGACCCGTAAATTTGTATCCGGTAAGCGCTGATCTCTAGCTTTGCTGGTGTTCTGTTACCCACCTGTGTTGGGTCGATAGTAACTGACTTTATCTTTAAAGTATTTCAAGTTAAACTTCACTAAAACCACATCAGAAAACTAGGATGTCACGAAGGATTGGTTATGATAAAAGGGAAACACAGACCAATTATTTTATATACATCTGAGTATGTGTTGTACTCAGGACTCAGCATTGCTGGAAATTAAAACAAAACAACTTCAAAACAACACCATACAGCATAGATTTCTCGTCATGTAAGCCATTGTTGGAAAAAAGTTTGGGTGACCTTGAGCTAAGATCTTTCCTTTTGTGTCTCCATTCCATTTATAGCTTTATTTACTTGGGATGTCTGAGTTGGAAGGAGAGCTCAGAGACCTCAGATCTCATAAGCAGGGGTGCAGATCAGAATTACTTGGAAAACATAAAATGTTTGTGAACATTCATACAGTGAAATGCATTACAGCAATAGAAAGAATGAAAGTCTTTATGAACTCATGAAAATGATTGTCAAGATGTGTTAAGATCTTATGTAATAAGAGCAAGATATTGGACAGTTACATATCCACCAAGGTCCCATTTATGTAGGGGGCAAAGTGTGTGTGTAGGCATTTTTAAAGGAGACTTTGGAAACTACCAACTTTGGTTGCCTTCTGGGAAGAGAACTGAGTAGAGGCTGGGGACAGGGGTGAGAAGATTTTCCCCTCTGTATTCTATGGTACTTTGAGAAACTCTGAGATCATGCATATAATATATATTCCCCAAAACAAAACCAAAACAACCTCCCCTGTCCCTGGCTGGCTTTTCCCCTTCCACTGGCAAGTGCAGGTGTATCGGAGGAGAGCGCTGCCCAGGTGGTCTTGAGGGTGGTCTTATCTATCTCAGCTCCTCAGAGTAGCTCACTCCCTGTGAGAAAGCAGCACAGTGTCACAGGAAACACTAGCTTCTCCCATTTTTGCCATAGATGATTGTGATATAGAGAAATTTTAAAATTTCTCTGTGCTTTCAGATTCCTTATCTGTAAAAATCAGTGTTAGTTGGGTAAACCTGAAAACCTCCCGATTCTTAGATTTTCTAACTTTCGTGCCTTGGACCTTGGCGGGAGCAGGCAGGAAGCAGTCAGCTGGCTTTTGCCGTCTTCTGACCCATTCTGATGATTAAGGAGCATGAATGTATTTTTAAAAGCTTTAAGAAAGTGTAAGAGGGGAATATAGAAGAATATTTTTAAAATTTGGGGTAGAAAAGGTCTTCGGAAAGATGAAATGAGTTGGGAAGGCCAAAAGAAAATGTTTGTACCATGCAGGTCACACACATGGCCAGCAGAACCCCATGGCCTCGGTCACCTTCTCCCTCCCTCTTCCTCTGCCTCCTCACTTTGCCTTAGGGTTTCTCTAGTTTCTCTCCACTGAATGCTCTTGTCTTTTCAAGGCTTGGGCTCAAAAGTCATCTTAGAATATAATGTGTTACCCAAACTGGAACAGTCTTGAGAGGGAAATGGAACATGGTTAATAACTGCACGGGGACAGTAGTTGTAAATTGGGTGTTTCAGAAAATTGGGGCATGTGATCATCCTGGCTTTTTACCTGCCAGGCATGTCTCCCTTCCCCTTCTCCAATCCTGTCTTATTTATAACACTTTATCATAGTGTTTGTGGTTACTTCGTGTCTGTGTCTCCTCAAAATAAGATGCCTGTCTTGGTCCCGTTCTGTGCCCGCATTTAGAGCAGTGTTGACATACAGAGTATACAGCTCAGTAGATGTTTGCTGAATATGTACATGATGTTTCTGCCTTTAGCCTTAAATTCTTGTGAAGATATGATAGACGTACATGAAAAATCAAGTGGTAGTGGTGTATGTAAATTATACTTTTATAAAACAAAATGTTCTCTTTTATAAGAACGTTTTTGTGTCACGTAAGTAAAATTTTTCATTAGCTAAACTTTAAAAAATACTTATTTTTGACTGTGTCAGGTCTTGGTTGTGGCGCGCTCTCTCTGCAGTTGCAGCAGGTGGGCTCTATTTGAGGCATGTGGGCTTAGTAGCCCTGCGGCATGTAGGATCTTAGTTTCCTGACTAGGGATTGAACCTGCTTCTCCTGCATTGCAAGGAGGATTCTTAACCACTGGACCACCAGGGAAGTCCCTCATTAGTTAAACTTCTTACAAAACAATTTTCTAAGCTCTTGTATATTTAGGGCAGCTCCTTGAGAAACCGCCTCAAGCATTCATCTTGGATATGTCTATTGAATAACCAAAAGAATTCCTAGAAGCCGAGTTGCTGTGTTAGAGAATGTGCATATTTTCAGGGCTGATACTGCACAAATTGCTATTCTTCTTTAGAAAGCAATCTGTACCCAGTTTACCAACACACCAGTCATGTTGTGAAACTACCTTTTCCTCCAAACCCTCACCAACACTGGGCATTATTTTTTTAAATATTTTGCCAATTTGTTTTTTACTTTTCTTATCTTTATTCAGATTGCCTTCATTAATTTTATTTCTTTTGTTAATCCCATAATTCTATCATGTTCTCATGTTTTATGTTTCTGTTGTGATCATTTTTTCTTATTTTCTTATATATATATCTCAGTATATCTAAGCAGCCACTAATCTACTTTCTGTCACTATAGATTTGGCTGTTCTGGACTTTCGTATGAAAGGAATCACAGTCATTGATGATTGGTGTCTTATACTTAACGTTATGTTTCAGAGTTTGTTCAATCTATAGCATGTATCATGCTTTGTTTTTTTTTTTTTCATGGCAGAATAATAATCCCTTTTGTGAATATACCCGATTTTATCTATCAGTTCCTCATCAGTTGATGGACCTTACATTTAGAGTATTCCAAGGTTTGTGTAGTTATTTGGGGACTTGAGATCTTGTGATATTAAGATATAAACACTTATTCCACCTGTATTAAGCAAAGAGGACTCACTGTGAGACTACGTAGGCAGTTGAACAGGAATCCGGGGAGAAGGAAAGGAGCACAGTACCTCCTCCTGGGAGCTGATTCTGGAACACAGTGTCAGAGGCAGTTCCTGGTGTGTCTCAGGGGCACCCCTGCTCTTTGCATCCTGTTCTGGCCCGTGTCTAGGCTGACGTCCTCCGCTCCTCTCCAACTGCTCTGACATGTCCTTTGGCTCATCTTCACTCCCACTCTGACCACTTGGCAATAACTGACCTTCTCAGTTCAGATACCTGGAGGGGAATCTGATTGGTACAACCCTGCCCCATAGAGTGGTTTACTTGACACAAACATTGGGTTGAAGCCACACTTTGACAGGGCCAGGGCCTCTAGGAGGAGTCAGGGACCTGGCGCGACCCACCTCTGTGGCTGTCAGTCTGTCTGGAGACGACCTAATTCTCTAGGCCAGCGACCATCACACTTGCTGGTCTCAAGACTCCTTTTATACCCATAAAGATTACTTGGGACTCCAAAGAGCTTTTGCTTATGTGGATTATATATGTTGATATTTACCATATTAGCTATTAAAATGGGGAAATTCAAAAGATATTTATTTAAAAATAATATAAGCCCAAATGTTAATGTAATGTATTTTCCAAAATAAAGCAAAGTTTGAGAAGAGTGACATTGTTTTACATTTTTGCAGACTTCTTCAGTATCTGAAAAGAAGATTGCTTGATTCTCATTTCTTCTTCTGTGTTTTAGTCCTGTGATACTTTGTTTTGATGGAAGCTTATGAAAAAAAGCTAGCCTCATATAGATATGTATTTGGAAAAGGGAAGGGTATTTTGATAGCTTTTTAAGATAACTGGGGGTATTCTTTGATATCATACCCAAACCAGACAAGTGGTAAGGTTTTGAAGGTTAATTACTGTGTAGAATTTGCAGCCATATCAGTAAACCTTTCATATTCTGTCACATTAAACATTTATTGGTTTGTCTTGCAACTTATTGTGGTAAAATGTTTTGACTTAAAATGTTTTATTTATGCATAATCTTATAATTCTGTATTGGTCATTTGGAAAATATTGATTCATTGAGTTATGCAGATCTTTAAATTTCATTGTGTAATATCAAAACCTCAACATTTGTTAATATCACCACCAGTCTTGCTGGAAAAGTCTTTAAATGTGGGGAAGCTGCTAGGCTAATGGTGGCGGATACAGGTTTTTTTGAAACTCTAATTTAAAAAAAAGGGGGCAGTAGTTTTCTTGAAGTGATAGGCTCTCGTTTTTCTTCCTTGAAAGCGTTTCTATCCCTAGTGTCTTCTTAGGCTGTCATTCTGGGGCCAAATTATTGAATAAAGACAATATTTCCTCTGCACAAACACCTAACCTTGTAACTATTCCTGAATCCTTTTAATAATTGACTTTTTACAGTTTTACAGCCATAGATTTTTGTTTTTGTAATGTTTAATATTCGTGTCTCAGATAATTATTGAAAGAAAGGTATTTACTGAGCTGCTGCTGTGTGCTGGCTCCTGAGCTAAGATTTTATGTGTTCACTTTATGTAGCTACTGGTTTTATTTGTGATATGTTAAGAAACCTTCTTCTCAGTATAGAGGAAAAGACCCATTTCTGGTTTTAAAGCCCTTGTAACTTCTGTTATATTGAGTAAGTATTAATATACGGGAGAAAGCTTTTACTGATAATAGTGGTTTTGTTTATGCAGCTATGGTTATAAGTTATTAGAAGCACTCTTGGTGAGTTAGTTCTTATCATTTCTGTTTTTTCCCCATCCTGTACAGGTGATTTCCTAGAAGCATGATTGTTTGTTGCACTTGATCTCACAACCTGGTGAGGACATCCGTACTGATAATGTCAAGTTCAGGTTATCCTCCCAACCAAGGAGCATTCAGCACAGAACAAAGTCGGTATCCTCCCCACTCTGTTCAGTACACCTTTCCCAGCACCCGCCACCAGCAGGTAAGGAACAGACATCACGCAAATTGCACATGTATTCTATGTTTCTCTCTACTTTTCCTATGTAATACATTTGTTGATCAGAAACCAAACACAATTATATATATGTGTGTGTGTGTATATATATATTTAATGGCAGGAACCATTCTCAAAGGTTAAGGATTAATTATATTTATCTTCTTAGTGTGGCTTTATGCCAGATTCCAGGAGTTGGCCATGTCTCTGCTTCTGATGGTAGGAGTTGTTGATAGAGTGTCAGTGACCTAGAGTTTCTAAGTTAAGACCTATGTTTATGTGCCAGGTTCTCGTTGAGCATTAAGCTGGATGGAAGACTTGGTGTCTTGAGTGAGAGCCAGGTCTTGAGCTTAGATTTTCTATGTGTGTGTTCATGTAGCTACTGGTATTATTTGTGACCTATTAAAGAACTTCTACCTTCTTGAGAGATTTGATAATAGGAAGATGAGTTTGTGTGATTATTTTACCTTGTGAAAAAGATGAAATTACCAGCTTGGAGCAGGCCAGGGCCATGGGTGTAAGCTTTGAAAAAAAGAGATGGGAAGAGATGAAATGGTCCTTAGTTTCACGTTTTTTTGCAGATGCCCTTTTTGGTTGAGAAAGTCACTCTCTACTCTTCGCTGAGGTTCTTAACCGTGGTTAGGTGTTGACTTTGGGTTATGTGTCCTTACTGCCTCAATGCTGTTTATCTGATTACTGATTTCCTAGCTTATTGTTGCTGCTGCTGTTTTTAAATCAACTTTGGGTTTAGTTTATATATAATAACATTTCATTGTATGTGTACGTTTTGACAGCTTCATACACCTATAAGACTACCACCAAAATGAAGAGAGAGAGCATTTCTGCCACCCCAGGAAGTTCCCTTTTTCCCTCTCCAGCTCAGGCCCCCTCCCCCACCTCCTACAGACCTCAGCTCCCAGGATACCCATCTGCTTCCCATCATGACAGATTCCCTTTGTCTTGAATTTCACATGAACGCTTTTGTCAGTGGCTTCTTTTCTGTCTCATATTTTTGAAATATATCTGTGTCTAGCACATCTTGGTAATTTCTTTTTATTGGTGGATATGGATATACCACAATTTGTGTATGTATCCAGTCACTTAGTTTTCAGTGTACAGATCATGAACCTCTTTTGTCACATTTATTCCTAAATATTTAGTATTTTTGTTGGGTTGTAACTGGTACTGCTTTTTAAATTTCAGTTTTCAGTTCACTGCTGCTATGTATATTAATTTTGTATCCTGCAAAATTACTTGTTACTTCCTGCTTTTTTATGAATGCCCCAGGATTAACTGTGTAGATGATACTGTAACCTGAGAATAAAGACAGCTTTGCTTTGCTGTTTCCACACTAGGTGTCTGTTCTCCTTCTTATTTATTGCACTGGCTAGACGCACCGCCCCCCCACCCCACCCCCCACCCGCCCCAAGCCCCCCGAGTCCCATGTTGAGTAGAAGGTGAGAGTGGACGTTCTTGCCTGGTTTCTGATCTTAAGAGGACAGCATTCAGCCTGTTAGGAGTGTTAGCTTGGGAAATGTTCCCTCCCCCTGTATTTTCTTTTTGTAAAAAAACTAAAACTAATTTTATCTGTTTATTTTGGGCTCTGCCGGGTCTTTGATGCTGCGTGGGCTTTCCTCTAGTTGTGGCAGGTGGGAGCTGCTTCCTAGTGGTGGTGCGCAGGCTTTTCATTGCAGTGTTCTTTGTTGTGGAGCAGGGGCTCTAGGGCATGAGGTCTCAGCAGTTGTGGTTCCCAGACTCTAGAGCACAGGCTCAATAGTTGTGGTGCATGGGTTTCAGTTGATCTGGGGCATGTGGGATCTTCCCAGACCAGGGATCGAACCCTTGTCTCCTACATATTGGCAGGTGGTTTCCTTGCCACTGAGCCACCAGGAAAACCCTATTCTCCACTTCTGAACTTTTCTCTTCTGGGGTATCTACTAAATGTCTTCTGTATTCAGTGAGGTTTCTTGTCACTGGCTGGAGGAAATTTGAATGAGTTCTGGCCATGTGTAGGGCTTCCCTGGTGGCTCAGTTGGTGAAGAATCCACCTGCAATCTAGGAGACCTTGGTTCAATCCCTGGGTTGGGAAGATCCCCTGGAGAAGGGGACGGCTACGCACTTCAGTATTCTGGCCTGGAGAATTCCATGGACAGAGGAGCCTGGCAGGCTCCAGACTATGGGGTTGCAAAGAGTCGGACAGGACTGAGCGACTTTCACTCTTACTGGCCCTATGGGAGCTCTGGGAATTGCTTGTTTTATCATTCCAATAGTTCTTTCTTCGGAAGTTGTTCTTGGTCCAGCCTTTTAAAGACAGGACTGTGCTCTCCTTATGCATTACAGATTGGAATTCAGCCAAGCACTTAAGGGAACCCAAATTCATATTTCAGGAAATCATTCTCTAACTCCCTTGGTGATTTGGTTCCAGATTTGTTTTCCTCTGAACTTGGAATATGTATTTGTCTGTTTTGTTCTAGTCAGTGTTGCTGATGAGAAGTCTTTTTTCAATTATGATCCTTCTTACTTTGTAGGAAACCAAGTTTTTCTGTCTTATGACTGATAGTTTTCTATCATTGGTTTTCTAAAATTCTGATTTTAATTTTAAATTTAAATTTAATTTTAAAACATTCTGGTTTAATGTTTAAAGTATGCTCAACTTTTCTCTTAGGCCCTTTGAAACCTGAGGAGAGGACTGAGTCCTTTCTAACTTCTGAGAAATGCTGCTTTTTTATTTCTTAGAATATTGCCTCTCACCTGTGGATGGATATTGAATGTTAGGGCCTTTTACTGTAGCTGAGATTTCTAACTTTTCTTCTGTAATTCCTCTATCTTTGTGCTCTACTGTGTTCTGAGAAAATCCCTCAGTGCTGTCTTTGCTTGTATTTGCCCTTTACATGTGTCGTTCAAAAAATAGGAAGATAAACATAAAAACACCCACCTAGAATGAGGGAAACTGTTACTCTTAACTAGCATGCTGATCTCTGGACCTCTGTTTCTTCACTTGTCACTATACATGGGTTTAACTAGATGGCTTCTGTGACCCTTCCAGCTTATCCATTTTAAATTTAAGATAGGAATACTTTTTAGGATTTCATATTGCACACATGGGTTTGAGATCCTACTAAGTAAATAATACAGATTAGGAGTTACTGTGATTCGTTATTAGAAGAATAAATCAAACACAGGTTGAACACGAAATTTCATTTTGAATTCTTTTGAGTGATACACAATTAATGTTGATTAATTGTGGTTAGGTTATGGGAAGAGAATTAGGTCAGTGAAGCACTGAAATCACCATTGCTGCTTCTTCCCATGCCTATTGGACCATAACTGCCTTTGTACATTTGCCCTTGGTTTGGCTGCATGATGCTTTTTGCTTGTTGGTTAATAATTAACGTGTGACTATTATACTACCAGGAATTTGCGGTCCCTGATTACCGTTCTTCTCATCTTGAAGTCAGTCAGGCGTCACAGCTCTTGCAGCAGCAGCAGCAGCAGCAGCAGCAGCTTCGCAGGAGGCCTTCCCTACTTTCAGAGTTTCACCCGGGTTCTGACAGGTAACAGGTTCTCTTTCGTGTTTTCACCCAGGACTGAACTTGGGGAGTATATGGGAACTCCACATGTGTGTCATTTATTTTATTACTTTCAATTCAGTGTTAAATTTAGTCTTAATAGTCTTATTGTGCTCGGTCATTTACAGTTGTATTTTGAGTGCTTTTATATTTGTTGACCTTTTGGAGTAGTTGTCAATAATAGTTTATAAATTCTTAAAACCTTGTTTCCAGAATTCAGAGTTAATGCTGTACAGAGGGCAGTCCAATAGACCTAGATTTGAATCCTGGTCAGCTCTTGGGGCCTTGGTCACATTGTATAAGCTGGTGTTCTCTGTTCACCTTACATATTAGGAGCACCTGGGGAGATTGAAGAGCTTGATACCCAATCTTATCTTAGAATAATTAAATTAGTCTTGGGGATTAGGCCCAGGTCTTTCTTATTCACAGCCAGGGTTGCTAGTCAGTGATTTAGACTCCTCAGACCTTAGATTTCTACCTGTAAAAATGAGGATAACAAGGCATTGTCTGCAAAGGATGGTGGGTATTTTGTCAGCTGATGTTGGTCTCATCCATGTCAGATACTCGTTCTCTCCAGTGTCCTTACTGTCTCTGCGGTCTTTTACTCAATTCCACGCCTCCCCGCCCCATGTTTTTTTTCCCATTCTCACTCTTAATCTAAAGTATCTTGAAATATAATAACTGTCTTTAGTAAATCACCTTTCTTGAGTCCTCGTTTTAGAAGTTTTATAAAGAACCTAATTTCCTATTTTAAAAAGTATGTTTATTGTTTAGGTTTTAAGATGGTAAAAAGTTTGAAATTATTCAGCCATGTTTAAAATCACTGTAAAATGCATTTCTTGGCGAAGATTATGGAGAGAAATCAGATCACTCTCCTCTGCTGTCTAGCAAATATACGAAGATAGTTTTTTTTAAGAAAGGGCTAAAAATGCACCCTGCACATAAAGAAGGAAAGGATATAGCCACTGCCATAAACTTGGAAGAGTGTTATTCGAGGAAGGAATGAGAAGAATCTTGTACAACTTGGCCTCCTAATTCCTGCTTCTACTGTCAAAGAAGCAGTGTTGAAGAAAGAAAGGTTAGTACAGTCCTAGGATTTCTCATGATTCCCCCTGATTTGGGAAAATGCAAGTGGAAGTGGTGATGTGATCGGTTGACTTAGGAATCCTCATTATGCCATCCTGTGGTAAGGATAGTTATAGGTGCCACTTTGCAAAGTGCTGAGCCAGAGCCCTCAGAACTGGTTACATGGCTGACTGGTGGAGCCAAGGCTAAGGATCACAGCCCCAGTTGAGTTTTCCCCTGACTCGCCCCATTTCTCTTGTTTCCTTAGGCTGTAGAGAATTATATAGAAAGCCATATCCAGTCCTCCATCTGTAGATAAATGCATACCAGGCAAGGTGGAGATGAGCAAGGAAACCGCACCCCCACCCCCCACCCCCATTCTGTACCACAGAGAGAGTCTGTGTAAGGCTGCTCATAGTCTACCTGAGCAGGAGGGTAAAGGATGCCATGAACCAGGAAAGCATACTCCTGGAAAGGAAGACTCAAGCAGTGCACTGTTCCAAAAACAAAAACCATTGTGTGTAAGAAGATGAAAAACAAAGAACATGCCCCATGAATGCTGTGCACTTAAGAACTTAAAATTAATAATGAAGTATTTAAAAACAAAATAAGACAACCGTATCAGATAAAGCGAGACTGGACATTCCTTTGCCCCCAGGGCCACATTTTAAATTCTGTGTATAAAGTGAGAAGGAACAAGGGATAAGATAGATGTGGCTGAAAGTCAGACCTTTGTTCTGGAAGAAAGGTCTTGAGATGATCACAGTAAAGGCAGAAGAAAAGGACAGAGAAATCAAAGCAATTAGAAAGAGGTGGATAAATACGGAGGGCAAATTAAAATCATCCAACATGTTATAAGCACATGTGTTTCCTAGGTGGAGGACCTAGTAAGGGAAAGAAAATGATATTCATAATTAAAAAAAAAAACAAACACCTTTTTTCCCCTTTAACATGAGGGAAGAAATCTGTAGGTTAATAGGACATACCTTGCTCCAGGAAAAATTTACACAGGATGGTCAATACTGAGACAGATCCTGGTTGAATTATTATTAAAGTTTAAGGATAAGTAAAATAATCAGGAATCCAGCAAGCAGAACAAGTCCTCAATAAGAGAAAAGAATCTGACAGAGTAATAGCTACAAAGTTCTGAGGAGAAGAAATTGAGATCCAAAAATATTATATCAGACATGTTTAAAAGCAATAGGCAGACATTTTTAGACATGAAAACACTGAGTATTTAAAGCTTCTTGAAGAATTTCACAGAGATGGAATCCAGTTGAATAAGGAATGGAAGCCATGGTCAAAGGATTACAGTAGCCATAAACCCATGCAAGTGGAGGTTCCATATGAGACATCTCCAGGAATCATGGAATCATGGTTCCTTAGCGGATGTTAGTACTAAATCTTGACAAAGTAAAATAATATAAGTGCCCCAAATCAGAGATACGATAAGTATTGGGAGAATGTTTAAAGATATGTGTTTGAAAAGTGTGCCTGGAGTGATTTGATGACTTCTAAAAAGGAAAACGGGTTAAAAAAAATTCTTCTCAGTGCTTTTCATAATTATTTTCCTTACCCTTTTCACTTTCACCCTGTAGAAAGAATTTTTAAGGAACTGATTTCTTGCAGTAAAGGAATATTTAACTGGAATGTAGTAATTCCTTCCATTTTTAAGCCTTATTTTATTTTTTCTCATATATGTATCTGTATAAAAATAAACCAAATATTCTGTATTTAAAAAACACTCTATGTGATTCTTCTGTTTTATTTTTACCTGTATGTCCATACATCTGTATGTAGAAATAAAGGATGTCTGGTAATGAAACTCACCCCTGATTACAGCTATTGCTATGTGGTGGGATTTGGGGTGATTTGCTACTTAGTTCTGTTAATATATTCCTGGAATTTTTTTGTTAGCAATTGTTTATTATTTTATAAACACAGCACTCACAAAAAGAGTTATTTCTGTGTGAATATCATTCATCATGTTTTCTAGATTTCACTGGAAAAATTAGCCCAGAAGGGAGTCGCAGTCCACTCCAGTATTCTTGCCTGGAGAATTCCATGGACAGAGAAACCTGGTGGGCTACAGTCTGTGGGGTTACAAAGAGTCGAACATGACTGAGCGACTAACACACAACATCTAAAGTATTTGGATGTTTAATTAAGTAGGTACAGAACAACTGAGGTAGTTTCAGATACTATAAAAGAGAATCAGAGAATCAGATTTCTCTGATACTGTAAAAGAGAATTTCAGAGAATCAGAAATTCACAGAGGTCAACTCATATTTATACATTTTAAAATTTAAGTGAAATTAATTTTGTTTTGGACAAGAGTCTCCCTCAGCTGGGAATAAACACAATAAATTATAATTCTGATTGATCTTCATGGGCCAGTATTTTAAATAACTATGAACTTTGTATTACCCCTAAGTGAAGGTTTATTACAATAAAAAATCCATTTGATAAATTTGCTTTAAAGCTATTTAAAGATGGTACTAATAGATGATGAAAGTCAGTAAAATGTAGAAAATTTTAAATTTAAGAGTCTGCAGAGATATTTTAGTATGAAATCTGGTGGGTTTTTTTTTTTTTTTTTTGGTTGGTTTGGAAGTACTACATTTTATTTTTCTGTTCATCAGTTGATAGCTATTTGAGTTGTTTGCACTTTGTGACTGTTGTGAATAATATTACTGTGAACATCCAAGCACAGATTTTTCTGTGGCTGTCTATATACCCCTTTGGAGAAGGCAATGGCACCCCACTCCAGTACTCTTGACTGGAAAATCCCATGGGCGGAGGAGCCTGGTAGTCCATGGGGTCGCTAGGAGTCGGACACGACTGAGCGACTTCGCTTTCACTTTTCACTTTCATGCATTGGAGAAGGAAATGGCAACCCACTCCAGTGTTCTTGGCTGGAGAATCCCAGGGACGGGGGAGCCTGGTGGGCTGCTGTCTATGGGGTCGCACAGAGTCGGACATGACTGAAGCGACTTAGCAGCAGCAGCAGCATATACCCCTTTATACTCCACGGGCATGCTTCAGTCGTGTCTGACTCTTTGTGACCCATGGACTGTAGCCCACCAGCCTTCTCTGTCCATGGGATTCTCCAGGCAAGAATCCTGGGGTGCATAGGGGATTTTCCCCACCCAGGGATCAAACCCCTGTCTCCGTCATCTCCTGCGGTGGCAGGCAGGTTCTTTACCACTAGCACCACCTGGGAAGTTCCATATGCCCCTTTTCTTGGTCACATACTAGGAGTGGGACTGCTGGATTAGGTGCTGGCCCCTTTTGTTTGCCATTTGGGAAACTACCAGACTGTACAAAGTGGCCACGCCATCATACAGTATTAGTTTTTAAAAGGTAAGTACTTTGTTAAAGATGCGTGTTTCATGCTTAACTCCCAAAAAATTGTATTTGTTTTCACCAAGATTTTCATAGTTCATTTAAATTTTTTTCTGAAATTTTAAATGGTAAATTATGTATTTATTTATGCATGAGTAGTTTTGTTGTAAAAAGAATTGGCAAGCTGAAATGGGGAATAGTTTGATTTCTTGATGGAGTGAGAGCTTTCAATACTGTTTTTCTTATTGTCCTGTGCCCTGTCTTCCTGGAGTTCTCCTCCAGCTGTGGGTACACCTCACCCACTGGCTTTGGTCAGTCTCCCAGGCAGAGTGGCTGGAGGTAAAATGTGATCCTTGGAAGTTAGCTTTTGTGGATTGTGTCCTGAACAGCGGTGCCCAGTTGGGGGGACGCAGCTAGGGGCCCCAGAGGGTTGCATTTGCTTATAGAAGTTCCACACAAAATCTCCAAGTAGGCCAGTAGCAGCCCTGGTTTTCAGTGCTGCATCCAGGAGCATGGCCTTTATCTGATTGCCCCTGGCTGCTCTGTGGAGGGTGGATTTGAGGTGCATAGACTGAAGCAGAGAGAATGTGTCAGAGAGCGAGCTGGGGAGAAGGAATGTGGACATCAGATAGGATACTGCAGCCTTATCAAATGCATGATTTTCAAATATCTCCTCCCATTCTGTAGTTTGTCTTTTCATTCTCATGATAGTGTTCTTTGATGTACTAAAATTTTTTATTTTGATGAAGTCCAATTGTCTACATTTTCTTTTGTTGCCTTACCTTTGGTGTGATATCCAGGAATTCACTACTAAGTCCAAGGTCAGGAGATTTTCCCTATATTTTGTTTCTAGGAGTTTTTAAGTTTTGGATTTTTAATCCATTGTGAGTCCAACTTCATTGTTGTGCGTGTGGAAATTCCGTTCTCCAGCACTGTTTGTTGCAGAGATTGTCCTTGCCCTGTGGGAGGGTCTCGACAGCCTTGGTGAGGCTGACTGAGATGTGAGAGTTTATTTCTAGGTTCTTAGTTGTATTCTGTTGGTCTGTAGGTCTGCCCTTCTGGCTGTACCGTGCTCTTGATTATTGTATATTTGTAGTGAATTTTGAAATTGCAAAGTGTGAGTTCTCCAACTTTATATTTTTTCTACAGTTCTGGCTGTTTTCAATCCCTTGAGATTCCACATGAATTTTTTTTTTTCTGAGCCAGCTGTCTTGTGGAATCTTAGTTCCCTGACCAGGGATCCAACCCGGGCCCATGACAGTGAAAACACTGAGTCAACGACTGGACCACTAGGGAATTCCCATCTCCATGAATTTTATGATTTTTTTTTTTAATGTCTCAAAAAAACTCTGTTGGGATTTTGCTGGAGATTATGTTGAATGTGTACTTAGCTTTGTGTAGTATTGTTATCTTAACAATATTGTCTTTCAGTGCATGAAAATGGGATGTCTTACTATTTAAATTTTCCTTAATTTCTTTCAGCAGTGTTTTGTGATTTTTCAGTGTGTAAGTCTTGGGCCTCCTTGGTGTAATTCACTCCTGTTTTATTCTTTTGGATGCTATTATAAATGGAATTTTTTTTGGGGGGGGGCGTGGAATTGTTTTCTTAATTTCATTTCCAGATTATTCATTGTCAATGTATAGAAATACAGCTGATTTTTACATGTTGATTTTTTTTAATCTCATAATTTTCACCCTATTCATTTATTAGCTCTAACATTTTTTGTGGTTTCTTGAGAGTTTTCCACATATGAGATCATATCATTTGTGAATAGAAATACTTGACTTCTTCCTTTTCAATTTGGATGCTTCTTTATTTTTCTTGCCTAATATTCTGATAAGAACTCCCAATATGATATTGAATACAAGTGGCTAAAACTGTCTTCCTTGTCTTATTCCTGAAACTTTCTATTGCAGTATTTTTTGTGATACTGTGAATTTTAAGGAGACAATGGGATCTTATGTCTTGAATGAGATTTCAGATTTTTGAAGTATAATGAAATTATCAACCTCAGGGTTTGTTTTATCACCTATACTAAAAACAAAACCCCATGATTAACTTCAAAATGGAAAGTTGTTTTGTGAGATGTTCATTTAAACCTTGGCCACAAGTAAAATGTCGCGTCTGGAAATACTTTGTAAATACTCTGTACAGTATATCGTGTAAGGAAATTGAAACCAGATTCCTGACCTTCAAGATACTTAGGTACTTGGGGAAATTAGACAGAAAGCCTGTTTTGGGGTTAGAATTACATGTTCAAAGCAGTATTGTATTCCCACTCAAGACACTTGTTTTCAAGTCTTGATAATACCTCACAACTCAAGGCATTTATCTTTCCATGTGGCAGTTGCTGAAAGATTTTTTTTTCCCTTCTTGCTTTTATTATTGATTGAAAAGGGTGGCTCTTCTAGTCTAGATTATATTACTTCAGTTGTTATGGCATGGATTTAAAAATAATTATTTTATGGATATTCTTTAGCACCTTTTAAATTTTCTGCAAGTTGAATCTTCTATTGCATCTTTTGCTACTTTACCACCTCTACTCCTACCTCCCCTTTTCTAGTAGAAAAGAAGAAACTTTTCTTTTCAGAACTTTAATAAGACTGAATAGTGAGGTATGTGTTCTCCTGGGGTGGGGGTGGTTTCATTTTGAAAGTAAGTGTAACTGCTCATTCATTTCAAAGTTCAACCAGGGGTATTAGCAGGAAGTTGTACATTACTTAAACATTTTTGAGTGATTCTTTTCTCTGTGTGTGTTAGGCCTCAAGAAAGGAGAACTGGATATGAGCAGTTTCACCCAGGCCCTTCCCCAGGGGATCATGATTCACTGGACTCCAAGAGACCGCGTTTGGAGCAGCTTTCTGATTCCCATTTCCAGCGGGTCAGCGCTGCGGTCTTACCTTTAGTGCACACATTGCCAGAAGGGTTGAGGTCTTCTGCAGATGCTAAGAAGGTAAATATTTGTTCTCTTACCCTGTGGAGTTGTCGGTCTGAAATGTGTGTTTAGCCATATTCAGGCACAGTGCCTAAAAGAAAAACCAGTTATTCCATTCACCAAAGGTTAGTGCTGTGGGAAAGTAAAAATTTTGTTTAAACAAAACTAAAAAGCCACAAACTTAATACTCCAGACTTTAAAGTCAGTACTTTTGACTCTTTGGTAAATGAGAAACAATCTGAGGACTGCTGTAAAGAAAAATGGCTATTGAATGACTCTCAAGCATTTTGTACCAGCTTGCTGGGCTGTAAAATGTAGTCAGAGCTACTCAAGACTGTCACAGTTCTTTTAAATTGAATTTTAAATAATCCCCTTAAATTCAGTTGCAGTTTATTAACTTACTACATGGGAGAAGACATGTTTTAGGTAAGGTTTAAGTATGCTTATAATTTTTGTAAAGAAAAATTTTTATTCTCTTAGCAATAACTACTTTTAATATGAGCTATAATCTCATGACGGGCTTCCAGACAGTAGCTCAGTGGTAAAGAATCCTTCTAATTCAGGAGATGCCAGTTCGATCTCTGGGTTGGGAAAAGATCCCCTGGAAAAGGAAATGGCAACCCACTCCAGGATTCTTGCCTGGGAAATGCTATGGGCAGAGGATCCTGGTGGGCTGTAGTTCATGGGGTTGCAAAAGAGTTGGACATGACTGAGTGGCTAAACAACAGCAATCAGTTCAGTTCAGTCACTCAGTTGTGTCCGACTCTTTGTGACCCCATGAACTGCAGCACGCCAGGCCTCCCTGTCTCACACCAACTCCCGGAGTCCACCCAGACCCATGTCTATTGAGTCGGTGATGCCATCCAACCATCTTATCCTCTGTTGTCCCCTTCTCCTCCTGCCCTCAATCTTTCCCAGCATCAGGCTCTTTTCAAATGAGTCAGCTCTTCGCATCTGGTGGCCAAAGTATTGGAGTTTCAGCTTCAACATCAGTCCTTCCAGTGATCTCAGGATATTTCAAACAATATGTGTTGTGGGTTTATGAGCATGTTCTATTAAGATCATACCTCTTTTCCTTTTTTGTTTATTGTTACTTGCCTTTCTTTGGTGACGTGCATGTTTCTGTATTATACTTTTCATTTTATTGTATTTAACTATCTTGCTTGTCATTAGATCTTCAGATCAGGAATTACCTGGCACTTAGTAGGTACAGAATAAATATTTGTTTTAGAAAGAATAACCTAATTCATTAAAATGCTTTTTTAACAGAAAGTATTAACCCTTTTACTATCATATATTAATATCTTTTTCTTTGCTTTTTTGTTCTTAAATCTCTTTCCAAAAATGTTTGTTTACCTTTAGGGCTAGTGGCCCTTTCCACCCTGATATCAGATAACTGAATACCCACACATTTTCTTTGAGTTTTTATGGAGCGAATAGTGATTTAAATTAAAAAAAAAAACAATAAATATGTTTGCACTTTATTCTCAAATAGATCAACTGGGGAAAAAAGGTAGGTATATGTATATGTATACAGAGAGATCAAGCAAATACAGCAAAATGTTACAATTAGTGAAGCTAGATGAAGGGTAATTGAATCCATTATACTAGTCTCTCAACTCTTATGTAAATTCGAAATTTTAAAAATAGTAAGTTGGGTGGGTAAAGCTCTTTGTGATGAGCTAGAAATGAACTAAGCTTCTAGGAATATTGGGACCCACTTCACCATGTCTGTATTATAGTCATGTGGGTTTATAAGGAATGTTTGCAGCATTTAACAAAGAAGGAAAGAAAGAAATGAATAAAGGTCTTCTTGCAAGGCTGAATAAATGAACACAAATGTAATTTATAGCTATAGATTTTTTTTTGGCAGAGAGCTTAAAACTTCATTTGTTTTAGACGAGAGTATAGCTAATTTCCATTTTATAGTAGAGAGACAGATGTTAAGAAAAACTAAGTGACCTAGGTAGTGTTTCCTGAGTTGAAATGAAAACTAATGACCTGTGATTCCTAGTCCTGTTTCTTTCCCGCCCAAGGTGTAAGTCATGACTTTCCTTTTATTTTAGAAGTTGGGATTTTGAAAGGGTTAGCATTTGTTGTTTTTTTTCTTCACTTATAGAAGAATGAAATTGGATAAGCTTGAAGGAAAAAGTTTGTCTCACCAGTTTGTCGTTAATAATTGTGCATATTTTATTGTGCTTATTTTGTGCTTTGTGTATGACTTTATTTTTGCTTAAATATGTTCTGCGTTCATTTTGTGTCCTCAAGTTTACAGTTGTATTTTCAGTCATACTCCATATATGGATATAAAATAACTTACTTGTCACATATGTAGGTTACCTGCTTGTTCATTAGAATAATGACATATTTTTCTTAGCTTGATTTTGTTCGTTTCTTTTTTGTGTGCAGCTTGTGGTATCTTAGTTCCCCAACCAAGAAATCAAACCTGTACCCTCAGCAGAGAAAGTGTGGAGGCCTAGCCACTGGGCCACCAGGGGATTCCCTAGGTTCATTTTTTTGGTTTACATTCTTATTTACTTCCTTAAGGTAAATTCCTGTTAGTGTATTTCAAAGTATTCCTGGGTGTATCCAGTTTGCCCTGAAAAGGTGGAAAACCAGTTCTTGCTGCTGACAGCATGATGTAAGGGCACCCAGTAGCTGTGTGTCTGTACTGAAACCCCATATTTACTGTCTTTAAAAAGATCATTGTTAGTATGATAAATTTTTAACTTGCATTTATTTGCTTGTTATTAAAATTTAACATTTTTTATTTGTTTTTCCTTTTTTCCTGTTTTATGAATTGCTTTTCGTATGTTGCCTAGTTTTCTGTTGATGCGTTTTTTATTTTATGTTGAGTTGTTAGAGTTCATGTTGTGCAAATTATTTTTCCCGTTTGCCTTGTAAATTTATTCCTATTTTGTTAAAGAGAAAATTGTTCTTTATTTTGATTCATCAATCTTTTTTTAATGTCTTTTGCTGTTGACTTTCCTGTACTCAGTATAATATGAATACCTTTTGTTTGAGGCTACTTGTGATTTGTTAATAAATCTCATATAAATATTATTTGGCTTTCGTTGTGATATGTGGGATAGAAATTTAACTTTCCCCCCTCAAATAGCTAACAGAATGTCCCAGCACAAAATTAGAAACTCCTTGATGGCAAGCCTGTTTTGTTTACCTTTCTGCCTAGTGCCTGTCAGATGATAGGCACTGTAAACAGGAATTTGTTTTTTGTTAAATATTTAACTAGAGATGAAGTCAGTGGGAAATATTGATCTGTAATAGTAGTTGTTAGGGCATAGGTCAGACAGATCACCTGAGGAGGATTTTCAAAATCTGCTGAGTCGAAATGTAATCTGTTTTGGTATTACATGTGTTTGCAACACAGATGATCTCATATGCATATGTAAGAGAATGATGTTAATGTAACATGGAAATCCATGGTGAATGATTGTTGGACATGAATGTTTTAGAGCTCTCAAGATCAAGCTTTCATAATTAGGAATTAGCCTTCTAGATAGATGAAGACCTTAAAAGATTTGAAAAGTCTGCATCTATCAGTGGTTTTCATTTAGTGCAGGTAGTAGCTAGCTTAGTGAATTCAAGAACTGCTCTGCTTGTCAGTGTTAAACTAATTAATGAAGATTGGAATGTTGAAAAGAAACTGTGAGACCTTTTTTCCTGTCCTTTTATGTTTTTAAAGGTTAATCTGCCTGCCAGTTCAGGAGACATGAGTTTGATCCCTGGGTCAGGAACATCTCTTGGAGAAGGAAATGGCAACCTACTCCAGTATTCTTGCCTGGAGAATCCCATGGACAGAGGAGCCTGGTGGGCTACAGTCCATGGGGTCACAAAGCGTCAGCTATGACTTAGTGACTAAACAACAGCAAAGTCTTTATACTGCAAATCTGATTTTTATTAACATTATGATGAAGTGTGCTGTTTTGAACTGGAAGCAAATGACCTGAAGGATTAACAGAGGAGGCACAAACTACAGGGTTTACAGCTATCAAAGGATTGACTGTAGTCTGAATGCAAATGGTATTGGAGCTTTGACAGTATTATTTTATTAGAATTGCTCTTTTGTTAATGCTCTGCTTGCAAAGTTTACAGGTTTTAATAACTATAATTCCATTTTCCCCAGAAGCCTTAATTTAGCTATATTATGTTACAGAATATCAGATTTTTCAGGAATATACATGTTATGTTTTAGTTAATCTCTGTTCCATGGTGTTTTGGAACAACTATCTGGATATATTTAAGTGCATTCTTGGTTAGAGCTATTGATTTCTCACAGTTACTTAGTTGTTGTTTAATACATTGAGGGCCCTCTGGTCTTATGAACTGTGCTTATTCTAGACTTCTTACAGCCTAAAGAGAACCATTGTCTTAATCTGAAATTCATATGCTTTGCAGTATTGCTCACATCTTCACCTTGTACTGGGGATGAGTAGGCTGTGCGAGTGTGCATGTGTGTATTGGCAGGGTGGTAGGTTTTGGGTGGAGGCCTTCAGTCTACTGTAGTCCCTGCTCAGTATGGAGCTGGAGTGAGGAGGTGCATTTGGCTGGAGAGATGTTACGTGTTCTGTGAGACGGGCAGGCTTAGTTGCTCTTTATTGAGGGTGATCAAAGCAACAAAAGTTCTAGGTCATTCCCCAGACTTCTGTACATCAGTAGTAGCCCTTGGAAAGCCTGAAACCTTTTGATAGGAATGGCCATTTGTAGCTGTTAAGTTGGGTGGGCACACAGAGTGCGTGTGTTCAGACGTTTTGGAGTGACATTACAACAAAATGGCTGAGGAATTGGCATCTTCCTTTGTTGTGATTGCATCATTATTTCTGCAGAAATTCTCTGTATGTCTCACTCAGTATTGTAGTAAAGGCTGGTTGGCCACTTAAACACCTCAATCCGTATAGCTTTTAGGATCTTCAGTGATTTGTCTGAACTGTGAACATTGGTGGTGTGTGAGTGTGTGTGTGTGAGAGAGGGAGGGTGACTGGGAAGAAGGGAGAAAATTGCTGCCATAGGCTACTGTGTAGAAAGGGAGCACACATGGCTTTGCTAGGTTTTAAAATGCACTTTTTTTCCGTTAAGAGAATCTTTTTTTAATGAACCCATTGTGCTTTTTTAAAAATATTTTTATTTGTTTTATGTATTTGTTTGCCTGCACTGGGTCTTAGTGGCAGCACGTGAGATCTTCTAGTTGTGGCATGTGGGATCTAGTTCCCCGACCAGAGATTGAACCCGGGCCCCCTGCATTGAGAGCCAGAGTCGTAGCCACTGGACCACCAGGGAAGTCCCCGTTAAGAGACTCTTGATACTGACATTGATCTTTAGTGAGAAACCATTTGTTCTTGATTTTCTTCTTTAAAGGACCCAGCATTTGGAGTCAAACATGAAGCTCCTTCCTCTCCAATCTCTGGGCAACCATGTGGGGATGATCAAAATGCTTCACCTTCAAAACTTTCAAAGGAAGAGTTAATACAGAGTATGGATCGTGTAGATCGAGAAATTGCGAAAGTAGAGCAGCAGATCCTTAAACTGAAAAAAAAACAAGTAAGTGTTTGATTTTACTGCTTAGTACGTTCTCGGAATGTTTGTCTCCTTAAAGAAGAGTGTTGAACTTTCCATATTTTTAACTTTAGTTGATGTGCCATTTTAAATTCCACTAGCAGTGTCTGAGGGAGGGTTTCCCTCTCTCTTCTTCAGTGTTTTAAATAGCTATCCTAGTGCATGTGAAGTGGTATCTCATTGTGGTTTTAATTTTAATTTCCTTAGTGACCAGTGATGAATATCTCTTTATGTGCGTGTTGGTCATTTGTATATTTTCTTTAGAGAACTGTTTATTCAGATCCTTTGCCCATTTTTTTTTTAAAGCTGGGTTGTCTTTTTATTGTTGAGTAAGAGTTCTTAATGTATTCTGAATATTCATATATATGATGTACAAATATTTTCTCTCATTCTGTGAGTTGTCTTTTCACTAACCTGATAGTGTTTGTTGATGTACAAAACTGTTTTTTCCTCTGATTCGTTCAAATTCTTATTGAGCATCTAAGGAGATATAAAAGCGATTAAAACATGGTCAAGGAGATAAATCAAATGAATAAGTAATAGAAAGCAAAGTATAAGATTTGCTGAATCATAGCCATCAAACACAAGTGCTTTATGAAGCAGGAGTGAGATTGCTTCCAGCCTGGTGGGTGGTGGTGGGGTAAATCAGGAGAGGGAATTGAGGTTAAAGGAGAAAACTTGGTCTGAATTGCTCGTGATACTCAGCTTGGACTCTGTCTCCTTTTCCTCTCTCCCTGTCTTAATTTATGAGGACTGTTCATCGTGCTTTTTCCTAGACTTGCCTGCAGTTTTACTTTAATGTCTTCTCCAGAACTAGATCCTTTTGGTGTTTTAGGAAGTTTGTGAGTGAGTGTTTGTGTTTTGAGGGCTTCCTAGATGGCTCAAGCGGTAAAGAATCCACCTGCAATGCAGGAGATAGGGGTTTGATCCCTGGGTCAGGAAGGTCCCCTGGACAAGGAAATGGCAACCCACTCCAGTATTGTTGCCTGGAAAATCCCATGGACAGAGGAGTCTGGCAGGCTACTGTATGTTTTGAAGGATTCTTGACTTTTGTTCCTGATGTTTGATGGTTTTGAATCTATTCCATTTTGGTTTGATCTGGTGCCTTTTTCGCTGGAGTGTCTTGTATAGATTTCTTTACTGGAGCTTTTTCTTCAGCTTCCTTTTCATTAGCAAGTTTTGCTTGTTTTCTGTGGAACCTTGCTACCACTTGCAGATATACTCCAGAGTTTCACGTCCTTCTCTTCGTCGTCTTCTGCATCTTCTAAGAGCTGTCCACTAATAACTACAAGCCCTGAACCACTTTTGGACCACAGGTGCCGTTCAGCTCCCCAGGGACAAATTAGCACGGCCAGGGCTGCTTCGTTGGGACCACCTCTGCTCTAGCAGTGTGCGCTTCATCCTTTGCACCAGCCCTGGAACTGACCTCTCTGGAGAGAGGAAAAGGAGACAGAGTCCAAGCTGAGTATAACTGACCTATCTCAAGATAACTGCTCATCTTCATCATTATCCACTTTAAAGTCATCTTTGTTGGTCTTTAGTTGACAACTGAAAGTTGGTTCCAGGGCCCCAGGGGCACACCTGTAGGTGGGAGAGAGGGTGGGCAGAGGTGAGTGACTGTACTTGCAGAGGGCTGTGAGCAGGGTGGAGTCACACCAGGGCAGAAAGCTTTCAGTTTTAACTGTGATGTAGTCCAGTTTATTTTTTCTTTCATCACTTGTGCTTTTGGTGTCATATCTAAGAACCATAATCCTCGTTGCCTAATCCAAGGTCACAAGGATTTATACCTGTGTTTTCTTCTCTGGGTTTTATAGTTTTAGCTCTTAGATTTAGGTCAGCATTTTTGGTGAACAGAATTTCTGTAGTTTTTGTATGTGACTACCCTGGGATCATTAAAAGAGTTTATCATCTTTTAAGAAGTTTTATAGTTTCTCATCACATTATTCTTAATCTACCAGAAGTTGAATTTTTATGTCTGCCTCAAGATAAAAGTCAATACTTTTTCCCCCATATTATTAATTTATTAAAAAGTTCATCCTTTTCCAGCTGCACTTTTAGCTCTATTATAAATCAGGTTTGGACTGATTTCTGGGCTTTAGTGTTCTTTGTGGTATTGATGTAGAAATATAGTAGATATCTGGATTTTTGATTTATCTCTTTTCCCTAGTAGTTCTCAGTTTAAAAGAAAATTGGGGTAAAATTGACATTATATAGCATCATGATTTTATATTTACATACATTGCAAAATGATCTCCCCAGTAAAGCTAGTTAACTATCTCTCGCTATATATGGTTACAGATTTTTTTTTCTTTTGATGAGAATTTTTAACATCTACTCTCTCAGCAACTTTCAACTATACAATAAACTGTTGTTCAGTATAGTCACCAAACTATGGTCAACTATAGTTTACATCTGCATCCCTTACTTATTTTATAATTGGAAGCTTATACTTTTTGACTCCTTTCACCCATTTGGTCCATCTCTGCCTGCCCCTGCAACCACCAGTCTGTTTGAATCTATGAGCTTGTCTGGTGTCTGTCTGTGGTTTTGTCCCAGGGCTACTTAACTGTGAAGAACAAAATGTGATTTCCTGAAACCTGTTTATTTCTTTCTCTATACCTACTTAATGGACATTCTAAAAGAAGGCCTTCTGAGCAAAGGAATAAAAGGGCATGGTTGGAGACCTCATTAACATGAGAATGATCGTTTGAGGTTGCATGAGTCCTTTCTGTTCCAAAGTGGAAGTGGAACTCAAAGCTTCCCTCTTGAAGGATTTTTATCCTTTCATTGGGTGTGGTCTGACTTACATGATGAGGAACCTGACTCTCAGTCTTACTTGGAAATGTAGGTAATCTTTTTCCACTGGGCTTTTAGTAGACTTACCACCTTTAACCTTAATGCCTTTTATATTATATCCATGTAGCTGTTTGTTGAGCATTTACTAGGTATCAGTTGGAGTGATGGAAGACAAAAAGCAGTGAACCAAGTTCAGTCCCTACTTACTTCAGTAGGTGATACTCACTGACCATTTATAGTTGTGCTTGACATATACTGAGTCCTTTAATCCACTCAGAAAGCTGTGTGTTAGGTAGGATGAATATCCCCACTTCACATATGAGGGGTTTGTATACTTGCTCCAGATTGAGGTAAGAACTAGAAAGGGTCGTTGGATCAAACTCCTTGTAAAGGGTGACCCTAGGTCCAACCTGGGCAGAGTATTTCACACAGCCTCCTGTGTTGTGGCTGCACACACTAGCAGTTCATGTGCTTTTGAGTTTGCTGCCTCCTCACTGTAGAATATAAAGTCTGATGGGGGAGTGGGGTAGAGGGTGGTGCTGTGCTGAGTTAAGGGTTAACCCTTCAGTGTTCTACCATGCTCTCTCTGCCAGACATTAGCAGGTACTGTGTGTCTATAAGGCAGAACAGCATTATTCCAGGGACACAGAGGGTCCTTGTGATAGAGGCAGATGCAATACCTTCATACATTTAGATTCTCTTACTTAAGTTGTGGTTCAGGTGCCAAGTTTTGTCTGACTCTTTGCAACTCCATGGACTGCAGCACGCCAGGCTTCCTTGTCCTTCACTATCTCCAGGAGTTTGCCCAAATTCATGTCCATTGAGTCAGTGATGCTATCTAACCCTCTCATCCTCTGCCCGCTCCCTTCTCCTCCTGCCTTGTTTTTTCCAGCATAGAGTCTTTTCCAGTGAGTCGGCTTTTCACATCAGGTGGCCAAGGTATTGGACCTTCACCTTCAGCAATAGGCCTTCCAATGAATATTCAGGGTTGATTTCCTTTGGATTTGACTGGTTTGATCTCCTTGCCGTCCAAGGGACTTAATGAGTCTTCTCCAGCATCACAGTTCAAAAGCATCAGTTCGACACTCAGACTTTTTTATGGTCCAGCTCTCACATCCGTAATGACTACTGGAAAAACCATAGCTCTGACTTCTGCTTTTTAAATATGCTGTCTAGGTTCTGTCATAGCTCTCCTTCCAGGGAGCAAGTGTCTTTTAATTTCATGGTGGCAGTCACTGTCCACAGTAATTTTGGAGCCCAGGAAAACAAAATCTATCACTGCTTCTACTATTTCCCCATCTATTTGCCAAGAAGTGATGGGACCAGATGCCATGATCTTAGTTTTTTGAATGTTGAGTTTTAAGCCAACTTTTTTACTCTGCTCTTTTACTTTCATCAAGAAGCTCTTTAGTTCCTCTTCACTTTCTGCCATTAGAATGGTATTATCTGCATATGTGAGGTTATTGATATTTCTTCTAACAATCTTGATTTCAGCTTGTGATTCAGCCAGCCCAACATTTCACATGATATACTTTGTATATAAGCTAAATAAACAAGGTGACAGTATATAACCTTGTCGTACTCCTTTCCTAATATTGAATCAGTCACTTGTTCCATGTAAGGTTCTAACTATTGCTTCTTAACCCACATATAGGTTTCTCAGGAGGCAGGTAAGGTGGTCTGGTATTCCCATCTCTTAAAGAATTTACCAATTTGTTGTGATCCACACAGTCAAAGGCTTTAGCTTAGTGAATGAAACAAAAGTAGATGTTTTTCTGGAATTCCTTAGCTTTCTCTGTGATCCAGGGAATGTTGGCAATTTGATCTCTGGTTCCTCTGCCTTTTCTAAACCAAGCTTGTACATCTGGAAGTTCTCGTTTCATATCCTGCTGAAGCCTAGCTAGCATGTGAAATGAGCACAGTTGTCCAGTAGTTTGAACATTCTTTGGCATTGCGCTTCTTTGGGATTGAAATGAAAACTGACCTTTTCCAGTCCTGTGGCCACTGCTGAGTTTTCCAAATTTGCTGGCATATTGAATGCAGCACTTTAACAGCATCATGCTTCAGGATTTTAAATAGCTCAGCTGGAATTCCATCACCTCCACTAGCTTTGTTTATTGTAGTGCTTCCTAAGGCTCACTTGACTTCACACTCCAGGTTGTCTGGCTCTAGGTGAGTAACCACACCATCGTGGTTATCCTGGTCATTAAGACCCTTTTTGCATAGTTTTGTGTACTCTTGCTGCTGCTTTTTTTAATCTCTTCTGCCTCTGTTAGTCCTTACTGTTTCTGTCCTTTATCATGCCCATCCTGGCATGAAATGTTCCCTTGATATTCCCAATTTTCTTGAAGAGATCTCTAGTCTTTCCCATTCTATTGTTCGTCTCTATTTCTTTGCACTGTTCATTGAAGAAGGCCTTATCTCTTATCTCTCTTTGCTATTTGATTCCCTTATTATTTTGCTTTAAATTTATCAGAATACGAAAGGGTTTATCTATCAAAAGATGACTTATGCTGTTTAGTTATTAGTCAAAATAAATCTGGTTGGGTTCATTAGGGCCTTTGGGTCCTTAGACCCTTGTTGGTTAAGTGATTACCCTGTAGAATCAGCGAAGCGTTGCTCAGAAGCACGTGTTGTCTCTGGTGAATAATTACTGGTGGGGCTGACGTGCAGCAGATGCCTGACTCTCCCTTTCTGGGTCTCTTAGCAACAGCTTGAAGAGGAGGCCGCGAAGCCTCCAGAGCCCGAGAAGCCTGTGTCCCCCCCTCCTGTGGAGCAGAAGCACCGCAGTGTTGTCCAGATTATTTATGATGAAAACCGGGTAAGTTCACACCATTCTGTGGCAGCTCAGGGCTTGAAGACCACTGGGCTATACCTTCTCCAGTTGTCTCTGTTCTGTGGTAATGTTAACTGTATTAAAACCTGCTTTCTGCTATAATTTTTTAATGTTCTTAAATTTTGAAGCTTGGTGCTTTTCTTTACATACTGAAGAAAAGTTGATAGTTGTGTCTTAAATTATTTAATATTTCATATTCATGTTATATGGTATAAATACTTATTTTTAACAGTATAATGTTATCAGCCAAATCTCCTGTTGTATAGTGTTAAGTAAGTGTGTAGCACACAATGCAGCCATTCTGTGGTTTTTCACTTTATAAGCGACATTTGATGCCAAGTACACTGTTGTAGTAGAGAATGTGTCATTGGATGTGGGAATGACTTGCATTATCCAGAACTGAGAGTTGGGGTGTAGTTTGAATTTTAGTTATAAAGTGTGAGGCCACTGACCTTTAGGTAGAATTTTGCCTTTTTAGGTCTATTAAAACAATTTCTTCATGCTTATAATTAAAAAGTGTCCATGAATTTAGGAAAGCTGGACCTCAATTCTATGAATAATTTTGTGATGTTGAAGTTGGTTTTTGACCAGAATCCAGCCCAGGAACTAGCAGTTAAAGGAAAACCAACTTCCCCCTAATGTGAATAGAACCTTGTGACAGAGCTGCTTATCATGGGTCTTCCAGAAGCCCCCGTTGAAGGAAGAATTCGTGCTTTATGTACCGTGTTAGAGAACTGGCTTGTCAGCTAAAGGCTACCATCAGCAGAAGTTGGGGGTTGTTGTTTCAGTTGTTTGCCCTGTTGTGAGTGGAGTCACCAGAATCAGTGCATCTTACACAGGCAGCCTACAGCCGTATTATCCCAGATCCTAAAGGAAATGGCTTTGAGAAAAGCAGCTGTGAGCTAGTCATTAAGTAAGCATTTACACGAGTGATCTTGGAGTCAGGTGCATGGATGTGTGTGTATAGATGGATAACTGAGTCATCAGACACCCAATACTCAAGATGATGGTAATTGTCACCAGGAGGCAGAAATGTGGGTTAATTACCAGTTTCTTGACTGGGTTCAAAATCAGTCCAATTTATTGGACAGAACAGCTTCCGTGAAGGTGAGTCCAGTGAGGGTGAAAGGCAGTGGGTGGAGTAAGTGATGAGGATCCCTCAGGGCATGCCTGGAGGGTAGACTTTTATAGAAAGTCTCCTGCTTTATAAAACACACTAGAACAATAAAGCACTTCTGTGGGCTGATTGGCTTCAGGTCAATTTGTGACTCAAGGGTAAAGTAAATAAGGATCAGAGCTGGTGATAATGGAAAAGGATTTTATAAAACACTGAATTCTTAGTATGAGTTACTTTTCAAGTATGTTGAATCCAGTGATATTTATTAATTGATTGAATTGCTTAATTAGCCTTCTCTTACAGGCTTAATAAACAGTTCCAGTGTTAGTGGGTTCTGCGGTTGCCTGACTAGGATGTGACAGAGAATCCGGTTTGTGTTTGATTTATGTGTGTGCTCTTTTTCATTAGTTAGTGTGGTACGTGTTCCTCGATGCCCATCAGCAGAGCCGGAAAGCTCCTTGTGGACCTCTTCTTGCCACTTCAGCATTTATACACTCAGCTTGTTACACATTCTGTGTAGAAGAACCTAGCTTGAAATCTGTGTTAATATTAGACTTACAGTGAAGATTGTTTTTAACTCAGTAACCACAGAAATCATCTTTTAAAACAAATTCTTGGCAGAGCTTACCTGGAAGAGATCGAAGCCGGGTCACCTTTAAGGGACCTGGAAGGGAGTGTTTGGCTTCCGGAAGGGCGTTGCGATGTGGTTCGAGGTTCTCCCCGGGATCGCCGTCATGGGCATGTGCTTGTTCATCCCGGAAATGGCCACCGCACACATCCACAGGTTCAGTAACAGGGGCAAGGAAAAAAGGGTTGCCCGTTATTCATATCAGTGGTATTTGATGGAGATAGGCGTGTCTCTGGAGTAAACCGTTTATGTGTCAATGGGTTTGGAGAACATTGATTAAGGAAATGTTTTCCTGGTTGATGAAGAACAACTCAGTTATGCTCTTCTATCCCTGCTAGTAGATTATGCTGTATATTGTGTAGCATGCATTGTATTTTGTAGTGTGTAATAAAAATAAAAAATAAAATCAGAAAAACAAATTCTTTTTGTATCCGCTGTTGCTAGTTGTCTGCTGTGGTGGTGCTTGTGCAGTAGGTCCTAGATGGTAGCAGGGGTCTCCAGGGGGCAGGGTGGAGGTCCTCGGGGGCGGAAGTGGAGCATGCAGCCTTCCTTACTCCTGACCCTGACCCGAACCTTTCTCCTCACCAGCTGCCTTTTGTCAGACCTTTGCCCTATCTGTGCTTTTCATGAATGACCTTACTCATTTTGACTCAGAAGGCAGAGAGCAGTGGTTGGTGACAGGGGTCGTCCCCTTCTTGTTTGTCAGCAGCACATGCTGGTTGCAGCCTAACATGTCTTGAGAGACTGGGGCCATGATCTGAGAGGCGACTTCTTTCTTTTATTTAGGACGTTAATGGGAAGCAGAAAACTGCTCACGCTGATGGTTAGCTTTAAAACTGTCTTAGTGAGAGAACAAGTGCTCTGCATCATAGTTAAACTTGAGGCCAAGATTCATTTAGTCTCTAAACAGACGCTTCTCAACTATTTTTAATAGTTTAATTTGCTGTCACCCTTCCCAGTTGTAGATCCCAAAAATATTTGTCAGTGCTCTAATTTCAGTGTTATAATACATATTGAAAGAGGGGTGTGGAGTGTAGTTTTCAGAAACATTTATGCTTTGGTTGAATGATTTGCAAGTTACTGTGGCACTAGTTTCACTAGAAGAAAGAGATTGACAATAGAGAACGTACTCAGTGCCAATAACCCCTCGTCACTGAGGCCATTGTCCTGGAAACTATTTCTCTCTTTCTGCTACTCTGCAGATTTGGTTAATCAATGAGGAGCCTCAGTCCTGCCTCCTGAGTGTTGGTCTGGTCAGTTGCTTCTCTCTTCCTCCTTTGGCACTAGCTTATTTTAACCCATCACCTCACATAGGTGCTGAATTTCCTTCCTTCAGTCTTTTCTTTCTAATCCGTCCTTCATATTTGAGACCTCCAGTGTGATTTCCAAATAGAACTTTTTGCTAAGTTTCTATTTCTCTCTTTCTCCCAAGTAGCCCAGCCTTTTCATCAGGGCTCACATGCCTGCCTGGCCAGCCTGCGGGCCTGGACTCCTTTCTTAGCACTACCAGAACAGGTGTGAGTGTCCCCTTGATGACAGTGCTTTTTACCCTGTAATGTTGCCCCAGTGCCAGGCGTCCCTGTGTCTTGCTCGTCTTGTCTGTCGAGTGCAATCACTTCAGGACCCAAAGCAAGGATCATTTTCTCTGTGAAGCCTTCCAGGACTCCTTATCCTCCACACCAGAAAGTCAGTCTTATTCATTGTTTGCTTAGGGTCTAGCAGGTGCTTGTCACATAACATATTCAGTGTGTGTTTGAGGCATTAATTACTTCTATCTGTAGATTTAGAACAAAGTTATATTATGTAAATGTGAAGGTTTTAAATTAAAATGTTTCTGCCAAACAATTGATAGGTTAATCTGTTCTTAGCAGTTTAGCCAACATTAAGTCAAATATTTAATAAAATTTTGCAAAACTTAAGTCTTGGAATATGCAAACACCTTCTAAATATCAGCTCTAAAATTAATCCTGAAGAGGTAAGTGCTTTTAATTAATAGGATACCAGTAAATATTTGCCATAACATAATTTCCCCCTTGTTTACCAGTATTATTTGTTTACAGTTCCACTTGGCCAGCTTGTTCTTGGTTGAAGAACAGGCTGTAGACTGTATAGTGGTGGAGTGCCTCTAGAAGGCAAATTGAAAAACTGGCAAGTGTAGATTATCTAGAGAGATTATCATTGAAGGTGTTAGATATTTCCAAATTTATGACCTGTGATTATGTTATTTGTGTGTTATTGAATACATGCCTTATAGTTAGTAAATTTGAATTTTCTGGTATGTACGTTTGGCTTTTTGAGAACAGTTGTTCTCAACTGCAGGCTTTTTTGATTGTTATAACTTGTAGCGGGGTGGAGTGCTGGTGGCATCTAATGGATTGAGACTGGGGTACTGCTGAGTAGCTTATAATGCACTGGGCAGTCCCCATAAGAAAGAGACATCTGGCCCAAAATGTTAATGGTACCAAGGGCAATAAGTCTGCCTTAAAATTGTCAATAGAAATAGAGTTCATGCGGCACATTGTATGGGTTGTTACAGTTTTGTATTTGACATTTTTGATAGGTTTATTTTTCATCTCAATAACATTTTGAGTTTCTTGGAGTTCAGAAAGTACATTACACTAGTTTGAGCCTTCTACACTGGTTAAACATACTTCTTTTCACATAATATATGCTAAGTAAATCTTTGACCGATTGACTGATAAAGGAAAAGGAGAATGTTTAAGGGAAAATCTTTCTTTATACTTGGGGATCCTTCTTAATTTCATTCCCACGATGTCTCACATCAGAAGTCCTGGAGAGTTCCTAACTGCAGTGTGTGGACAGTGGGAGTCTGTAGTGGACAGGGAACCCTTGTGACCAGTGAGCACGTGCTGGGCAGAGAGAGCTGAGAACCTTGACACTGTTACCGGATATAGAATTCCAGCTTAAACAGCTTGAGTGTCGAATTTTGTTGTATTTCATTTGTCTATTAAAGGTAGATTTCTGCTAGATAGCACTTTGGTCTAGATGATTTAACTTTTGAAAAAGACATGTGGTGTTGGTTTAGTCTCTAAGTTGTGTCTGACTCTTGAGACCTCATGGACTGTAGCCTGCAAGGCTCCTCTGTCCATGGGCTTCTTCAGGTAAGAACACTGGAATGGGTTGCCATTTCCTTCTCTAGGGGATCTTCCTGACCCAGGAATCTAACTGGGGTCTCCTGCAAGACAGAGAGATTCTTTACCAACTGGGCTATGAGGGAAGCCCCAAAAGGCATGTAAAAGTATATAATTCAACATTTATTCACTAATGAATACTTTGAGTAATTCAAACTAGTTTTTCTCTGTTATTAACAAGGTTTTCTTAAAACTAGAGAATATACTCATTATAAGCTTTTCTTCAAAGATACCAGTTTGGCCTACCATGGTAAAGATTGCCAACTTTATGTTATTTTGTGTTTTTAAATCATCTTTAAAGATATGAAGAGTTGAAGTTTTAAACATGTTTGAGGGATTCATTTCTAATAGTGAATCTCTGCTTCCTCTCCTTGGAATCTTATTAGTAATATCTATTTGCTTTTAAGAACTTAGCAATTCTTTGGGTTTTGCTTTCAAAACACATGTTTAGATTTGACTGATTTGGTGAAGGAGTTATGAAAACAAAATTAGTATTTTAGCCTATCATATGAAAGAAGAATATTTGGAAGTAAGGATAAGTTTGACTATATATTGGCCTTTAGGTAAATATTATTGAATTAGAAGTCATTTTGCATTTAGGTAAAGTAATTTTTACTTATATAATAATATTTTTATCTGTAGAAAAAAGCGGAAGAAGCTCATAAAATATTTGAAGGTCTTGGCCCAAAAGTTGAACTGGTGAGTAAAAAATTTTTTTCGTGTCTAATGCTCTTTTTGAAGCAGTTTTTCTTGGGATAAGGTGGAGTATGGTCGCTTGATTCAGGATGAGAGTACTGTGGCCGGACAGTAAGGGTGATAAGCTTGAAATAATATGCACAAACTTGGGACCTTTGCAGAGGCATTTTCCTGATCATGTTTTTGCCCGAGCAGCTGTTAAATCACTGAGGTAGAAGGAGGAAGAAGTAATAGCAGAAATGGAAAACTCTTTGAATCATCTTGTTAGGGTAATAATGGCATTTAATCCTCCTTTGTCTTTCAAAGTTAAAAAAAAAAATCTATGAGTGAAGCGACTATGGGGTACAGTGGATTTCATTGTTAGCAGATGGGGTGGACAGAGTTATTCAGAGAGGCCAGCTAAGTCTGGAGGTTGTGGCTGAGTGTTTGTGTGTAGACCCATTAGCAGTACTTTACCTGAGCTTCCATTGATGTGTAGGGAGTGTGTCTTTGTCTCTTAGTAGGCAAGTGTACAACATTTTGTTTATAAATGTTTGGTTTATTTTATAGCCACTCTATAACCAGCCGTCAGACACCAAGGTGTACCATGAGAACATCAAGACGTAAGTATTGATCATCTTTGGAGTTCTTGAGTTAAAGACCGTATATTCTATAGAGAGACCATTTTTACATTATCTGCTGACATAGTACTATAATGTAGTGTAGGTGTGTTTTAGATTTGTGTAATTTGCTGTCGTTTTACTATATGTTATCTTCCTCTGGCTTTTTGGGGGTTGGGGTAACAGCTTTGAGTTTCCGAGGCCAAAAAATAAAATAAATGATTGCATAAAACTAGCTGGTTTTATGATCTGCTAGTAAAAAAGGTGGATACTTAACATTGAAATGGCTTACCTTGAGGCTTGAATTTTTTGCCTCCTGTTTTGTCTTTTTTTCAGTGGAGTACCTGCAAGGCGCATGATGAAGTAAGATAATGAAGCTTTTTCATTTAAGACTAGTGATGACACCGTCCCCCACCAAGCCACATCTGCCATTGCAAAGTAGAAGTGCCACGGATCATTTTATCATTATTCAAATCCTATTCTAGGGAAATCCCTTCCATGACTCTTGCTAATGACGGTATTTGTAGACCCTTCTGCCGTTTCATGCCCTGGTGCCTCGGAAGCGCTCAGCCCTCACGTGGGTGCGGAGACTGCTCCACAATGTAGCTGGCTTAGCCTTGCTCCTCCCAGACACCAGGCCTTTCTGGATGCACATTTTGGAATAAGAAAATAAGTGAAAAGAAAACCTAATTTCTTGATCTGATTGAAGTAAGAGAGGAAGCTAGATAGGTATCTTTTTTTTTTAATTATCATATTTTAAGAGAATTTTAGATGAGTTATTCTTAGTTTGTAACAAAAATGTGATATTTCTTCTTTATTATGTTTTATTAACTATAACCAGAACATTATACTTATTTACTAGTACAGTTACTAATGAGCACATTGATATTTATATATATATATATATATAATTAAAAAAAATTTTTCTTACTGAGAGTATATGCAATAGTTAGCTACTTTGCAGAAGTGGTGGCAAATATAATTTGCATGGTAGTATGCATGACAGAAACTGAAATTTGAATGATTTTAACTTTTGTTAAGTAAGTGGTTTATAATAAAAGTCATATACCTAGAATTTTTCTGTGAGATGCTGCTGTGGTCTTTGACAACCCTTAGAACTAGGTTAGGCAAAACATATAAAATATACCTTACTTTGGAACTGTTTAGCTGTTCTAACATTTTTAAAAAGGAGAATAGCGGATAAAAATCTAGTTGGCTCCTTTTAATAATTTTTTTTTTCCACAAAGCTTCCATTATGTTTGTGTTCTGTCTTTTCCCTGATAGTTGCTGCAGAGCAGCCCTGTCTGATTTATTTCATATTAGCTATCGTCCTGCTATAGTGTTTAGCACACTATCCTGAGAAGGAGTTCTTCATGTAAATTCTTAGGAACCATTGTAAATTATATTTATTGATTGTCTTTTGCTGTTGAGTAGCACATAATTACAGCGAGAGCAAACTGCATACATGGAAATGCTTCCATGCTTTCCACTGCACACCATCTTGTGAAGTACCGTCTACTCAGCTACGTGTGTCCATACGGATCGTTCAGTAGCTGTTCTGTCATTATCATCATTTGCTTTGTATGAAATAGCAAATGTTCCTTTCAGTAATTCTCTTTAATCTCTTGGCTCCTTTTCCATATAGCCAGCTCCTGACTGTTCATGCTTATTTAAGTGGAGCCAGTGTCAGTGTTAGTCCGGAGTGGCAGATAACCAAAAAAATTACTTCTACTTGCCTTGGCTTTGTATTTATATTTGAATAATCAGCTTGAAATCCTTTCTGGAAGTAGGTGGGGTATAAATATTTATATTTGAACCTGCATGCCATTGTTTTTGAAGGTTACAGTGCTTCATATTTCAAAAGTGAAACTGTTAAGTTATAAGGGAGGACTTGCTGTCCTATCACATTGCCCTCCCCATGACTTCTTAGAGTGGACTGCGTTGTTTCTGTGCCTGAAGAAAGCCTCTGTTTACGGCAGAGTCAGCCCTCTGTGTTGGTACACTCTGAGGAGGCAGGGCAGCGTGGACTTGTGTTAGGAGGTAACTGTGAAAGCTTGGCCTCCTCTCCACCTCCCTCCTCCCAAGAGTGAACCAGGGTGCTTAACCTCACTAGGATTCTTAAGAAGAATCAGTAATTGTTATAACTTGAAAATAATATTTGCCTTATGAATGTAATAGTTGAAAATGAACTCTTTGTGTTAAAGCCTTACTATAGAATGGGAGGAAATTTAGTCCTAATTATTGGAGGAGTCTTGTTTTGCAGGGTGAAAAAATTAGGATTAACTTTGATTATATTGTATATTCTTAAGTGATCTTTGCTTGTTTTTCAGTGTCTCTGAAAACAAAGTGAATGCACTATTGAATTGTACTTTTTCTTAATGTCATACAACCGTATTTTTCTCTTCTAGAAACCAGGTGATGAGGAAAAAACTCATTTTATTTTTTAAAAGAAGAAATCATGCAAGAAAACAAAGGGTGAGGTCCTATCCTTGTTCACTGAAATTTGTTCAGCTTTCCCGTCCGTGCTTCTTCAGGCATTCGCTTTCCCATTGTTAGTGAGAACGGTTCTTGACCACACTTGAGAGCAGGTGCTGATTTGTAACTATAAATGTGACTTAGACATCAATCTGAGTCTAGTAACATTTTGATATCATAAATCACACTTAATATCATCAAATTCTCTTGGTCATCTGTGTATAGCATTTTCATCTAGCCAAAATAAAGAAAATGGTGAGTAGTTTAAAAAAATATGAAAGAGAAGTAGGATGATCTCATTTAGTCTCTTAACCTCAGACAAATTGGGTAAGTTATGGTCATGCCGATGAGGCATCACTGTTCTTTCTTGTTAGAATCTGGGTCAGCTAAAGTTCAGCTTTTTCAAATTCACGGTATTCTTTGTATTTATTATGACTTGCAGTCTAAAAATTTTGTGGTTATAATCTTCATGGAAATTAAGTTACAGAAAATATGATGCCACTGTTCTTTTATAGTGTGTTCGTAATAATTTTAGACTGTTAATTCATTTGAATGGTTTCTTACTGAATAAATGATATATTTTGATTCACATCAGAAATGAACTTGTACCTTGTATTTAAGGACCTGTTAGTTTAATGAATTGTAAGAGTCACCAGCTTTTATATGGTATATAACTCCTAATGTTCTAATCTGGCAGTCTGGGCCTTCAGATACTTTCTTAAATTATCAGTCTTGATTTTTTTTTTTTTTTTTTTGGCCAAGAACATACACATATAAATAAATTAGCTAAAGTGTTTTTTTTCTGTCCAGTAATTTTGTTTTAATTATGGTAATTGCTAAATTTGCTATCCAAAGAGGCAAACATAGAGGTCCAGACTTTGTTCTTATACTTCACCGAGTATTTAGTGATGAACTTTGTATGTTCACTGACTTGCTTCGTAAATACTTGTTGGCAGTTTCCCCTTTTCCAAGAGTGAACCAAGGTGTTTTATCCCACCAGGATTCGTAAGGAAAATCAGTAACAGTGTAATTATAACTTAAAAGTAATATTTGCCTTATAATTGAATGTAATAATTGAAAATGAACCCATGTATTATTCTACAAAGGGAGTAGATAGCCACGTGGCTTTAGCCCTCGGGAGTCTAAGGAGGAACAGGGCAGATGAGGGCACGGGCGATTACTGTATTGTGGTCATCTTGTGGTTCAGGACGTCCAGATGACTGAGAGCACGTAGGGGACAGCTGGCACATAGTGGACCCCAGGAAAACCAGCTGTCTGCCAACTTGTACAAGCTTGGGAAGGGCTGGGAAGTGGAGGGAGCATGACAGGGCAGGGGAGCCAGGCCAGGTTGTGCATGGCCTGAGGGTCAGGAGGGGGCTTGAGGTCAGATGCTGAGGTCATCTGTGAAATGTTTAAGCTGAGGAAGGGAATGTGCATCTAGTTACACCTCAGGGTGCGTGGGAGTCGTGTAGGAAGGAGGCAAGGGGGTGACTTGGCGGTAGAGCCGAATGAAAGTAGATTCAGGCCCAGGAGGTGGACGGGTGTCAAGGAGACAGAGGGAGTATGGGGGACAGCGCTTTCCCTCTCTTCCCTTCCTGGGCCATCTTGAGCCCTTTCACACTTTTCTGTTGTTTTGTACCAATGGTCCTGTGCCCACAGTACAGGGTTCTTTCTTCTCTGTTTAAAGAATGAAGTCACACATTCATTTCTCTAAAAGCATTCATTCTCGATTTCATGTAGTTTACTGGATTTCTTTTTGTCATAGAGTACAACCAATTTCTGCCTTTTCCAGACTGTAAAAATGTTCATTATATGGCATTATTTATAGTAAGAAAAAATTGCAACTAACCAGAACTTCCAACAGTAGGAGGGTGGTCTAAGTTTGAGTGTTTTCTTTGACTGATGGAAAGGTGACAACAAAATGTTAATCTGCTTGCCTTTGGGATTACAAACTATTTACATATTCTATTTCTTATTTTCCTGACAATGAAGACTTAATTGTTATCAGAGTGGCTCAGCATGTAGTTTGTTGATTTGTGTAGTCTTAATGTTGACTAAGAAATCCAGCCATGATAGGCTCTGTGTGTGGATCTTTCATAGAAAACAGCTCCCTGTCTTTCTCTTCTTTCAGATCAAGGACACCTTTTCATTCACAGTTGAGTCATAGGCCAAATGTCCTTCTGACTTAGCCTTAAGAAGTAACCTGTTCTTTTAAAAGTATTAGGTTTGTCAGAATCACAGAGTTTAGTTTAATTATTAATTTGCTACGGGTATTTAATAGGAACAAAAAATCTGCCAACGTTATGATCAGCTCATGGAGGCATGGGAGAAAAAAGTGGACAGAATAGAAAATAACCCTCGGAGGAAAGCTAAAGAAAGCAAAACAAGAGAGTACTATGAAAAGCAATTTCCAGAGATTCGAAAACAGAGAGAACAGCAAGAACGGTTTCAGCGGTAAGTGGTTTGATGTTTTTCTGTGAATCATATTTTTAATTTTTCACAATATTTATTGTCACCTGAATCTAACCATTAAGAAGGTTCATAAAGAATTTTGTTATGTTTTTCCTTTTTTTAAATAAATCAAATATAGTTGATTTACAGTGTTGTACCAGTCTCTGCTGTATAGCAGAGTGACTCAGTTTTACACGTACATACCTTCCTTTTTAAATATTCTTTTCCATTATGATTTATCCCAGGATATTGAATATAGTTCCTTATGTTATACAGTGGGACCTTGTTGCTTATCCATCCTATATATAATAGTTTGCATCTGCTAATCCCAAACTCCCAATCTATCCCTCCCCCACCCCTTGGCAATCACAAATCTCTTCTCTACGTTTATGAGTCTAAGAACTTTTATTTTGAATATAAAACTTGGTTATCAATTAGCAATGTTTATGTCTTGGTGAATCTAATAACTTTTTATATTTAATCATGCTGTTGAATCTAAATTTAAGTGAATATGTTGAAATTAACTCTTCAGTTCTTGAAAATGCTCATTCCTTTTGAAATGACAGTAAGAATAAGACAGTGTTTCATGGTCCTTCGCTACCCTTCAGCATAATCAAAAGTCTTATTAAATTGTTTGCTAATTAAGAAATTCTCTGTTATTGGTATGTAGTTTCTGATTTGTTTTTACTTTAGAGGACAAGTGCTTTTGCAAAGGTAGAATCTTTAGTTGCCTTTTCTGCTGTCTCATGTACGTGAGTCATGAAAGCCCTGGTAACCACAGTTAAGTTGTTGTGAGGAGTGATGATTGGATTTTTGTTCCCCTCCCTTTAAAAATGTTTTATGAATTTTTCTAAGTCTGCTATCGTGTGCTGTGGAAGGCAGACAAAAGACTGCTATTTGAAATGAAAATGACACCAATAACTAGTTTTCCAGATGTTTCCTGCAAATAGTTCTGCCATTTGAATTTAGACTTGTAACCTTTAAAAAGAAATCTTAGCATTTAAATTGTTCCTAATTTTATAGATAAATGACTTAAACATATTGCTTAAAAGTAGTTACTCAATAGCATTTTAGGTTTTTTCCCCCTGACTTCTAGTCCCACTCAGAAAGCAAATTGATGTAAAAGTAATTAATTGATACTTCTTTATAAAAGGCCTTTAAATATATATGTAATTTCTCCCTCATATTTAGAGTTGGGCAGAGGGGAGCTGGTCTTTCAGCCACCATTGCTAGGAGTGAACATGAGATTTCTGAAATTATTGATGGGCTCTCTGAACAGGAGGTAAGACACTTAATTAATTCATGTTAATTGATTAGGCATTTTAGTGTCATACCCCATGAACTAAGGGTTTATTTGTATATATATGAGAGAAAGCTTACGGCATATGGATTTTTCCAAAGTACATGGCCTACTATAGAAGGTTTTAAACAAGGCTGCCCTGAGATCTTATTGGCGTTTTATGAAGATGGCTTCGGCAGCAGGGAGGCCTGGAAAGAGGTGAGGACACTGTTACGATTAAAACTAAGGGCCTGAATCAGGGTGACAGTGGTAGAAATGTGTTAAGAGGGGCCTTATAGGACAGATGAGTAGAAGGCAGAATGGATAGGACAGGAGTTGGGGGAAAAGACGAGCAGGTTAGAGGATGGGCTGCTGCTGCCGTTTTCCTGAAAGAGCAAAGGAGCAGGTGTTTGTGTGTTGGGTTGTGGACCTGAGGTTCATTGGGGGTGGAGTGGGGGGTGATGTCTAGAGTGTGATTTCTAGCCAGCCGAGCCTGGGAGAGATCGATACGATGTTAATAAATCAGTTCTGAATAAGAATAAATTTCAGTTCCTAGCACTGAGTCTTCATGGCTGGGTTCATACTCTCTGAAGTTTGGTCCAAAAGCCATGTATTAACTTTTGCTAGTTTTGGTTTGAAAATATGGCTTTTTGAAAACCTCATCTCTCAATTCTGAAGTGGTGGTCCTCTTAAGTAATAATCAAAGACAATTATTATATTCCTGTACATTTCAGGGTTTGTGGCTGTGATCTCTGCAGTGATGACTAACTCTGCATTTAATTTCTTTGCTTACTGTTTGAACTGATTCTATAAGGGCGGGGGGAGGGGGGCATCTGTAAGCAACCCAAGCTAGTATTAGGTGAATACTAGCTAAATGTGAAGCTAGTGAATGTCAAGGTGAATGTCAAGCTAGTGTGTCTGTCCCAAACCACATTTTGGTGTTTAGACAGACTGAGGTAGAATGTGCTAAGTCGCTCCAGTCGTTTCCGACTCTTTGCGACCCCATGGACTGTAGCCCTCTAGGGTCCTCTGTCCATGGAATTCTCCAGCAGGAATACTAGAGTGGGTTGCCATTTTCTCCTCCAGGGGATCTTCCTGACCCAGGTATCAAACCCGTGTCCCTTATGTCTCCTGCATTGACAGGTGGGTTCTTTAGCACTTGAGAGTCCCTGTAAAATGAGAAACTCTGTCAGGAATTGACTAAGGCAATGTCCACTGCTAGAAGAGTTTTAGAAGAAGACCTAGCCTTGTGTTGGGGTCAGTAGTTATAATTTTTGGTACAAGATTTCTCCTGGAAGTTTGTGCTTATAAACTTACTGGCTTAAGCTTTGGGAAGATAAATTATATAACTGAAACCAAGTTTTAGTTGAAATTCGAAGGATGATAGTCTTAAATTTGCAGTGGAAAGATTATGTAAGTTTAGCAAGAAGTGTTTGATACTTGAGTAAGTTTAGTTAATCTAAAAACAATGACCTTAAGATTTTGGTTCCTATCTGCGTATTTTTCTATTTTATTATTCTATAAAATGATGTTGAGACTTTTTAAAATGAGGCAATATTAATGTTAATAAGTGCTTCATAAGGTCATTTCTTCAGTGATCTGACATCATTGTGTGTCCTTTAGGTCTAAGATCCATCTGCTGCGTTTAAGGAAAGAACTCTTCTCACATTGTAGTGGTGGATTTAAAAAAGTACATGTACTTTCTGCCTCTCTGCCTCTGTTATTCATACAATGAGTATTTATTAGATTCGTATATAATGACCATATGTTAGATGTTATGGTACCACTGCCATTGTCATTAAAGTGCATATGTGGTGTTTCAGTGTCTGTTAAGATAGTCTGTGGCCCTCTTTAAGTTTAATTCTATGTACATTGCATTTCTTCTTTGTTTTCCTTCAGAATAATGAGAAACAAATGCGACAGCTCTCTGTGATCCCACCTATGATGTTTGATGCTGAACAGAGACGGGTCAAGTTCATTAACATGAATGGGCTCATGGAGGACCCTATGAAGGTTTATAAAGATAGGCAGTTCATGAATGTTTGGACTGACCATGAGAAGGAGATCTTTAAAGACAAGTAATTTAAATTTTAAATTATTCTCTAATAGAAGCTTATATGAGTTAGTGAAAAATATTGGCATTTACTTGTAAATTGAACTGTTTCCCCCAAAACATGGCCCCATTTTGGCATTTGAATAACGTGGGAGGCAGAGAAGACAGATAGGATGCAACCTTCCTGTAAATTTATAGCTGGAAATATAGGTACCAGCTTAGAACAGAGTTGTGGAGGCATTTTAAGAGTGGTACCCAAACCTGAGTGGTGTCAGAATCACTGGGGGTGCATTTGAAAGTTACAGATATCTGTGCAATACTGTATCCCAATCCAGTCAGTTCCTGGTGGACTGTGCTCAGGAACCTATGCCCTTTAAGAGGACATTGGCCTTTAGGAGTCACTAGGAATTAGTCTACATTATATTTGTATTCCCAAGGGCTTCCCCCACCTCTTTTTAAGTTGTTAAAGTGTGTGTGTGTGTTGTTCTTGTTTTACTCAGGTTTATCCAGCATCCAAAAAACTTTGGACTGATTGCATCTTACTTGGAAAGGAAGGTAGGAAGTGGTTTACACTGAGATTGTTGATAGATTTGGGTTGGTTGCTGCTTTGAAGGTTTTGTGTGCTAAAGCACAGAAGTAGTTAAATAGTTTTTGCAAAGGGCTTGACATAGAAAAGATTCTTATGTGAATAATATAGTGGTGTTTACAGTCATATGATGATGATTCTAAGTACAACACAGACTAATTTTCATGGTTAATGAAAATGACCTGATACTATGTTTCCCTAAAAACACACAGGTTACAGTGTTTTTCCGAACATCATTAAACTTCTAATTAAAATTTCAGAGTCCTGATTTTCCCTGAATTTGTTCGACAGTGTATTATTGCATGTTCGGTTTATGAACAAAATATTTAAAGAGACATTTTGAATATTTACTTATATAGAGGAAGAAAGAGAATTTAGTTACTGGTTAATAAGAAAGTGCTTGAATGCTTCTGATAGTTCCTGGTATCTTTTACATAATTTGTGTTAAGACAGCTGTAATTGTCCATCAAAATAGTAGATACTATATATATGTATATTTTACAGCCTAGATATGCCTTAAAGAGCTAGCCATTTGTGTTTTTCTCCAGTTTATATTTTGAGAACACTAGAGATTTTCCTTGAAGATGTTGCTTGATTTTTTTTTTTTTAATTCAATCTCATTGGATCCTCAATTTTTTTTATAGAGTGTTCCCGATTGTGTTTTATATTACTACTTAACCAAGAAAAATGAGAATTATAAAGCCCTAGTAAGAAGGAACTATGGAAAACGCAGAGGGAGAAACCAGGTATGTTTCATTATCATATGGAAACTATTTCAAAGTTGGTGGACTATAAAGATGAAAAATTTTATAATAGGGGCTTTCTCTGTATTATACTTTAGGCATTGACCTTTCTATCAAATTAATTAGAATGTTATGAACATGCTTTGATTATTTTGAAGTTAATCTATATTTAATGTGTTGCATTTTCTATTTTGAATGCATTTTAAGTTTCTGGCATACCAAAATTAATGAGAAGTTTTATATTTTCATGATACTGAAATTGTGCACGTCAGAGTTAACAATTGTAATATAATTAAACACAAGCACTGTGATATCTTAATGAATACACCACCCTTTCCAGTCCTTTGGTCTGTGAAGGGGACAGGTAGAGTAAGGTGACTATAGAGTCAAGGGTTGTTTGCTAAAATACTTAGAACCTGATTGTTTCAGGTTAGCTTCAATTCTGGGGTTGGAGCACTCGATGTCAGAGGATTGTGTCTAATGCAGTGCAGTGTGTGTTTTCACAGTGGCAGTTCAGAACTTTAGAAGCTCTTTTCCTTCGAATAGCTGGTCAGCTGCCGCCACAGCTCCCTCCTGCTCTTCTGTGTGCCACATGCCCTGAGACCACTCAGGATGGTGGCACCTGTGAACACGACGGCTACTGCCGTCATGAGCGTTCTGAAGTGCTTTGTTCTCCACAGACCCCGCCTGCCTTCCCTGGTCATGCTGATCTCCAGATACAGGTTCCCTCATGATGTGTGGTCAGAAGTGTCTTGTGTGTTCTGTGTCATTGTTTCCTCCAGAGCAATGCCACCTTTTGGGATGTGGTCTCACAGACTTCAGAAGCAGTGTTTTTTGGTCAAGAAAAGTATTGAGTATTTGAGGAGTCAGCTGCGTAAAGGCTGCTGGAGGTTGGGGAAGCCACAGTGGGGTGAGGGGCCAGGACTGAGATCCTAGTAAGGGAGGGGCATCGGTGGGTGGTGTGTGCAGAGCACAGATGTCCCTTTGCTTGTAAGGTTCTGCTGTGGGCTGGTTTCAGGTAGCAGGGCATGTGGGGGTGTTTGCTTACCTGAAGACCCTGGTTGATATTAGGGGCAGAAGAGTATTGGGGGAACATGTGTTGTTCAAACCTGAGGACAGTGGACCTCTTTCCTTGTCTTGAGCTGAGTTGACACTTCCCCATGACTTTTCAGGGCTGTAAACCGTTTCTGGGTTATGCAGCCCGCTCGCTAGGCAGATGGCTGAGTTTGTCATTGGTGTGCCATCTTGTTGGTTCAGATGACAGATGAATGATACCTTTGTGGGGTACAGGGTGAGGTTACTAGCATTTGAAACAGGTCTTGTGACCACTGTGGCATACTCGTGAGTCGGGGTGAATGAAACATTCCCAGTTGTAAAGCAGAACTAGTCACAATTGGAGAGTATGCATTTGAAAATCTTCCCGATTTCTTAGTTTTCTCTAAGGTGATAATGCATACTCAAAAGAAAATGAAACTTGCAATTAAAAGGGTGTGAAGCTGTGAAGGTCAGATAAGGCCAGCAGGGAGTTGTGATAGTGAAACAATCTAGCCGAAGGCCCAGAGTGGAAGAGTGGATTCCATTCTTGATGAATTGTGGAAATTTCATAGAATCAAGATCATGAGGACAGAAAGCAGGATTGGCAACAGTGGAAAGATGGGATGTGGAGGGCTGGGCACATGAATAGATTGCAGAGTCCTGGAAGTGACGCATGCCCACTGAAGATGGTGGTGGTGATGCCCTGTGGGAGGTTTTGATGGGTATGACCTGAAAGTATTTCACACACAGGATATCATGTTGATAGAAAAGGCAGTGACTAGCATCTTGAATCTGAAGAATAATGACAAGGCCTAATGGCCCATGAGAAATGCTGGTCTGGAAGAAGCACAAGCTGGAATCAAGATTGCCGGGAGAAATATCAATAACCTCAGATATACAGATGCTACCACCCTTATGGCAGAAAGTGAAAAAGAACTAAAAAGCCTCTTGATGAAAGTGAAAGTGGAAAGTGAAAAAGTTGGCTTAAAGCTCAATATTCAGAAAACGAAGATCATGGCATCTGGTCCCATCAGTTCATGGGAAGTAGATTTGGAAACAGTGTCAGACTTTTATTTTTTGGGGCTCCAAAATCTCTGCAGATGGTGACTGCAGCCATGAAATTAAAAGACGCTTACTCCTTGGAAGGAAAGTTATGACCAACCTAGATAGCATATTGAAAAGCAGAGACATTACTTTGCCAACAAAGGTCCGTCTAGTCAAGGCTATGGTTTTTCCAGTGGTCATGTATGGATGTGAGAGTTGGACTGTGAAGAAGGCTGAGCGCTGAAGAATTGATGCTTTTGAACTGTGGTGTTGGAGAAGACTCTTGAGAGTCCCTTGGACAGCAAGGAGATCCAACCAGTCCATTCTGAAAGAGATCAGCCCTGGGATTTCTTTGGAGGGAATGATGCTGAAGCTGAAACTCCAGTACTTTGGCCACCTCATGCGAAGAGTTGACTCATTGGAAAAGACTCATGCTGGGAGGGATTGGGGGCAGGAGGAGAAGGGGACGACAGAGGATGAGATGGCTGGATGGCATCACTGACTCGATGGACGTGAGTCTGAGTGAACTCTGGGAGTTGGTGATGGAGAGGGAGGCCTGGCGTGCTTCGATTCATGGGGTTGCAAAGAGCTGGACACGACTGAGTGAGTGAACGGAACTGAACTGAATGAGCCATGTGATGAAGTCATCTCTGTGTTCCTGGGAGACTTTGAGAGTCGATCCTTAATACTAAATGATGAAGAAAGGTGTCATAGGTAGACTTTCTGAAATTTGTAAAAAGATTTTAAACACCATGGTTGAACAGTGTTCTAGAAGGGGCGGTCGGGAACAAGACGGGTTCTGATTCTTCTTTCCACCTGGGTTGGAAGGAGGCATAGTGTAGGACATTTTCTGGAGAAGACCGAAGAGAAATTATCTTAAGGAAAAAGCTAATGGTAGTTTTGGGGAGTTGGTAAAAGACTTTGAGATTCCATCAAAAGTTAAGGAAAATTTTGCTTTGTTCTGGGCAAAGGCATGAAAATGTTGGGTGTGCTGAGGGTAGCCTGAGCACAGACCCTTTGGGAAGGAGCAGAGACTGGAAAGAGGTACTATGCCTGGGATGGTCCTGTTTGGTTAGGCCGTTGGATTTCTTCAATAAACAAACGTAATAGGACTCAACGCAAACTTAATTTTACTTTTCTCTCAGAATCACAATTCTAGTACTCGATACATCAGAGATACAAGGGTCTATATCTTATCTCTCCCAGTCTTTGTTATATGCTTATTTACAGTCACTTAGTTGTAATTACAGCTTAGATATATTTGAGTGTTTACTTTTCACTTTGTTGTATCCATAGTATTTTTCCAAATTGCTTCATTCTTGATAATGACCCTGACTGTCTACTATTCTGATAAATGAATGTTTCCCCCAAAGACAAACAACATAAAGAGGTTTCTTGTAGTATTATCCATAATGATGAAAAAATTGGCAGCATATTAAATATTTAATACTAGGGACAATGGTTTGGTAAATTATAGTTTATCAAATTTCACAGCAGAATTGAAATGTTTGACAGATTAGATGTTGGAATTAAGAGTATCAACCTCAGATTTCTGAGTGGAATCCTAACATTGTCACCTCTCTGGATCCAAACACAAGGAGCATGTGTGTGTGTGTACCCTTGTAAGCAATACATACAGACTACATTAAAGAGCTTTCAGATGATTTTTAATACATGACCCCTAGTTACATTGTGGAGGATTAATTAATAAGTTTAATTTGTTGCATAGATATTTATTATTACAATTTGAGTAGCTATTTCTTTTAACGTTCCAACTTTACAAATGATGGTTCATTCTAGCAGCAAATTGCCCGACCCTCACAAGAAGAAAAAGTAGAAGAAAAGGAAGAGGATAAAGCAGAAAAAACAGAAAAAAAAGAGGAGGAAAAGAAAGATGAAGAAGAAAAAGATGAAAAGGAGGACTCTAAGTGAGTTAGTTAAATATTATTGTTATTTGAAAATAATGAGATTGAATCTATTGAAGGTATAAAGTTTTAGATTTTAGAAAAATAAATGGGATATGTGTTTTGTCACCTAGTAGTTATTTGACATAATTAAGGGGTGGAATATTCTAGTAAGTATAACTTTTGGATTGATGGACTTACTTGCCAGATATGACCTAGTCTGTTTCAGAAGGGATGGACTAAATAATACACAAGTAGTTGTTGCTTGTGTAGTTGTTCATTTCTTTTTAATATTTATTTTGTTATTTCTCTAATCTTCTTGGAAATACTGAAGGTTTGTCTGATTTTGAGGCAGTTAAAGCAGCCTAAATCATTTGTCATGGTTTTTAAAGTGTTAGATACTCAGGCCATTCTAATTTTGTACTTTAGGAAGATGAAACCTATAGTTTTGTTTTTTTTTTTTTTTACTTATTCAGATAAAACATTTGTCCTCACCACGTGGTCAGTGGTTATAAATTACTCATAAGTGCTCATAAGTTACTGCCACATCTCGTTTTGACTTTGTTCTTAAAATCCCTGGTTTGTTTAATGAGCGCGCATACGCTGCTTCTGAGAGCTCAGTCTTCTGGAGGGTACAGAGACCTGCATGACATGTGCTCTTCTCGGGCAGTTTATAAGCCAGGAGGGGAATTAGGCAAGATCCAAGGGAGGAGAAGAAAATGGCCTGGAAGGCATGTGCAGAAGCTGGGAGACTGAGAAGAGCTTGAGATTTTCTTCCATCTGTATAGTCTAGAGGACTTCATGCAGGAGCTAGTGGTCAGTGTGGGTACAATAGAGGGTGTAGCGTGGATGGACAGGCCTCCTTGGGAAATGGCAGATAGTGGTTTCATTAGACTGGGACATCAGACGCCTCAGGAGAAAAGTAGAAGGAGGTTGGGGTTCGATATGTAAAGCCTTAAATCTCAAATGTGGACTTCACTCAGGGAGTGGTATGGCTCTGTTTGGGAAAAGGTAGGCTTAGCATGGCTGAAATGATTTCCTGCCACAGGTCTTCCACTAGAATGTGGCTCTGTGAGCAGTTTAGGATGAACGGAGAGGTGGGAGGCAGGCAGGCAGGCGTGAAAGGCTGGGGCTAGGCTGCTGGGGCTCTGGACATGTGCAGCGGTGAAAGAAGCACAGGTGGTGGGAGAAATGTTAGTGGGATGGAAGGTTCACTGATGGGGAGTGACGAGTATGGGAGAGAGCTGCAGGCGCGATCAGGTCTGTAAACTGGGTGATGGTGAGCGTGCTGGTTTTGTCAACAGCAGGTAGTTGGGGCCGAGGGAGCAGGAAGCAGGGAGGGTGAGCGGGCATGTCTTTGGGTAAATTGAGTTTGTGTTGATGAGAAGCCCAAATGGTTATTCCAGGTAACTGAGAGTTTGGGGGTGAGGGGGGCAGTTTGTTCAGTTTCTGTCTGAAGAATTTTGAAAGCTTTAATCTTTTTGGTGTATGTATACTTTTAAATCACACAAAATGTTCTTTGGCCACTGTTTCTAGAGAAAATACCAAGGAAAAGGATAAGACAGAGGGAACAGCAGAAGAAACTGAGGAGAGAGAGCAGGCCACACCCCGGGGCCGGAAGACCGCCAATAGCCAGGGCCGTCGGAAGGGCCGGATCACCAGGTCCATGACCAGTGAGGCTGCGGCGGCCAGTGCTGCTGCGGCCGCGGCCACTGAGGAGCCCCCGCCACCTCTGCCACCACCGCCAGAGCCCGGTGAGTGGACAGGGCTGGAGCGAATGGGCCACAATTTTGTTTGGGGTTCCGTTTCAGTGCTGGGGTGCCGCAGGAGGGACATCTGGTATGGGCAGCGTAGAAATCCTGATCTAAAACTCTGGCCTTTACATTTGTTAGACTGAAATATCAAAGTCTTCTGAAAAAGAGCACCAGCCCCGACCTCACTACCCTAAGACTGTGGGTTTCCTTTGTACTTAGTTGTAATCCTAGTGTGCGTGCCCCCTTGTTTTCTAAGGTTTTAACTAGGCACGTGTCACGAATGTCTTCTAGTTTCTGATTGATCTTTATTATCACTTTTGGTAGCTGTGAAATGTTGGCCATCTCTTCCCCCTTTAAAGCTAACATAGATGGCACTGTAATGAAAAAAACTGTATTCACCTGGCATTTTCTTTCTGTTAAATTGACTTTCATAGGAATAAATTCTTAGACAAGGAAATACTGGGTCTAAGCATAGGCATTTTTCTCTCTTATTAGGAACTATCTTCATTAGTTTATAAAAGGATCATATTAATGACGAGTCCTGTCACTGGTGGCTCGGTGGTACCAAGTTTATTATTACATGAAGTATTGATATGAAGAAAGTGCAAGTTCTGGGAATGACAAGGATAAAATGAAATAATTTAGACAGGCGAATGGGGACAGATCATGGTGGGCTTTGTTTTGACTATATTCTGCTTTGCTTACAAAACAAAGATTTTTAAATAGATGAGTGTTGTAATTAGATTGGTGCTTTAGAAAGATAACTGGTGAGAGCGTGGAGGTGTGTTTGGAGTTAACAGATTATATGCTTGGTGCTGTATAATCTGTGGATGACTTTTCTCTGACTTACTGAGTTCTACCTTTGTTTCAGTTTCTACGGAACCTGTAGAAACCTCTCGATGGACAGAAGAAGAAATGGAAGTTGCTAAAAAAGGTAAATGATAGTAGTTCAGGTTCTTCGGGTTTGTTTTTGTTTGTTTTTAGGGTTATTAGTAATGAGTGATATGGAACTAATTCCTTTTTAATAAAAAAAAAAAAAGTTCTTCCACAATGGAAGCAGAATTTAGAAGTACACTTAGAAGGTTTTTTTTGACAGTATCCTGCTCTGTAACATACCCCAGTGTGTCTTGTTTGAGGGACCCATTTTTGAGGGATTTAACATTCTCTCTCATTTTATTTTGAATGTCTTGTTAGAGAGCAGGTAAGCCCTTTCAGTTTTACAGAAGAGTTGTGATTAAATGCAATTAATGTTGTTTTGGAAGGTATTTGATAGAAAAAGTCTCTTATTTAAAAGTTGCATTTAATAGAATGATAACTATTTCCTCAGTTTGCATTTAGTAAGGCTAAGTTTGATTACAAATTGCTAAGAAATTGTGCTGTGATTCAAGAGATGAGAGCATGGACTTTACAGCCAGACAGATGAAGGATTGAGTTCTGCCTCTGACACTTGTGTAGCATATGGCCTTCATTTTACTCGGGAACACTATGGGTCTTTTGTTCTTCTGTTCTTGCTTATAAATGACCTGTATAAAGTACAGGTCATACAGTTAGAAATTAGCTAAAATTTCTAAAAGGATAAATAATTGTTTTATAAATAAATTCTTTTTAAGTAAAATAATTTTGAGAAAATTTAGCCAATTCTTTTGAGGGTTAAGGATTTACCTTGCAGTTCCAAAGAGAAATTAGTACAAATAGCTTGACCTTTTAGTGACACATTTCAGATTTATTTTCTATTTAGCTGGTAATGAGTAACACATTTAAGAATCATGTAAACTTTGCCTAAAATACAGCAGTTTAGAGTGTTCTGTCCTCAGAATATTTTTATTTGAGGTGTGTTTGCTGTGACAGTTGTACTCATATGCATTGCTGTCATCTGACCGTCACAGCGCAGTAAATGGATGCCCACGTGGCCACGGTGTGGTCTGGTCCGAGGCACATCCCCACACCCAACTGCTCCTGCCCCTTCCTTTCAGCTTTTGTCATATGCTGGCAGAAACTGGAGGTGATCTTCAGTTTTCATTGTGAAGGAGTCTACTGGTGTTAACCTTGAAAAGTTGATGTTTTCCCCGCCAATTGTTAAATTTGCACTAGAAATTCCTGTTTGGATACACCTATGTCTAATGTACATCTCTGTTTATGCATTTATATGCCCATATTTCATGCACATATGTTTCTGTGTGCATGTGTGTGTCATTTGTTGGAAGGAAGTCAGATTGCATAGGTTCCTGTGATGCATTATGTTACAGAAGGTTTAAGAAAACCTGGTTGAAAAAGAGACACTGATGTATATAACAGTCTTATGGACTCTATGGGAGAGGGAGAGGGTGGGAAGATTTGGGAGAATGGCATTGAAACATGTAAAATATCACGTATGAAACGAGACGCCAGTCCAGGTTCGATGCACCATACTGGATGCTTGGGGCTAATGCACTGGGACGGCCCAGAAGGATGGCATGGGGAGGGAGGAGGGAGGGGGGTTCAGGATGGGGAACACATGTATACCCGTGGCGGATTCATTTTGATATTTGGCAAAACTAATACAATTATGTAAAGTTTTAAAAATTCAAAAAAAAAAAATTCAAAAAAAAAAAAAAAATCTTCCGGAAAGAGTAAAACAACAACAACAACAAAAAAAAGAAAACCTGGTTGATATTTTTGAGGGGATCCTTGATTGGAAATGGACTGGGGACATGTTGATTATACCTGGAGCCTCAAGTATGTGTCTTTACTTGGTGTTAGTCACTCACATTTGATTGCCTTATTAACTTTGTGCTGATACAGTGTTCCCCAGGATCTAGAAGTACCTAACCACGCAGTTGACAGTGTCTGGGCTCTCCCTCCCTGTGTGTCTGCATTGTCCTGGTCCTCTGGGAGATAACACAGCAAGGACAGGGTCACATTCTTCCAATATTGAGCATGTTTGAACTTTGGATAGAAAAATAGAGCTGTTAATGAATTTGTGTCAATCACATTTCAATAAGCATTGAAATGTATCAATAAATAACTGAAAACACAGTGTTAATGATGGTGAGTGCAAGGATTAGGGGTATTGTATTATTTTTCTTGTTTGCTGTATCAGGTGACTATTCAGTTAATGTTTGGTTTGTTTTTAAAATACAGGTCTAGTGGAACATGGTCGTAACTGGGCAGCAATTGCCAAGATGGTGGGAACTAAAAGTGAAGCCCAATGTAAAAACTTCTATTTTAACTATAAACGGAGGCACAACCTTGACAACCTTTTGCAGCAGCATAAACAGAAAGTGAGTGTATCAGAGGTGGTGAATCTTTTACTTACTGTTTTTTGGGGGTTTTTTTGCGCTTCAAAGATTGCTCTTGAAGAAAACTTTTTTGTAGCCTTACCTATAAAGGATATGCTAGTTTCTTGGCACAAGTTGACTCTGTTTATTGCCCGGAGAGAAAAATTTCTGTTAGTAGTAATGGCAGTGCAGTACTTTTGAATTACTGTAAACTGGATTTGAAAAATATAAGCATTTTGGAGTTTGAATTGAAAACTTCAGAGTTCTGTTGACCATATTGAATGAGTTGATCTGGCTTATGAAAAAAGACGTTTTCTCAGAGACTCCATGGGGTAAAGACTAAAAACCAGCAAGTTTTGAAGTGTTACGGAAAAAATTATTTAAAGATTATGAGAGATTATTGAAAATGCGTTAACAAGGAAATTCCAGTGTTCTCAGAGTCTACAGAGCTCTTTGAGGGCTCCATGAATATTTTGTTTTCATAAGAATATTAAGCTGTTCCCTTTCCCACTGTGTGGACATTTGCATCCATGGGGTCAGAGAAGCTGTGAGTGAGAGTGCTGGTACGCTGGTGTGGACCTTGGTGGCACCGCCAAGCTCAGGGCACTCTTCATCTCCAGGCAGTTGCAGCTTTGTTTTTGTAAAACGGCAGTTTCACTTAGTGCCCTTGGTGAAGCAAATAAAACTTGGCTTTGGTAAACCTTGAGCCTTGCACACGTGTCTGTATAATGATGGGCGGGGCAGAGAGCCCTCTGTACTGTCTTGGGCCAGGGTAGCACTCAAGGAAAGGCACACTGGGGTTGTTTGAGCTCCAAGCTAAACAAACCTCGCCTTTGTCATGGAATGTCATTTTTAATTAAAAGCATGACAGAAAAACCAGGCTTTTCAGACCTGAAAGTTTGCAGACATTTTCTTGAAAATGAATGAGCCTGTCTTGAAAGAAAACATCCATTAATATTGGTTGCCATTTTTAAATTTCCAGCTGTTAGGCAAAAATTAAAATTTTGGTAAATATGTGTCTCTCACCATGAGCTTAACATCTTCACACTACTCAAAGACTTTTCTGATGAGACTCTCTAGCTGCTAGCATTATGAGCAATTTTTATTTTTCTTAACATAATTTTCTGTCTTCCACATTCCATGACATTATTTTTACTAGAAAATAAATGTGTATGTTATTTTTATTAGAAAAATAACATTTTTTGGAGGGGGAGAAGAACAGGAGTCTTTCAGGCTTTGGCTGTTTGTCCATGTAGAGTGATAAGTAGTTCCGAAAATGGTTTGGATGTGACTTGATCATTCTGATAAAAGCGATCTATCTGCACACAAGGCCTGTTAGTGGTCCCTGAAGGGACTGCCTGCCCCCAGCCAGGGTGCTTGTCAGACAGGCAGCTGCTGGTCTAGAGTACACCTTCTGCCTCAGCTCAGCTGTGAGAAGGCTTGCTTCTTTCCTTTCAGTTATGTAAATCCAAAGTAACAGTAGTTTTACTCTTCTAGGCCTCACGGAAGCCCCGTGAAGAGCGAGACGTGTCTCAGTGTGAAAGCGTGGCCTCCACCGTCTCGGCACAGGAGGATGAGGACATTGAGGCCTCTAACGAAGAGGAGAACCCCGAGGACAGTGAAGGTACCACCACTCTTCCGTCTGGTTGTGGCGTCTGCTGGCCCACATGCGTGATGGGTGCCTTAGTTGTTTGGCTGTCTAGGGATTGCTTCATTCAGGAAACGAGAACACAGCGTATTTATCATTCAATCACACGTGTATTTATGTAGCTCCTGAGATGGTCCAGGTGCTGCAATTGAAAGGTCTTGAAGGATGGCAGTCCTACCTGAGGCACTAAGTGCCGACATCCATAAGCTGTCACTGTGTCTCTATCGTTGCCACACATGTTGGTTCAGTCAGTACCTTCAGTTTCATTTTCCTCTTTCTTTATTTTATCGAGCTTGATTTATTTCAGCATTTATAAAGCTGAACATGTCATATTGATGTTTTCATGAAAAAAATGTATTAATGTCCCAGAGGCATTGGCCAAAGAAATGTCAAGAAACTTAAATAAAATCCTTTATGCTTTTGAAAAATTAGTGACAACTTCCTCAAAAAGTAAATGTTTTCTTGATTTTTTTCGAATTAAAAAAGGTACCTAATTTAGTTTACATTACTATTAAAGTTTCTGTGAATTTCTTTTAACTGTCCTCTTCTCAAGTGGGGATTTTCACAGTGATTCCAGTAGCTTTTAATATGTTATATCTTAAACGTATTCATGTTTGATGTATGCAAATATTTTCTCTATCTCATTTGCTTTTTATCTTTAAATTACCAGAATTAAAGCTTTGCAGGTAATTAGAGCTGTTTGCATTTTCCTTTGTAGGCGCTTATGTTTTAAGCTTAAAAGGTTCTACACCTTCCAGGAGTTTTAGAAATACTAAATTCTGGTTTTTCTACAAATTGTTGTCATTGGGTTTTAAACTTAAAATTTATCTTGAAATGGGTTTTGACTTTGAGCAATAAGTGAACTTTATTCTGTGAGGTTTTGTGAAAACCGAGGTCAGGTCAGTTCAGTTCAGTTGCTCAGTCGTGTCCGACTCTTTGCAACCCCATGAATCGCAGCACGCCAGGCCTCCCTGTCCATCACCAACTCTCAGAGTTCACTCAGACTCACGTCCATCGAGTCAGTGATGCCATCCAGCCATCTCATCCTCTGTCGTCCCCTTCTCCTCCTGCCCCAAATCCCTCCCAGCATCAGAGTCTTTTCCAATGAGTCAACTCTTCGCATGAGGTGGCCAAAGTACTGGAGTTTGAGCTTTAGCATCATTCCTTCCAAAGAAATCCCAGGGTATTGCCAAAATGGAGAGACCACTGGAGCAGGCTTGCCTGGGGCGAGCTGAGGGGCTGCAAGCAGTCTGAAGGGGTGGCTGGCATTTGGAAAGAGGTCCTCAGAGTTTGCTGACTTCAATAGGGTTGTAACTGGTAGCCAGTATTGCCTGGGTTATAAATGTACATGAAGCTTTTATTTCACAAGACTGGGTGGCTTAAACAATAGAAACTTACCTATTGTATTAGTGCTTAGTCACTCAGTCATGTCCAACTCTTTGTGACCTCAGGAACTTTAGCCCAGAAGGCTTCTCTGTTCATGGGATTCTCCAGGCAAGAATACTGGAGTGAGTTGCCATTTCTTTGTCCAGGGGGTCTTTCCCGCCCAGGGATCGAACCTGGTCTCTTCTGCATTATAGGCAGATTCTTTACCATTTGAGCCACCAGGGAAGCCCTTTAAATTAGGGTCCAATTTTTATGACCTCATCTAACCTTTATTATCTCCTTTTAAGGGCATTATTTCCAAATATAGTCACATTAAGGGTTAGGGCTTTAACATAAATTTGGGGGTGGGGTGGGACACAGTTCAGTGCATAACAAGGGCCAAGTCTATTTGTCATATGTATGTTTATTTCAGAACATGGAATCCTGTTGCATGGGCTGACATACTCTTAAAAATTGAACACCACGAAATGACTTTTTTCCTTCTCTTTTCTTCCTGTTTCTTTGTCTTTGTGTGAAGCTTTTTCCAAACTGTCAAATGAGGTTGTCAGGTTAATTACAACCTGGTATTACAGCAATGCTTCCGTGGGCTCTAGTGTGGACTGGCCTGGTCACATCATGCCATTTGTACGTGTGTGTGTGTTGTGACGTCTGGTGGTGCTGGTTTAGTCGCTAAGTCATGTCTGACTCTTGGGACCCAGCGGGCTGTAGCCCGCCAGGCTCGTCTGTCCATGGGATTCTCTAGGCGAGAATACTGGAGTGGGTTGCCATTTCCTTCTCCAGGTCTTCCTCCCAACCCAGGAATTGAACCAATGTATCCTGCATTGCATGCAGATTCTTTACCGACTGAGCTATGAGGGAGATCCTTGGAATGATGACATCTGGAATGGTTTCCTATTAGTAGGAAATGAACTTGCCACCAGAATGGTGGGGTCTCCAGTTCCTTTGACTTAATTTCACTTGTCAGAGCAGAGCAGCAAGCACAGTGCGTTTTCCATGAGCCCTGATTGGTCTTAACTGCTCAGTTCACGGAGACCCTGAAGCCACATGGGTTTGTGCCCTCAGGCTCTTGCGCTCGGGTGAGTGGAGATAGCTGCTAGAGGCCAAGTCTCCATGTTGGCTTCCTGAATGGGCGTCTGACCATATGAGTATCTTTCGTAATTCGATGAGTTACATCAGAAGGACCAAACCTTTGTTGTAATTTAGATTTTCTCTTGGTCTGAATCATTCTTTGAGGTGTTCTGAGGGGGAAAGAAAAAGACACTCACACTTGGCTGGTGCTTGGTAAAGCACTGAGACTTGAAAGAAGAAGATAACTGAAGGAGTGCTTATGCCAGATGATGTCATCTGCATAATCACTGACGTGTCCTCCAGGCTTTGGAGGAGAAATGACTTGTTAGTTTGTCCTCGAACTTGGCTTCCATCACTGTGTGAATAGAAATGATGCTGCTGCTGCCACTGCTAAGTTGCTTCGGTCGTGTCTGACTCTGTGCAACCCCATAGACGGCAGCCCACCAGGCTCCACTGTCTCTGGGATTCTCCAGTCAAGAATACCAAAGTGTGTTGCCATTTCCCTCTCCAATGCATGAAATTGAAATTGAATGTGAAGTCTCTCAGTTGTGTCCAACTCTTCGGGACCCCATGGACTGCAGCCCACCAGGCTTCTCCGTCCATGGGATTCTCCAGGCAAGAGTACTGGAATGGGGTGCCATTGCCCTCTCCGGAAATGAGGATGAAGTCTGGCTTTTTGTCTGCCTTTCAACACTGGTAACATCTTTCACCAACCATAATTGCTGCTGTCCATTAGACCTTATAACACATGAGGTGCTCTTCTGAGCTTTTGTCTTTTGATTTTGTTTTTGTTGTTGAGACTTGAGCTGTTATCTGAGTCCAGGCTCACACATCTAACTGCCTGTATAACCTTTGTATTTGGGCACCTAAGGGTTAACAGCATCCGAAACCGACCTGTGTCTCTCACCTCCACACCTCCCTTTCCCTCCAGTCTCCCCCTGGGTGCGTGGGTGCATCTCCTTAGATCTCCCCTCCTCCATTGCTGCCACCCCACTTAGAGCCACTGTCCCTTCCTTCAGTGGCCTCTGGATTGGTCTGCTTGCTGCTGTTTGTTCCATTATATTTTTTTTCCTCCAGAGAGCAGCCCGAGTGAACCTTGTAAAATACAAATCAGGTCAGGTCTCTCTGCTCCACATCCTGTGATGCTTCTCCCATCTCATTCAGAATCAAAGCTGGAGGCCTGCAGTGAGGCGTGCAGCCTCCCTGTAGGCACTGGCCCTTCTTACGTCTCTGGCCTCTGGCGGCCCCTTCTGTTGCTCACTCTGTTCTTTTTTACTGTGGTTAAATGAGATAAAATTGACATATAATGTTACACTAGTTTCAGGTGAACAACATAATGATTCAGTACTTGTACATTATGAAATAATCTAGTTCATCATCCAGTAAGTCTGGTTAACTTTCATCATTGCATAGTTACTTTTCTTGTGATGAGAATTTTTAATGTCTACTCTTGGCAACTTTCAGATTTACAACACAGTGTAATTAACTGTAGTCATTATGCCGTACGTCACACCCACAGGATTTAGTTATTTTATAACTAGGTGTTTGAGTCTTTTGACACATTCATCCCTTTTGCCTACTCCTCACCTCCTGCCTCTGACAACCACCAGTGTATTCTCTCTATTGGTGCTGTTTTCTTTTTAAAGATTCCACATGTGAGTGAGATCATCCAGTGTCCTTCTCTGTCTGACTTATTTCACTTAGCACAGTGCCCTCAAGTTCCATCTGTGTTGTCAGAAATGACAAGACATATATTTATATATGTTTACATATATGTGTGTGTGTGTATATACATACCACATTTTCTGAATCCTTTCATCCATTGACAGACACTTAGGTTGCTTCCATATCTAGGTTATTGTAAATAGTGCTCCAGTGAATGTTGGAGTGCATATATTTTTTCAAGTTAGTGTTTTTTTTCCCCCTTCAGATAATACCCAGGCATAGAATTGCTGGGTCATATGGTAGTCCTGTTTTTAATTTTTTGAGGAAGCTCCATACTCTTTTTCATAGTGGCTGCACCAGTTCCCTTCCTACCAGCAGTGCATTAAGGGCCCCCTTTCTCCACGTCCCCCCAGCTGTTGGCACTGCTTGTCTTTGTGATGATGGCACTGGCAGGTGTGAGGCGCCACTCCCTCTGTTTGCCCACTGTCCTCATTGCTGCGCCCAAGCTGACAACCCCAGGTGAGGGGCTTTTCCGCGTGCTCATTTCTTCCTGGCATGCGCTTCCTCACTTCCTTTGGGCCTCTGGCGATGTCATGTGAGTGCTCTCATGCCTCTGTACCCACTGGCTCTCAGTGAGTTCCATATTCACTGCGTTTATTACTACCTGATGTGTCAAGTGTTTATTGCTCATTCCCTGTTTCACCCTAGGATTTCTTCTCCCATGGCTGGGTTACCAGGACCTCAAACAGCTTCTTACATGGCAGGTGTTAGGCACATATTTGAATGAATGAAAGCATGAATTTGTCGAGTTATTAAAAATTATGTGTGAAAAGTATTTGTTCTCATATGATCATTTAAGTTTTTATTTTTACTGTTTTTTATATAAAAATGATACATTTATGGCATCCGAGTTTCCTATTTTGCTTAAAATATTTCTGCATATCTCTTGAGGTTATTTGTATTTCGTACTAGATTATCTTCTTAAGAGTTTTAAAAGGATTTATCCCATTTGGAATTCTTTTTCTGCATTATGTAAGGCAGCATTCGTGTTTTTCTCCCACCAAAGGACCAGTTCTGAGAAATCGCACTCATTAGCTGTTATCCTGCCTCAGAGATTTAGAGCACTGGCTCTGGCATGTATCAGTTCCTCACGTCCATCAGGACCTGTTCCTGACCTTCTCTTCTGTACCACTGGTTTGTCTTGTCTGTCTCTGGGGCAGCCCCAAACGTGTCGTAATACATTGACTTTGTAGTGAGTTTAAGTGTCTGAGGAGTAAGTCTCTCCCATGCTGGTAACATTTTCTAATTTTCTTGAATTTTCTCAGGGACTTATTTTTTCACATAAATTATAAATTGATCTTACACACCTTTGGGATTCTCATTGGAGTTATATGTATTAATTTTAGGGAGATGTAAATTTTTTGTGTTGTCTTGTAATCTATTTTAAGAAAATAATCGAAAACATAATGTTGAAGTGAGTATCTCTGTGTCCTGTTCATAGCAGTGTCGCGTTGAAAGTAGCCCAAGGGTTCAGTAATAGAGGAAAGGTGACGTAAACTTAAAGACATGTTCACAGCCACTCATTCATTTCACACCGCATCAGGTATGTGAGCCCGCTCTGTGCCAGGACCTCGGCCTTGTGCTGGTCACTAGGACTAAATGAAAAGCAAAATGTGTAATCCTTACCCGTATGGTGTTCACAGGCTCATGGGAGCAACAGCCAGGGGTCACGTAATTGTGAACAAAAGTAAAATTGTAGCTGCAGTCAGTACATGTGCTGTGGAAGCCATCAGCAGCAAAGTTCAGCTTTGTTGAGGTAATCAGAGAAGGCTTTTTTTTAAAGCATGTGGTAGTTGATCTAATATCCAAAGGAAAGAGTAGATGAAAGCCATTCAGAATGTGTGTAGTCAGTGGTAAGGGATGCATGGACCTTCAAAGAACTGAAAGAAGACCACAGAGGAGGCGGGGCTGGAGAGAGAGCTGGCAGCTCGCAAGAATGGCCACACCCAGCAGCTTGGGACTGGATCCTGGGAGCAGCAAGGCTCCTGGAGATGTTTTAAGCGGGAGAGAGTGGGAGTGAGTTTTGGTAAGATTTGGCTTTTAAATTCACTCTGGCTTTGTGGTAGAGAGGAGTCTGGGGTGGTGGTGAGAAGAGTCGTTTCTGGAGTCAAATGGCAGTTGTGAAATTGAATAGAAATGGCTGGATTTGAGGGATATTTTTAGAGAGAAATCTATAACTCATCAAGGTGCAGAATCTGGAGATAAATGAGAAGAGCGTGTGAAAGATGACTCCTGGGTTCCTAGCTTGTTTGCTGGATACTAAACTCTAAAAAAGAGCTTGATTTGAGACTTGGGAGAGTTGAATACCAGTCCAGAGTAAGACACAGAGAATTTGTAATTCCTTTGTGACATCTAGGTAAAAGCATTAAAAGTACATGTATGAGATGGAACAAATGGTGGGAAAGACCAGTGTTACAACAAATTAAATGACAGAACCTATGTAATATTGTCCTAGAGCTTTGCTATCCAGTGAGGTAGCCACTGGACACCCGTGTGGTGGTTGAGTTCTTAAAATGTGATTGCAATCTTCCCTCCACCTGAGGATCCTGCATATGCGGGTTCAACCAGCTGCGGGTCCAAAATATTAAAAAAAAAAACCCAGAAGGTGCCCCAAAGCAGAATTCCACACTATGGCAACTATTTACACAGCATTTGCATTGTTCGTACAGCTCTTCAGATAGAAGTTTTATTAGGTATCATAAGTCATCTCGAGATGATGTGAAGAGTACTGGAGGATGTGCATAGGTTGTATGCAAACACTACGCCCTTTTATACAAGGGACTTGAGCACCCGTGGATTTTGGTATCTGTGGTGGGGTGTGGGGGTTTTCCTGGAATCAGTCCCCTCCAGACACCAAGGGACAGCTGTCGAGAAAGTTGAGATGTGCCGAAATGTGAAATAGCAAATTTTGAAGACTTAGTACTAAAAAAAGGTAAAACACCTTGTTACTAGGTTTCTATGTTGGTTATGTTTAAAATGGTAATATTTTGCACATATTGGGTTAAATAAAATTATTGTTGAAGTTAATTTTACCTGTCTCTCTTCTTACTTTTTTAACGTGGCCTCAAGAAAAATTAAAATTACAGATGTAATGTGCATTAGGTTCCTCTTTGGATGGTGCTGTTCTAATGTCAGCTCTCCTGGGTTAAAAAAAGCAGAGACAGGACTGGTAGAAATAAATCAGAATGTCATCTTTTATGGAAATGTTTTTGATTTAGTTTTATTTTTTAATCTATCTTTTTCAAATTTTGTATGAATTATTTTTGGACATTAAAAGCTTTTATGCTTTCTGTTTCCAAAGACTGAGGCAATTTGAGCTTTCCCTTTCGTACTTTTTAGAAAACTTGTTTTCCCAGTGCTGTGGTACTTCAAGGGAGGTCATCACAGGAGGATAACTCATCCTAAACAAGTACTTTCAAGCATGGCTTCTGTCACCACCTGACACATGTTCATTATCAGATTTTTATGCTGTATCATTATCTTTAAGGTGCTGAAAATAGTTCTGATACAGAAAGTGCTCCTTCTCCTTCACCAGTTGAAGCTGTCAAGCCTGGCGAAGACAGCACTGAAAATGCGCCTCCTCGAGGGACTGCTGAGGCCGCGGCCGAGCTGGAGGCCACCCCTGATGCCGTGCCCAGGCCTTCTCCCTCGCCGGCAGCTGCGAGCACAAAAGTGGCCGAGGATGACAGTGTGGAAGCCCCGGCGAATGATAGCATCACAGTGGACACGGCCGAGCCGATGGAAGTGGAGCACGAGGAGCACGGGGCTGAAGGCACTTCTGCTCTTGACCTCCCCTCTGCCGCCAAGGCCGATGCTGTGGATGTTGAAATGCGGGTGCCAGAAAGCAGTCCATCCAGAGTCGAAGGGGACCCCAAAGACAGAGACCTGCAGAGGAGTGGCGAGAAGCCGGAGCCTGGAGAAGACGATCTAGGGGTGGCCCAGCAGCTGAGTGCCCCGAGGCCCGAGCCCCTGTCCGACCACGATTCCAGCGCCACTTGCAGTGCAGACGAGGACGTGGACGGGGAGCCCGAGAGGCAGCGGTGAGGCTCCCTCCTTGACCTCCCCTGTCTTTATTCTGCTGGTCGCAGACTGAACCCGGGGTGGTGCTGGCTGCCAAGGTTGCTCCTGTGTAAATACTGGCCAGTGAGAGAGTCTGTCTGCTTTTACTGTTGGGTTCTGATGCTAGTCACCTGATTAACCAAAAAGAACTGTGTGGTCGTTATTTTTTAAAGAAAAAGACTTTAACTTCTTTCCGTATCAATTGTTAGGTACATCCCATATGATAGCAGAGAATGGCGGTCAGCTCCCAGAGCTGTGACCAGAACCGCAGTTGCCTGCTGCTGTGGTGGCCGAGCCATGTGACGTGGTGGTGAAGGGGCAGGCGGGAGGCGGGGGCCCCAGCTCTGCCCTCGGATGGAATGGCCTCGGAGCGAGGCCACAGTGCCTGCGTGTGAGATGTGAGAGATGCTGAGGGCAAAAATGGGGACTGGAGGAAAAGTGTGTTAGAAAGCATAATCTGATTCAAGTTGGTGGTGATTGTAATGGTCACCTTTTTGTATCACTTAAAACGGTAGATTATTCATATTTGTAATTTAAAGTACAGTATGATACAAATTAACTTACGTACTTTTAGTCAAATTAATATTATAGAAATACAATCTTTATGGTTTTTATAACATTTGCTGTAAAAAAAATAAATTTTTATAGGAGTAGATACTACCTTCTTTAGTATACTCAGTTTCTTGGGTGTTTACTTTTCCCTGAAAGAAATGCAGTCACCTAGAATCACAGTACCTAGAATCATTTGTACCATGTTGAATTGATTGGTGCAAACTGTAGAATGAATTAGACCAAAATGTCATTTGACCAGAAACCCAACTCAGCTTTTTTTTTCTATGTTCCCCCTTTTTAATAAGAAAGAGGCTCTCAGGAGACAGCCAGATTCTGCTCAGAGCTCTGCTTCTATAGTGTGTCCTGGTGTCATTGTGCTTTCGGTCCGTTTACAGTGTATTGTACATCTTATATACTAAAGAATGGGACTTGATACTAGAATGGTATTGAACATAACAATCATGATTTCTCCAAGGAGATTTTTATGTGGTAGATAATAGAATTTTAATCAGCAAAAATAGAAATAATATAGGGCTCCTACTTAACCATGGTTTTTCAGAAAATTGAAGGTTCTAGCATTCTTCTCATGTCTCAATACTGTGGATTTTAACTGTTCCAAACTTTAAACATAAATGGATTCAAGCTGTATGGTCCTTTTTTAAGCATGTTTTACTGAAATATGTCATCTAAAATAAGAGTCATGTATTCTGTGCTGTTGGCTTTAGTGACTTATTTATAAATTTATGAGTGAAGGGAAAATTAGGATGGCAGTAATCATAAAGGGGAGGAGCACCTGAGGGCTGACTGTGATAGTGGTCATGAAGTTCTGACGTTCCTTATCAGCACATGGTACTCTGTGGATGATCCTCTAGTTCACTTTGCTTCCAAGCTGGCAAAATGACACTTTCTGTTGTTTGTATCTTTAATAATATCTTGATTCTTTGTGTAAAAAGTTGTTTTCTTTTACACATTCCTGTTTTCCTACACATTTATACCTTTTCAAATGTTCACCTTTCCCGGTAACTGACAACACTGGGAAATATGATGGCGCCTGTAAGGTATTGTGTTCCAGTTCCTCTTCTGGACATCCTTTACTCAAGTGTGGGTCCTGAAACTAAGTGAAGTGGTGCAGTGTGCGGTGGCAGAGGGTGAGCGGGAGCACGGGCTGGGTGGGGAGCGCGGGCAGCCATGTGAGCTCAACCTGCTGTTGCCTCGTGGGAGTGCTGCCTCTGTGGTGCCGTTTCTCCCCAGTTTTCATGAGAAACCAGGAGTCTGGAATTATGGGTGAAATTTTTTTGTTGTTTCTATTTCTTTTTTTTTTTGGTGTTGCTGGGTCTTTGTTGCTGTGTGCAGGCTTGTTTTCTCTAGTTGTGATGAGTTGGGCCTGCTCTCTGTTGCAATGCGTGGGCTTCTCAGTGAGGTGGCTTCTCTTGTGGAGCTCAGGCTCTAGGCTCAGGCTTTGGTAGTTGTGGTGCTCGTGGGCTTAGTTGCCCTGTGGCATGTTGGGGTCTTCGTGGACCAGGAATGGAACCCACGTCCCCTGTATTGACAAGTGGACTCTTTACCACTGGACCACCAGGGAAGTCCCTGGGTGAAATTCTTGATTTTAAAATGATGGTGGTTTATTCAGATGTTTTAAAAATACTCTCTCATCTTAGCAAAACACTAGTTTGTAACCTATGTTAATGGTAAATTAGGACCTGACATTCTCTAATGGCCCTTGTTCAGATTGTTCTGTTGGTTAGATGCAGATGAGTATCAACCTATAAATTAACATTAGATTTCTTTACCTGAAAATTTAGCCTTGTAGATTTTTTCCTTACTATTCAAATATGTAAGGTTAATGTTATATATGTGTGTGTGTGTACATGTTAACTTACAAGGAATTATGGTGATTGTATGTTTAAAGTATTGAATAAGAATATATTGATTAGTCATTTTTAATTGCATTTTCAGAATGTTTCCTATGGATTCCAAGCCTTCGTTGTTAAATCCCGCTGGGTCTATACTGGTCTCATCACCCATAAAACCAAACCCACTGGACCTGCCTCAGCTTCAGCATCGAGCTGCTGTCATCCCACCAATGGTAAGTTTTCAACGTGAGTAAGAAAAGTAGAGTTGAAAACAAAGACCTTTAGAGACATTTCTTCTTTAATCAGTGCTTGATTTTTTTTTTTTAATTGTAGTAAAAATCATATAACATGAAATTTACGTCTTAACTCTTACGTGTGCTGTTCAGTAGGGTTAAGTATATCTATTAAACCATCACTCTCCCCTGCCCCCAGCAACCTATACCTTTTTAGTGTCTGTTTTATGAATTTGGCTACCTACAGAAGTGGGCTCATAATACAGTGTTTGTGTTTTTTTGTGGCTGTTTTATTTCACTTCGCCTAATGTTCTGAAGATTATTCATATTGTGGCACATGTTGATTCTCCTATCTTAAGACTGTGTGTATAGACCACATTTGATTTATCCATTCATCTGTTGAATGCATTGCTTTTTCAAATGAATTCATGTGAGAATTGATTGAAATGATCCATTTCCAGTTAAGTTAAAAAGAGAAATGTGGTGCTCTAGCCATAAATGTTACTGAGTTTTGTGTTTGTTTTGTTTTGCTATAAGATAATAGTAAATATAAATAGTGTATCTAGATGTTGAATGTTTAGAATAAATTATAGAGGTTATGGTTAGCTTTAGTATACAGTTCCAAACCTAGTTTTATTTGCATATTATCTTATTAATCTCTGTGAATTTGACTCCCTTTTGATCCTGAATTCTGGTATTGGGTATTGATCCTTAGTTATGTTCTAGCTCTTTATTTCAGAGGATAAAAATTTGTTCCCTAGGTCACATGACAATACATAAAAGTTAAGTGTGTGCCTCTGATAAATAGGCTCACCAAAAAAATCATTAAACATTTGTTCATTCGTTGATTTACCCAAATGGACATAAATTGAGGGTCTGCCGAGTTCAAGGTAACATTTTTCTTATGTTTTGTGGAATGTCATAATCTCTGACTTCAGAAAATTTAGAGATTGGTCTTGATAATAAGACATAGAAGCAAATCCTGTTTCTTGTTCTGCCTCAGTTTTTAGAAATTCATTTATTATAATTGGAGGATAATTGCAATGTTGTGTTGGTTTCTGCCATACATCAACATGGATCAGCCATAGGTGTACATATGTCCCCTCTGCACAATAAAAATTTAAAAGAATTAAAATGTGATGCTCTGTTAGGTTGAAAAATATACTATGAGCAATTCAGAGGAAGGAGTACTTCCTGGTTAAAGAGACACTTAAAAACTCTTCATAGGAAATAATGTTTTGATTGGACCAACGCAGTTCATTTTGCTTTATATTTATAGTAAAAGAAGGAGAAGGCACATTTACATATAAGCTAAAACCCAAAGGCAAGAAAATTATGTGTGTATTATGAGTGCAGTGAAAAATCCTACCTACAGCAGTGGAAAAAACTGTGGGTCTTTAGGTCACAGGTTGTAAAAGGGTCTGCTCTCTGCTAGTCCCAGGATGCGCATATTCATGCCAGAGCAGCTTGGATTCTTTTCTTTATGAGGTGGGAGAGACAGAAGACAGAGAAAACAGGAGTCTAAGTTGCCCGTTGTGTCAGTGATGTGCACTGTGAGAGCGGAGCAGGCGGCAGCAAGAGGGAAGGCAGGAGGGATGGCAGTGTGGCGTTGGATGGTGGGGCTGGCCTGTCTGAAGAGAACCGCATCTTATGAAGTTGGTGGTGGAGGGGAGGAGATGGGTGAGGCCATGGTGGCTGCCAGACTTCTGGCTGAAGCTGCTGGGGTTCTGCTTTGTACGAGAAGCCAGAGAAGTGTTCAGTGTAGCAAATGAGAAGCTCCATTTTGAATGTGAGTTTTGAGGTGCTTTGAGATAGCTGAGTGGAGTTGTTAAGGGCAGTGACTGTGGAACTTGGAGAAAAATGTCTCAGAAATATTTGCTTATGAGCCATTAACATAGAGGTGACATTTAAATCCACAGGAGTGGGTGTGAGCACCTATGAGGGTCGGGAAGAGAGTGGGCCAGACCTGAGCCACCAGGGGCTCAACGTCTTAAGTTAAAAGCAGATGGAAATACTGTGATTTCTGACTTTGATTTCTCTTAACACAACTTTCGGAGAAGGCAATGGCACCCCACTCCAGTACTCTTGCCTGGAAAATCCCATGGATGGAGGAGCCTGGTAGGCTGCAGTCCATGGGGTCGCTAGGAGTTGGACACGACTGAGCGACTTCACTTTCACTTTTCCCTTTCATGCATTGGAGAAGGAAATGGCAACCCACTCCAGTGTTCTTGCCTGGAGAACCCAGGGGCCTGGGGGAGCCTGGTGGGCTGCCGTCTATGGGGCACACGGAGTCAGACATGACTGTGAGGTGATTTAGCAGCAGCAGCAGCAACACAGGTTTGGGATTTATATCGTGTTCAAATCTGAAAGTAATTGTTTAGCATTTTAAGCATAAAGCTTGAAGATTTCTTTGATTAAAAAAATGGTAAAACCACTTCAAGCAGTCAGATTATATAGAAATAAGGGTTACTTGCAACAGATGGTAAAATGGCTACTTTGTTGGTGTCTGGCGTATTTAGATTTTTTCCTCCCTGTAGGTTTCCTGCACCCCGTGTAACATCCCGATCGGGACCCCTGTGAGCGGCTATGCCCTCTACCAGCGGCACATCAAAGCCATGCATGAGTCGGCACTCCTGGAGGAACAGCGGCAACGGCAGGAGCAGCTGGACCTAGAGTGTCGGAGCTCCACCAGCCCATGCAGTGCCGCCCGGAGCCCCGGCAGAGACTGGGAAGGTGGGTAGTGTGCGCACCGCCCAGGACACAGGTGCAGGTGGTGGGAAACAGAGCTGCATTTGAAACCTAATGGCGCTGTCCTGAACAGATAAAGTTCCTTACCTTAACCTCCGTTAGACTGTCAAGGGATGTCAGTGTTTTTGATCACTGAAGGATGGCGGTGATGTTTTCAGTAGACTTCTTGTTAATGTGAATTTTGTGATGTTCACTTTACTGCTGATGATTGTGTACTGGCTGTTCTTTCTGCTGTGTTCATCTGAGTTTTCAGAGTCAGTGAGAATTACCTGTCCTCCAAGCAAGTCAGGGAAATATTCTAAACCTCTGATATGATGAGATCAACTTGGTGTAGCACAGTCGATCAGACCTTGACTTACCCCTCACTATAGTCGTGGGCAAGCCACTTGACCTTCTCAGCTTTAGTAAAGTGCAAATAATACATCTGTCTGTCTAATCTAGCTATATCTTTGCCTTTCTGAAAACGAATGCACATTCAGTATTGTTTTATAACGTGTGGTTCAGCATTATTTTACATACAGTATGATAATTTACAGCAGTAGTATATTAGCACATGCATAGTGTAATAGACACCTTGAAGAGTGCTGTTATCCTTTGTGTCACTGTTGTTACTTCAAGTGACAGATTTGAGTTGTGCATGTTCTTTTTAGTTGGTGCATGATACACTTAGTTTCTTTTAAAACAAGAAGAAAGGGAGCCATTACTAAATTTTAGTTAATTCTTCTGTTATGGTTAGAAAATGGCACCTAGTAGTCAGTAGTCTGTAGTAGTAGTCTGGTTGATAGTAACCGATGGACTGCCTAGTACAACACACTTAGAATATGAGACCATTAAAGTCTTCTCTGACTATGGTTTCATTTTTTGTAATGATTCAGTAGACTGTTGGTAGTACCTTGTATAAGATAAGGGCTGTTAGCTATAGAACGCCATGCATTTCAAGGACTGTTTAACGTAAAAGTGGAACTGTCGTGCTTAACTGACCCTGCTGACTCCTTGTCCCTGTCCCACCAGGAGTAAACGGTTAGTTACTGAACGTCCTGTGTCAGAGTTTTACATATAAGATTGCTAGTGTTTTAAATATAAATCTTAGGCTATTAAAAATGGGAACCAGATTAATACCCACCATGGCTATATGTATAATAGGTGCTAAATGAATATTTCTTGAATGAAAGTAGAAAAAATATTGTTAACTTGTGAGCTTTTAGTATATTGCCTCTAGAGAATCCTTAATCCCTAACTCAGTAATTGACATAATGTGTACTCAGCAATTACATGTTAAAGGAATGATTTAAATGGAGTAGGATAAAAATGGATTTAGCAGAAGTACTTGTCTTTTGAGGATTCCAATGATGAGAAAAATCTGTCAGTATGAAAATTATAAATTATAGAATAATTTAAGTCTTTTGATCTATCCCTTACATAAATGATTTAGAATAAATTTTTTTAAACAGAATTAAAATGTGGAAAAACTAACATTCAAATAGTGTTTTCTGAACTTATGCTAAAGCTTAGCATTTTTCAGCTGACAACATCTGAATCATTCTAATATGTCTGTATAATTGTTTTAAGAACTGAGGCTCTTTTCTTTATCTCCGTTACAAGTGGGTTATATTGGCAGCCCCAAGTTCTGAGGCTTCAGACTGTGAATTGCATTTCTCCATGATCAGTCACATTAATCCATGTGGTTTAGATCTGAATGGTATCCTTTTTTAAATAGTGATACAGTGGTGTTAAACCCAAACTGTCATTATTTATGTGATCAGTATGACACCAAAGTGTTTGTTAATATGACATCACTTTGGTTCAAGGTGACTCTACAAACTGGGGTGGTTGATTACATTTTATTCTAAGGTTAAGTTTTGTTTTAGCTAATCTAGCTAGTATGTTCATCCAGTAATTCATTTAACAAGTGCTGAAGGCTCTCCTGAATATATAGCTATTTTGTAGTTTGCTTAAAGGATAATCTCCCAAATAACATTTATATGTTTGCAATTAACTCACTTGTATGTAGAGTGTTTGATAGGAATATTTTCAGTGCAGCATCATAGAATAGTTTATAGAATGGTAAATACAGTGAGAATGAGTTCTAACATATAAACCATTACCAACTGGTGTTGTCCATGTGAGGTAGGAACACAGTTCTGGCTTTTCCTTTCACGGGCTCATTTAGAAGGTAATAGGCAGCACCTGTTGTCCACCTGTTGGATTGTGTTCACCTTCTCTTTATGAGACAGGCGGTTTAAGCCTTTCCATTTGTAGAAAAGCTTGAAAAAGCCTCAGAGAAAAGTTGTTCTCATTTTCTAGTAACATTTATACAAGTTGACTCCTGCTTTAGTTGGAAACCTTTTTTCTGCAGTGAAAGAACTCAGACTTGACATATGTAAAGGTAGAACTTCACTTCTAATGAAGTGAAGTTCTAATGCAGGTTTTAACAAAATCCAACCAAAATAAGAGTTAATGCTTCTGTGCAACTGAATCTAGTTTATCTTTTTTATTTTTTCAGCTGAGTACGTGATGACTTAAATGGTTGTATTTAGAACCATCTAAAATTTCATCTTTTTGTTTAACACTATTATGACAAGTATATTTATTTTTATGCATGTTTATAAACTTATAAAGCCATCCTTCACTGAATATATATATATATATAATGTGCTCTCACGTTAAATTGTCTAGAAAGGGAGACATTTTTTTTTGTAGTTGGTTTATTTTGTAAATCTGCACAGTATTAGGACACTTATTAATCAGTCAGAGAAGGAATGGGTAGCATCATCCTGATGGTGTCCCCAGAGGCATCTGAAATTTCTGCACCCAGTGCTCAGGAAGCCATCACTGCACTGCGGCTCAGAGCTCAGGCCAGGAACTGCACTGCTGCAGGAAAGTCTCCAGCCTTGGTTGGGCAGTTAGGGTGTGAGTCTTTTGAGCCTCAGTTGCCTCCTCTGTCAAACGGTCTTAATGATCTCAGTCCTGAGAGCTTAACGAGATACTTCCTGTAGTCTTCAGTGCTCTGCCCATAGTACAGATTCCTATTAGCTGATGTTACTTTCACTGTTTCCGGTTTTTAAAAAATACCTTAATAAGCTCAAGAACGTTTTAATTGTGCTAGTCAATTCTCTACTTGAAACCAGTCACAAACCTTCCACTTCACAATGAGAGGCGGGAGACCTTCTCTTTAGAAAGGACCTGTGAAGATGCCATGTCACTGCAGTTAAGGGAGAAAGGAATCAAGCAAGAGGGCTATTGTTGAGGGAGAAGGCAAGTTATTTTTCACAGGGGAAGATTATCCACCTAGGAAGCCTGAAGAATTAACTGAGAAGTTATTAGAGCTAAGAGGAAAGTTCATTAAGTTTCTCAGAAAAAATTGGTATACAGAGATTTGTATTTATCTTTCTTGTATCTGCAGAAATCAGATATATATATATATATATTTATACTAAATATAAATACTAAACAGATGGTTTTCCTCACAACAAAATAAAAAACATCTATTAAAATTATATGAAATTATGAAAAATGACCTGTATGAAAAAATCAACGTTCCTCAATTGGAAAACTCAGTATAAAATGTCAAGTCTCCTGTAAGTATACATCCAGTGAAAATTCCAGTGATACATTGGGGAGGAAGTACTCAAAATGATTTAAATTTATATTTATCTGAAAGAACAAGTGGATAAAACTAGGTAAGCAAAAGAATAAAAGATGAATGGGAATTTGTTCTGGCAAACGTTAAAATGCCACAGTTTAAAGTGGTTTAGGTTACAGATGATTTTTACTTTCTTTTCTAAAATTATAGTATGTCAATTTTACTTCCTTTAAAAAAAGAAAAGATGATATATATATATAATATAGAAAATTATATAATTATATATATTTGTGTTTTTTCTTAATATGACTGCATATCTGATATGCCCTTGAAATGCTTAAAGTTTATTTTTATACTTCATGTGGAGGTAAATTAGTAGAATAATTTTCATTAGCATTGTTATAGTAAAATTCATAAGCTTGCATAGCCATTAAAAATGATTTTGATCTGCATCTTTTGAAATCCTTCTTCCGTTTCTTGATTGCATTTATTTCTCTAATACTAAGCAGTGGGCTTTAAGAGGTTAATTATAAAAGTCAAAATCCTCAGCATTCTGGTCTCTAATTCAGGGTATACTTGAATTCATAGAATGGCTGGATAATCCGTTGTTTGCCTGTTGTGATCTTTATTGCATGTGAAAAGACTTGATTCTCCTAATAAGAGGACAGAGAAGTTCTTTGTGCTTTGAAAGAAGAAATTGTCATCGGATTTTTGTGGATTTCATTAGGTCAGAGTACTGGTGCTTACACAGAAGATTTGGATGTGTAGGGTTTTGTAACCTAGACCTCTATAGTAGTATAGAGTTGGATCTGCCTCTGGACAGTGTGGGCTGGTCCTGTCACACTTGCTATTTCAATCTGGGGTTCTTCCCTTATGTTGGTAACTTTAACTTCCATAGGAAAATCAGTCGCCTATATGCCCTATGCTGAGGCCACACGTGCTCTAGAGCAGGAGGCACAGATGCACAGTACCGCGGCCAGGTCAGCGTCACCGTGTAGGCTCTCTCCGCAGCCCGGTGTGGGTGCAGTCCGTTCTAGTGGCCCGCCAGGTAAATACCGATCCTCCTGCCGTGGCTGCTGGCCATCCACCTACACTGCTGGCAGGGGTGGTTTGCTCCCAGGACATGTCCCTGCTATTTCAGAATTCCTTTCTTGTTTCTCTGCATCCCATCTTCAGTTGTATTCAGTTGAGATTCACTGGGCCACTGGGAGGTTTGTGTTCATACCTGTATACTGTGACGTTGACTGCCTGTTCTCCTATGAGTACATGTACTTTGTGAAAATCTTGAGATCCACCCCCTGCTAAAAAATATTCCAGTGTCTATGAGAGTCAGAATCAGTGTTTCTCAAATTATGCAAGATGCAAAGAGGACATATAACTGGCTGTCAGTCATATCTGTATATTTTCTAGAGTTGTAATATCAGCTGTCCCTAAGAAATACCCTTCTTTTCACCTCCTGTGTGAGGTTCAAGGAGTGGTGCAAAGAGAGAAAAAATCACTAAAGATTGCCATTTGCATAAGCTGAACAGAAATAGTCTGAAATGGACATCAGTCTGAAAGCTCTGGTTTGACAGGGAGTTGAGTATTTCGGTGTCACAGATACCATTTGTGACCTGAGTATGGATACAGATTTAATCTAAGTGAATTCATCTTGCACTTACAATTGAATTGTGATTGAAGAAATAAATTGGGATAGGTGGGAACATCACAAACTAGGAAATTGACTATTTCGAATAATTTTTTTCTTCCTTTTAAAAGTCCTCCAGCCTGCTCCTCATCAGGTGATAACTAACCTCCCTGAAGGGGTTCGGCTTCCAACAACTCGGCCCACTCGGCCGCCGCCTCCTCTCATCCCGTCATCGAAAACCACAGTGGCTTCTGAGAAACCATCGTTTTTACTGGGAGGCTCCATCTCGCAGGTAAGAGGGCTTCTCTTCCCAGGAGATTCTCTGTTGGTTACTGTTTTGTAAAGATTTTCCCTCCCTCCCATATTTATTTGTCAGAGTCTAAATGAAAATCTATTTATGACGAGACATTGACTTAAAAATGCAGCAGTCGCTTTGTCTTCCATGGCACATGCAGGTTTGTTCGAGTTAGGTCCCCAAATTGAGTGAGTGTGTCATGTGGCCACTCAGATCTCTGTCTGCTTAATCAGTGGTCAGCTAATGATCAGGGAGCTCTGTGCCCGAAGGACTTAAATTCCCCAGTCTTTACCAAGGGGCTCATCAGCCAGGCAGCCGACAACACTGCCTTCCTCCTCACTTCCTGCTATCACAGAGCCTTGAGGTGGGACCACACATGGTGAGGACACACGGCCTTCTGGAGTCTCCCCTGGCCGGTGTGCAGCCTGCACACGTGTATGGCCTTCTAGGTCCCCAGGGAGATGCTGGACCTCTGCAGACCCCTGTGGACATCTCGTTCTTTAGCTTGTCCTTTTTGTGGGGAGGTGTGGGGTCTACCTCAGAGGATGCAGGATCTTAGTTCCTTGACCAGGGATGGAACCCTCACCCTTTGCCGTGGAAACATGGAGTCTTAACCACTGGACCACTAGGGACGTCCCTCTTACAGTTTATGGTTAGCCTGATTGTTTGCTCTGACTGCCTCGGCCAGGGGAGAAGTTAATCCATTGACTCGAATTGTTTCTGACAAGCCTACACCTGCTTCCCCACCCCATCAGGCCAAATCAAGACAGCTTTGCAAGTGGGGTCTCTTAGAGAACCGCTCAGCCAGTCTGATAATGACAGTCACCTGAGACTGACCCCCCGTACTTTCATGTGACCAGAGCTGTGGGTTCTAAGGGCTGAAGCAGACCGGCAATGGAGGTCAGCAGAGCAAGTTCACAGGTCACAGAGCTCACAGTTCTCACCGGAGTTCGCCGTTTTCCTGAATAAATGCTCCCAGATTTCTACAGGTCTTTGGTTATAGAGTTGGAAAAGAGTTCTTAAAGGGCTGATTCTTAACCTTCCTGCTAGTTTTCTGGTTTGGTTGCGTTTGTGGAGGAGGGTCTTTGGAAGTTCTTCCTCCACCATTTTTTCAAGGGATAAATGCAGTTAATAATAAATGCAGTTAATAATAATAGCTACATCTGAGGGTATGGTTAAGTGTTTTCAGTTATGTAATTTGTTAATAATACACATCAATCTACCTAAAATTTAGGGTGATTTTGGAAGATGTCTTGCTCCTTTTAAAAGCTTTTAAAATTTAACCAATCTGTGACGAGGATTTTCTTGCTTTATGTATACTTATTCTTAGTTTTGGTGTGGGGGGTGGATGGGTGGTAGGTTTTCTAAACAGCAATGTGTACCTTAACTCTAGAGTTGACCTTGTGAAGAGACAGTGTTATTCTAGTCCTTTAACATTATTTTTAGGGAACACCCGGCACTTACTTGCCTTCTCCTAATCAGGCCTCCTACGCCCCCGAGGCAGCGAAGCCCTCAGCAGGCTCCATCTCTCTGGGACTGCCGCGGCAGCAGGAGGCCACCAAGCCAGGTCAGTGAGGAGGGGGGGACCGTGGCCGCTTTTGTGGCGCACCAGTCGGGGACTTGGCACTTGAGCTCATTCTGTCTTGCTCTGGCCCACAGCCACAGTGCCCTACATCAAGCAGGAGGAGTTCTCTCCCCGAAGCCAGAACTCACAGCCTGAGGGTTTACTGGTCAGAGCCCAGCACGAAGGGGTGGTCAGAGGTAAGACACACTGTAGGGCAGAAATATACTCTGGTCCCCAGTAAATGGGTTAAGGGAAGTCAGTAATATGTTTTAAAGATGGGCTCTTAAATTAGAGCCTTTAAATTTTCTTTCCATATAAAAATCATTTTAAAACTTTGAAATTTTGTGTTTCTGCAGTGCTTTTTAAAAATTGTGAAATTATTTTTAAAGTATGTTTCAATAAAACACTGTTCCTTTTGTGCTGCTGTTCCCCTTTTTTTCTCGTCTCTCCCAAGCAGGGGCTGGTTTTGTTGGCCTGTTTTTCTTCTAGGTGTGGGGGTGTGATTGGCTGATGATTCTGTTGTTATCCAGGTACCTCAGGAACCATTCAAGAAGGAAGCATAACTCGGGGAACACCCTCTAGCAAACTCTCTGTGGAAAGCATCCCATCCCTCCGAGGTTCCATCACCCAGGTCAGTTGTTCTCCTTCCCAAGACCCAAACCACAGCTGGTGAGAAAACCAGAAGTGAAGTCTCAAGTGGGTTGGCCATTCTAGCACAAATTTTGTGACAAAGTTGTTCATTGTTCTGGGATTTGGGACAGGTCTCAGTGATAAACCTGTGATAAACCTCAGATGATAAACCACAAGCCAAATCATCTATACTGTGTTTCATTGAAAAAGGTGGATTATTTGCAGATTGTCAGAAAAAACAAGTTATAATTGATGCAACTCTGCCTGGCAAAGCTTTTAACATGTGTTCAGCTTAAACAGAAATTGAGAGGAAAATCATAAATTGTTTGCTTGCTTTTACAAATTGTCGTCTTTTTCTTACAAATTTTGAAAAAACTTGACTACATTTGCATGAGTTTAGGCCTTAAGACAAATTTTGTTTCTGAGAGTTAAGTGCTTTCATAGTGGTTTGACTTTGAGGTGGGGAAGAAGGCTGACTCAATTCATATACCTGTTGGCATTTTAGGAAGTTTTGCATGGCAGGGTTCAAGGACCAAGGTACAGTCTTCCTTTATAAAACATGTCCGGTTTCCCATCATGTGCTGGCCTTTCTTATCTGAGGTCATGGCTTGATCTGATGCTTGGTGTGGCAGGTTACATTTTCTGAGCATTTGTGTCCTGTCAACTGAAGTGATGCTCATGCTGCCTGTGTCTGATTGAATGGCAGGGGACCCCAGCTCTGTCCCAGGCTGGCATACCCACTGAGGCATTGGTGAAGGGACCTGTTTCTAGACTGTCCATTGAAGAGAGCAGTCCTGAGAAAGGCCGGGAGGAAGCCGCCTCCAAAGGCCATGTTATTTACGAAGGCAAAAGTGGACACATCTTATCCTATGATAGTAAGTATCGCCTCTCCACTCCAAGGCTGGTGCTGTCACATGTGACAGGGGTGTGGGGCTGGCTCATTACCTGCTGGCTTTGGGAAAGTGAGTTTTCTTTCCCCAAGCCCAGGTTTCCTCTCTGTAATGTAAAAAGGGTTAACGTGAGTACTTCTCTTGAAACTTTGGTGAAGAATTAACTGAGTCAGTCAGTGAAAAGTGCTTAAGAGCGCGGAGCCCAGAGTAAGTGTCCCCTGAGTGGTGGCTCCCCACTGCCAGCTGTGGTCATTAGATTTAGCCTAGGAAAAGAATCTCTGTTTAATAGAACCACAGCTAAATGTCTGCTCAGCAAAAACAAGTCCCTGTGAATGCTATTTGACCCCCTTCTATTTTAAAGGAATGCCAGTTTTACTTGTTAAGGAGTAGATAGTAGTCTGATCATCCTAGAAAGAGTACTGAATTTAAATTCACCTTAAATGTAATTGTTTTAATGCCTGTCTCTAAACATTCATCTTTAGATGTGTTCATGAGTTTAAGTTTCAGCTTGCCCACTGTTATGAGCAGTGTGCTGAAATCGCACTGTCCTGCCCAGACATGCGTCTCCCCTTTTTCCACTGTGTCCACCCTGGCTCAGCTGGCGATGACTATCATCAGTCGCATTGCTGTATCCAGTGACCCTTACCTGAAATTTCATGTGCCCAGATCCCTTTTCAGCAGTTTGATCGCCTGCTGTCTGTAGTACCTGTTAGTGGTAACTGCCATTAGTTAACCTGGACCCATCACTATTGTTAAGTTCCTTGAGGGAAAGGACCTAATTTACACCCTATATCTGCAATCCTGGTTTATGCCTGACCAGTAAATATATTTGAATGAATGAAAACATTTTTATAAATATCATCTACACAGAGGTAGGTATGTAGTAGATTAAGACCAGTTTTTATATTACCTTCATGAGATCATGAGATCATGAGGTTAAAGTAACTTATTTAGGCCTTGGGCTAATAGGCCTTGGGCTCTATCCGAGCAGTGCTTGTGTCTGTGTTCTGCAGATATTAAGAATGCCCGAGAAGGGACAAGGAGTCCGAGAACAGCTCATGAAATCAGTCTCAAAAGAAGCTATGAATCAGTGGAAGGAACAATAAAACAAGGGTTGTCCATGAGGGAGTCTCCCGTATCAGCACCGCTGGAGGGTAAAGTGTTTCCAGAGCTCTGTTTAGATACATTTAATTCTGTACAGCCAGTTTGCATTGTTGGGTTAGGTTGCATTTAATATCTGTCATTTCTACCTGAAATTTATATCAATCTATAAATGAAACATATCATGTAGTATAAAATGTATAATAGTAATTAATATACTAATATGAAAGTTGTATTAGTAAACATTTAAATTCATGTTCATCTCTACATATAAATCAAGCAGTACATGACAGTGAAGGGGGAAGTAAAGACAAAATTGATCTTATCATAGGTAACTGTTAGAATGCTCATGTAATTTGTAGATTGATGCTGTTTAAGTGAGTTTAAAAATGTGAAGTTCATCATGAGCATTTGTTTTTATTGTGGGGCCGGCAGAGTGGTATATAACGTACAGAGCAGAGACGTGTTTGAATCTCGCTCTTTCCTGGTGCGTCTGTCTGTGCCCATCTCTTGCTCTGTCAGTTGAGGGCTTGTACCTGCAGTCATGTAAGGAAGAGAGACAGCTGTGCAGCCCTGTGCTGATCATGTGGCATTGCCTTCATCACACAATCACCATGGTTTGTTTTGTGAATGGTTCACTTTCCTTAAGTCTTAACCTGACTCAACTGTTCTGTTTTAATCTAGATGAGAAATGGGAAACAGGGTAAGAATTCCTCAGTCTTGAAGGCCTGTTGAAATTTTCTAAGAGCTGAATTTTCTCTGTAGTTAAAAAAAAATTCTTACTTTCCTCGATTCAAATTTGTTGGCAATGTAACATGAAACTTCTGAAAAGGTTATTTACATGTGTTTTGTTTTGGTTTGCATCTTTAGTGTATTTTATCTGTTTTTGAGGTATCCATCTTTCATGTTTTTCTCTTCAGAACTTAACAGTGATTTCCTAACCCTAACCCTCTGTATTTTCTCTCACCTTGATAAAAAAGCACTGAGAATTTAGACTTGGCTTTGAAAGTGTTGTTCTCTAGGCTTTGACTTAGATGTCTTCCTTGGCCATTTTCTATTTGCAAAAATGTTTGAAAAGAAACGGTTTTAAAAGTGGATACTTCCAGCTTTTACTGTTTTTTCCATGATGTTCTTCTGAATAGTTTGCAAATCCAAAACGGTTCACCTTTTTCCATGGAGCTTTTGTCAGAAGTGTGTCCTCTTAGAACAGTTCGTTGTGTGCCTGAGTTGACACCCGTGCTGTATCTAACACCAGAACCGCCTGCTTGTTTTGAAAGGGCTCATCTGCCGTGCACTGCCCAGGGGGAGCCCTCACTCTGACCTCAAGGACAGGACTGTGCTGTCTGGGTCCATCATGCATGGTAACTCTCTGCTTGTTTGCTTCTGTTCACAACTGTCTCAGGGGCGAAGTAGTTTGAAATTAACGTGCAGGATGTGAAGCCTGTTTTTCAAGGTATCTTCCCTTTTGACATGTTAGGTATTTAAACCCTAACTGTAACTCTTCTCTGAGGTTCATAGTTTATTTCAAGATGATAGTTGCTTAATCTTTTAATACAGACATCTTCATTATGTAAGAACTACTCTTGATTGTGCTGAATGATACATTAAGTCTTGAACAACTCTCCCCCCACCCCCCGCCAAATAATGGCCAATGAATATTTACATAAGGATCTTACTGTAAACAGAAAACTGATTAGAAACTGCAAACAGCAAGGCATTAATTTCTTTATATTGTGGTAATTTATATGCAACAAAATTTACTGTTAAAACAGTTTTTAAGTGTATAGTTCAGTGGCATTAATTTACCATGTGTGTTTCTTGAATCCTTTGAAGGCACACCAAGAGCGACAACTGAAAGTTTCGAGGATGGCCTTAAGTACCCCAAACAGATTAAAAGGGAGAGTCCACCCATCCGAGCTTTTGAAGGTGCCATCACCAAAGGAAAGCCCTATGATGGCATCACCACCATCAAAGAGATGGGGCGCTCCGTTCACGAGATCCCCCGGCAGGATGTGTTGGCTCAGGAGAGTCGGAAAACCCCCGAGGTGGTGCCGAGCGCTCGGCCCGTCATTGAGGGCTCCATCTCCCAGGTACCATCCGCTTTGGACCACAGTGCAGCAGTAGTTATCGGTGGTTCTAGATCATTTTAAACATCGGGTCTCCTGAAAGTAAATTGGAGGTCTCTGTGACCTCAGTTCTGGTCTGGGAGCATGTGCGGCATGGGCACTCAGCAGTCCTTCCCTGGCACACGCCAGTGTGGAACCTGAGATGGAGCCGGGCTGCAGGGTTGCCTGTAACACTTGTCTCTTGACCCACAGGGCACACCCATCAAATTCGACAGCAGCTCGGGTCAATCTGCCATCAAACACAATGTCAAGTCCCTGATCACGGGGCCTAGCAAACTGCCCCGTGGGATGCCTCCACTGGAAATTGTGCCCGAGAACGTGAAAGTGGTAGAAAGGGGCAAGTATGAGGACGTGAAGGCAGGAGAGCCCGTGCGGTCCCGGCACACATCGGTGGTGAGCTCCGGCCCCTCAGTCCTCAGGTCCACTCTCCACGAAGCTCCCAAAGCACAGCTGAGCCCGGGGATTTATGAGGACGCCAGCGCACGGCGCACGCCAGGGAGCTACGCCAGCACCGTGTCCCGGGGCTCGCCCATGCTGAGCAGAGCTTCCGAAGGTGTGTTGCTCTCATATGCTGTCTGAACATTCATGCTGTCCACCACAGCACGTGGCCCAGCGTTGGTTCCAGGGGCTTGCAGCCTGTCTGCTGTGCTCTGGGAGACTGGCTGCCCATGAAAATAGGCATCATTGCAAGTAAAATGTCTAATGTTCTCATTAAGTGCAAGGTGCACTGGAGTCCAGAAATGGTGGAACAGGTCATGCTTGGGCATGGATTTTCAGCTAAGCCGTGAGAATTTCTGGAAGTTGGTCTGGATGGTCAGCTCTCTTCACTGTCTGCTGTGTGTCTGCTATCTGAGTGCTCAGGTCATGGGGCTGGCTGCTTAGGGTGAATCGAGGTTCTTACTGTACTGAGTTGGACACATTCCTTAGCTTTTTTGTGCTCTAGTGTCCTCATCTGTGAACTGGTGGTGTAATACCAAGGCTGGCCTCATAGGATTGCTATGCAGATAAAGTGAGGTGATATGTTGAAAGGACTTTGGCAGAATAGTGCACAGAGTGTGGGAAGAACTCGGTAACTGTGAACTGTTATTACTGTCGGTTCTGTTTTATGACCAGAACCCACCCCTCCTAGGGGTTCATGCTGCTGCAGAGACATCTGGGGGATGAGAGGCATGGATTTTTACCAGGTGGTCTGTGAACAATCTGAGGCCCTTAGAAGTATTTCCACTGAGCGTTTTAGATTGTATTGCAATACTCGTTTATCGAGGGCTTATGTGCAGACTCCCGTGGGCGGTTGGAGGGGCCACACAGAGGGAGTAGAAGAGGGAAATGTCCGTCTAGGGCCATGGTGTAAACCTACATCCTGTTGGTTCTGGTCTTGAAGGAGGAGAATTGCCCTGCAGAGGGAGAGGCTCTGCCTGTTAGAGCGAGCTGCGGCAGGGAAGGGAGGTGATAAACCAGCATGATTTCTTGGCTTCCACACGTAGGTTTGTGTGATCACAGCAAAGTCGATATTATCAAAATAGTAATTAGATGGTGCTCATGGTTGCACGGTGTTGTGTATTACTGTTGTTGAAGTATACCCTATGAAATGGCCAAACTTGTAAATTTTATCCTCTGTTTCACCACAGTTACTGAAACAGTGGAAGGTGATGGCTGGTAGGGTTTTTGTTTGGACTCAGTAGCACTAATGAGATAATGAAACTTCTGAATAATGTCCTGTAGAGAAGAAGAAGCTGGAGCAGGGAGGAGGCCAATGCTGGTGAGGAAGTCTGTGTGGAAGCACAGAGCAGGGAACACTGTGTGACCCAGCAAGGAGCCAGGCAGCCAGGCAGAGAGAGGGTGGAGGCTTGGTGTGGGCAGGGTCTGGAGGCATTAGCCTATCAGGTCAGAGATGACAAAGCACTGAGCGTCGACTTTCATTCGTAATTTTAGGTGATAAACCGGGCTGTGACCTGAAAGGGGGCAGTCTCCCAACCCAGAGGTGCCTGCATGTTCTGCAAGATTGATTGTTTCATGTTTAGTAGAAAGAGAAGATCAAAGAGATATATGTATATGGTCTGTATTGGAATGGTTGAGAAATAGATTAACATTATCCTACTTAACAAGCTTGCTTAAGGATTTGTGGTGTTGGCTGTTTTTTTCTAGTTACAATTTCTTCTGGCAAGTCTGCTAATCATGAGAGGAAGTCAACCCTGACCCCTACCCAGAGGGAGAGCATCGCAGCCAAGTCTCCGGTGCCTGGCGTGGACCCTGCAGTGAGCCACAGCCCCTTCGAGCCGCACCACAGGGGCGGCACCCCCGGGGAGGTGTACCGGAGCCACCTGCCGGCACACTTGGACCCAGCCATGCCCTTTCACCGGGCTCTGGATCCTGGTAAGCACAGTGCTCAGTGAAAACTGAAGGCAGAGCAGTAACACGGCTGTGTGCCTCTTTAGACGTTCTGTACAGAATGCAGGCAGTCACGTGTGTTATTAGGATACAGTTTAGTGGATTTTCACAAACTCTACAGCTCAAGCCCCCAAATCAAGACACAGAATATTACCAGCACCCCTTAAAGAATTAAAATACTGGGTATGTGGAAAGCCCTCTTGTGTGTGGCATTTGATTGGAAAGTGGGTTCATGTGAAGAACTGTTTTTAAATAACACAGGCATACTTCATACATTTTAGTTTACAACATAGCCTTTCTTCACCAGTGTTCTGATCTCTAGTCAGGGCACTGGTTACACCTCACAGTTCTTCCTTATGCAAATGATACATCTCCAGGTTTGTCTTTTTAAGTGAAGTTGAAGTTTAAAAACACACCAAAGGAATCTGTCAATAAATACAGTATCCTTCTAGATTTTTTTCCTCATCTTTTAAAATTATCTAGTCCATACCTAATTCAGATTCTATATTGAGTCTTTCCAAAACAGCAGCGTCATTTTTTCATTGTTTCATTATTGTAGTAGCAAGTACAGCTGGAAGGAACTTTTGAACAGATACCACTGACCGTCAGTGAACATGGTCTTAGTAGGTGTAGAAGCATGTAGGTTTTCTGGAGGGTGGGCTTCCCTGGCACAGCAGTGCTGCCTGCGGGGCCCCGGGACAGTGGGCTCTGCCCACGAAAGGGCTTCCTGTCCACAGGTGGTGGAGCATCTCTGCTGGACTGTGTGAGGTCAGTACCATCACATTGTCTGTCACCTGAAAACGTCAGGTCCCTGAGGCGCCCACACATGCCTGATTGTTCAGGGCCTGTCCCCAGAGCTGGGGCGGGAGCCTCACCCCTACCCCCCACTGTCGGCTGAGAGACCCCACTGGGAGGGCTAGAGGAAGGGGGAGCAGACACTCCGAGAGTCTGTCATTTGTTCTTCTCAGGAGAAAATGTGTTCATAAACTATATCACTCAAACTCTCAGACAGAAGTGAATGTTTATGCTTTCATTTAGTGTATATCATAATCCTTTATTTTATAGCAGTTTTCTTTGCTTGTCATTGTTGAGCTTGAGCTGGATTATCAGTATTTTGAGGATAGAGGCATCATCTCCTGTTGCAGTTTTGTTGGGATGTAGTGGACCTCCGGCACTGCATAAAGTTCACTGTGTGTGCTCAGCTCATGACCGCACCTACAGTGTTCAAGCACCTGCGTCATGGGGGCCCGGTCCTGCTGCTGCCTGTTGGTGCAAATAAAGTTTTATTAGCATACAAGCCATGCCTGCTTGTTTGTTTTGTCTGTGGCGGTTTTTACACTGTAATGGCAGAGTTGAGTCAGTGTGACAGAGCCATAGTGTCCACAAATCCTCACATATTGACCATCTGGCCCTTTGACTAATCTCTGCTGTACACGCACACACTGATTAAATGCCCATGGACAGTTCATTTTCAGCACCCTCCCCCCAAAAAAAATAAAGTTACCATTTGTTACAAATTTTTCCATTTCTTTGGAAACTTCAGGTGAAAAATCTAATAAAGTTACATGTCAAAGACTGAAAGTGAAACTACTTGAGAGTAGGTTTTAGCTGCTGTTCTGGTGGTCAAGGTTAATACTTTTGTTTTGTCTGATCTGTCATCCTGGTTTTCGTTACATCTGACATTAGGATGTTTATATTCACACTGCTGCTCTGTCAAGGTCCAAAAGGAATCTGCCGTAATCCTGTGTCCCCCTCCCCCTGCCCCAACCCTGAGGTTGGTAGAAGCTGATTGTGCTCAGTAGCTCAGCAGATGGTTCTTTTCCTTACTCTTTCTGTGGGTGATGTTTAGCAAGTGGATTCTGCACAGACTCAACTACATGCCTGTCTCTGCTCTCTCCATCAGCAGCCGCTGCTTACCTGTTCCAGAGGCAGCTGTCACCGACCCCCGGCTACCCCAGTCAGTACCAGCTCTACGCAATGGAGAACACGCGCCAGACCATTCTCAATGACTACATCACCTCCCAGCAGATGCAAGTGGGCCTGCGGCCTGACGTAGCCAGGGGGCTGTCTCCCCGAGAGCAGCAGCTGGGGCTCCCGTACCCAGCGACCAGGGGTGTGTGTCTGTGCCCAGGACTAGTGCTTGGTGGGCGGATGATAGGAGGAAGGAAAAGCAGGCTCTGTAGCCGTTAGCCTTGAAGGCAGACAGGATGATGCATCGAAACAGGCTGTTTTGGCAGCACTGGAATAACGAGGCCAGATCGATGTCCTTGAGGTTGGAACCCGTGGTCTGGCCAGCTTCACACTCTCCCCCCATGTACAGGGTGGGGGTTGGGGGTGGGGCAGTGTTCATCTGTTACTCTGATGAAGCAGGTCTTTCAGAGTCATGCTGAACTTAAGCACTTTTTTTGTCCTGTATGCAAATTATTTTGGGGTTAGAGAAACCCAAGAGCCATGTGCAGTTCTTTATCTTTAGAATAACCCTTTAAACATAATTTTGTTTTTTCTTTTGAACAGGAATCATTGACCTGACCAACATGCCTCCAGCAATTTTAGTGCCTCACCCCGGGGGGACGAGCACCCCCCCCATGGACAGAATCACATATATTCCTGGTACACAGATCACCTTCCCGCCCAGACCTTACAGCTCCGCGTCCGTGAGTCCAGGTGGGTCTGCGCATGCCCCTCTCTGCTGGGAGCAGTGTGCTCCCGTGTTGCCAGCACACCCTCTATGGGTGTTTTGGGCACTTTTCCCCAGTCTGCTGTTTTTCGTTTACTGTCTAGTCATGGGTCCTCCACAATGTCTGTCCCTAGATCCTCTGAGAGCTCCTGGGAGCTCGTGTTATGCTCCATTATCATTGAAACTCTTAGGAAAGCACACTTCCTACTGCTCAGATTTGGAGCTTTCTGAAAAATGTTCAGTCACTTGAGAAGGTAAAGCTTGTTTGATGCACTTGCCAGGTTGGTGTTATTGTCCTCAGGCTGCAGGTTTGTGTGTTTTCCAGGACACTCGACACACCTTGCAGCCGCGGCCAGTGCTGAGAGAGAGCGGGAGCGGGAAAAGGAGCGGGAGCGCCTTGCCGCGGCCTCCTCGGACCTCTACCTGCGGCCGGGTGGGTGGAGGCACTGGCCTCGTGCTCGGGGTGGGATGCCCTCAGACAGTGGGGCCCTTGCGTGTGTAGGCTGCTGAGCTGCCAGGCAGGGCGGAGGCAGTGGTGTTGTCATGGGGACGGTGGCATTTGGATTTAGCAATACCAGTTGGGTCTGAAAACGCTGGGCTCAGAGCTCATTAAAGCTGAAGCCATCCAGCAGAGGCTCACAGAAGATTCTTGAAGATAGGTGTGGCATTTGGGTTGGCGTGTAAAGGGAGGATGCAGTGTGCTTAGAAGGTTGTCTGATTAATGTAAAAGAAATCCCTCAGTGTCTGACTGTAGGAGGTGCTTTAATGAATCATGAGCTGTTCTTGTCGTTTAATCACTCAATTGTGTCCTGCTCTCTGTGTCCCCATGGACTGTAGCCTGCCATCCTTGGGGTTCTCCAGGCAAGAATACTGGAGTGGGTTGCCATTTCCTTCTTCAGGGGATTTTCCTACCCAGGAATTGAACCTGCGTGTCTTGCATTTCCTGCATTGGCTGGTGGATTCTTGACCACTGAGCCACCTGGGAAGTGGATCATGAACTAGCACCATAATATTGATTGTATGTTGATTGTATAGAAACTGCAGAAATTGACTTAACTGAAGAAAGCCAGGTACAAATCCTACATAATGTCTGTAGGAACTATGTTTTAAAAATGCTTGTGATCCCACTGATGAATAACATGCAGCTTTAAGTCCATCAAACATAATTTTTCTCCATCAAACATTTGAAAGTTTGATAGTATTGTGGTGTTTGAGGAAACACTGCCTCTTACACACTGTCAGTGGTAGTATAAACAGGGATAACCTTTTCAGAGACATAAAAATATGAGCAATAATCCAGTCCTAGGAATGCACTCCTGTGGGAACGCTCACATAAACTGCTGTGTGGTCAGACGGGAGAGAATCGCTGAATGGCTGTGCTAAGTGGTACGTGCTCTGAAAAAAAAATATGGCTGTTTGCTAGAACTGCCAGCTCAAGTGAGAAAGAGTGAGTCTGAGAGCCCGAGGAGGTGGAGGAGAGAGTGAGGAAAAGGAACTTGAGGTCCTGCGAGTGAAGGAGCTTTGCTGTGGGAGCCATGGTCAAGTGGAGGAGCCACGGAGCTGCGGGCCGGGCAGCCTTGGGCCCTGCTGCAGCAGAAGCTCATCATTTGCATTGTGATTCAGAGACAGTTGTTCCAGGCTTGATTTTGGAAATAAGAAACACACCAGAGTTTGAGGAAAAGTCAGAGACAAACTTCCTGATTTGTATTAGTGCTCCGGTATTGGTGGTTTTTTGTTTCTCTTTGGAATCAAGATAGAGACTTGTCACAGGAATGGGAACGAGAGTAAAGTGGTAGCTGACCATTTTGTTTCAAGTTACTAGTGTGGTTTTATTGCATCTTTATTGGAAAACTCTTAAAGCATTGATTTCTCGAAAGGCCAGAAAGCAGGGTAGTGAGTTTCTCCACCTGCTTTCCTTTCTTCTATTTGGGAATGTGAGGAAGTCAGCGACCCTCTGTGCTGCCATCCAGCCTCTTCCTGACGGCTCGTCCTTGCATCCCTCTGCCCCGCAGGCTCGGAGCAGCCTGGCCGGCCCAGCAGCCATGGCTACGTGCGCTCCCCATCCCCGTCAGTCAGAGCTCAGGAGACCCTGCTGCAGCAGAGACCCAGCGTCTTCCAGGGAACCAACGGGACCAGCGTGATCACCCCACTGGACCCTAGCGCGCAGTTGCGGATCATGTAAGCCTCCGAGTGCACTTGGACCAGACGTGCTGTCTGCTGCATGTGTCACATGCTCATCAGCATGTGACTGCAGTAGCACTGCACACTGTGCTCACCGCAGTCTGTCCTCCTGACACCCCAACACACTGGGAGAGTCTCCCCATCACAGACTTGTGCTTTGGTTTTCTTTTCAGGCCACTGCCTGCCGGGGGCCCTTCCATCAGCCAGGGCTTGCCGGCCTCCCGTTACAACACCGCTGCGGATGCCCTGGCTGCTCTTGTGGACGCTGCTGCATCTGCTCCCCAGATGGATGTGTCCAAAACGAAAGAGAGTAAGCACGACGCCACCAGGTTAGAAGAGAATGTGAGGAGCAGGGCAGCAGTCAGTGAGCAGCAGCTAGAGCAGAAAAGCCTGGAGGCGGAGAAGAGAGCCGGTCAGTGTCTGTACACCTCTTCAGCCCTGCCGAGTGGCAAGCCCCAGCCTCACTCTGCAGTAATTTACTCTGAGGCTGGGAAAGAGAAAGGGCCTCCTCCCAAGTCCAGATATGAGGAAGAGCTAAGGACTCGAGGGAAGACCACCATTACCGCAGCTAACTTCATAGACGTGATCATCACCCGGCAGATTGCCTCGGACAAGGACAGCAGGGACCGTGGCTCCCAGAGCTCAGACTCTTCCAGTAGCTGTATGTATCTCGGCCCGAGCCCGCCCCACGGGGCCACACATGGAGTCACCTGACTCCAGGGGAAGCGAAGCACACGGTGTGAATGTCATGGAGAGGTGGTGTGGGTTAGTGGTGCACGAAAGTCTCTCCTGCTGTTACGCCTTTAAGTATCTGAGCATCTTAAGTGCACTGTCACGTGTTTCCTTGAGGAACTTGGCCTTTCTGGGGATGAAGTCACAGGGAGGCAGACAGAGGCAGAGCCGCTCACATTTCAGGTTCTGCAAATGGGTGTGTCACACGCTCCACGCTTCGAGACCTCATTCCTCAGGAGACCCTCCTAAGGCATGCATCAGGGTCTAGGGTGGTGCCCCAAAGCCACTAGTAACCTTTTTCTAAGATATAGATATTTTTAAAAGACCACCTTATTGATAATTATGGTTATTGGTAATTGGTATTTCTTATAAGTTGGATTTTGAGCAAGTGTAAGAATTCAGCAGACTACAGTAAAATGCTAGAAAAGTTGTTTTAAATGTATTTTTAACTACATCCTAAATTCTCTATTGAATTTCTGAAGGCAAGTATTTAAACACATATCCCTTAGTATTGAAGTAATGTAACTACACATAGTAACCTCTCATTTCCATTCGTGAATCGAGTAGAGTCGGAGACCGTGACCAGTGGGTTCCTGTGCACTGCCTGGCATGCAATACAAGGTTCTGGCTAGTCTGCTCCTGATCCTGACTTGTTTGGATAAATAAATAGCCCCATGGCTGAGGTCTGGAGAGAAGCTTGGTAGTCCTATGTGTCCATGAAAGATATCTGTTAGCCTGGACTGTGGAAATCTGCAAAATCGGTGCTGTACCTACAGAGAATTGAGACAGTCTCTAGTTGTGTGACTGGGCCGTCTGGCGGGAAGTTACTGGCACACGCGTGGTAACCATCCTGGGGCTTGTGGAACACTTGCTAACTACCTGACATCACTTCCTTTTTGCGTCACAGAATGTCTGCAAGCAGTCTGGCTGCTTTTCTGATGGTTTATGTCTCTGAGCATAGTTTTATTTTCATCACTGACTCCATTCCTTGTGTGAAGCGCCCAGGGTCCTCCCGATTACCCAGCGTGGCTTTCAGTTCTTCCTCAAGCCCCCTCTTCCTGGCCCCCGCCCAAGACATCAAGAGCACTGAGCTCCCAGGAGCACCAGGCCTCCTGCCGCCTGTGCTGCCTTGGGGAGCAGAGTTTGGGAGCAGCACGCAAACAGTGAACAGTGATTGGTGCCCTTCCCAAAGTAGTACCAGTTAGTTTGCATATAGTGACATATTTTAGTTTCCAAGTTCCCATTACCAGGTCTCTGTCCTGAGTATACTAGAGCCAGGTCCTTGCGGCTTCCATGGCCTGGTGGGGCGGGAGAGGGCTGCAGAGTTGCCGTTGGAGCAGTGGGTGGTGCACTAGTAGTGGGGTTCTTCCCACCCTCTACCCTGTGTCCAGGACCTGACCACGCTTGCTGATCTAGCCAGGGTCACATACTCTTTGGGTCGCTGATCATTTCCTCAGATGCTTCAGTGCACCCAAAAGTGCGCACAGCACTCTTGAGTCAGAAGGGTCCTGAGCAGGAGGTCACATCCCTCCCCAGCAGCTCCCCTGTTTTCGAGTCTGAGGCCCTGGCAGGACTGAGGAAAGCGCCTGGACCCCCACTGCTTAGACCCTCAGTTCCCAAGGGCACCATCTCTTGGAGGGCCCGGCTGTGACGGCGCGTGCTCCCTTCCTCCCTGCAGACATTCACCGCCACCTCTGTTCACGTTCACGGTGTAACATGGGGCTAAAAATGGGAGTCATTTTTGTCAGGAGCACTCAGTGATTTGAGAAAATTATTACGTGATGTTAATCCACAGCGTTGAAGTTGTCCTGGTGAAGAAGAGCAGACTATCTGGGATGGAAGTGACTTGGAAGTATGTACTGTTGAGGTCTCCTCTCGTTGGTTTAATCTCTTGTGATGAATTTCCTGGTGATTTTCTTTTTCAGCCCCCAGGAGAAGGTCGAGCTCTGTTTCTGATCTGCTTCACCTCAAGGTTTTAGAGCCTGCAGATTTTCAGGAAACTCTGTACCTTGCCAAGATGAGGAGCCTGAGGAAGCGATTAACTGACCTTTGCCACAATGCATTGAACTCCTTGTTTGTTTTTTCATTAACCTGAGGTGCCGTTGAGCACTTCTGACGAGTAAAAACTGAAAATATGCAAATAGATTTGAAGAGCTTGGGACTTCTGAGCTTGACATAAGATTAGTTTTAAAATAGATTCTTTTCTTTTCTTCAAGTATCTTCTCACCGGTATGAAACACCTGGCGATGCTATTGAGGTGATAAGCCCCGCCAGCTCTCCCGCACCGCCCCAGGAGAGGCTGACGGCCTACCAGCCGGAGGTCGTGAAGGCGAGCCAGGCAGAAAGTGGGTCTCCTGTGTCTTCACATGTGCTTCCTGTTGTCTGTCCAGGGCGTGTTCAGAAATAGCTCATTTTGTTAGTTTTGTTTTAGAGTAATCTTCTATGAGTCTAGATGGCAATCTACTCCAGTACTATTGCCTGGAAAATCCCATGGACAGGAGCCTGGCAGGCTAAGTCCATGGGGTCGCAAAGAGTCGGACACGACTGAGCGACTACACTTCAATGGAATACTATTTTTAAGTCATTGATGACTTTTTAAATATGTTTTAATGATATTGAAAATAGTTTATGTTAATTTTGTTTGCCCACTTGTGCTTTCACATTTTAGTCTATGCTAATCTTCTGATGTCTCTCAGTGAATAAATATTTTTTCTTCAAAATTAAGATATGAATTCCCCTTCCTGTGTTTCTCTGAGCTATGTTTAATCTTTGCTCATGAGTGAAAGGTGGGCCTCCCTGCAGTAAGACGTCTGTCTGTCCCCTGTTAGACGAAGCCCCCAGACAGTACGAAGGACCACTGCATCACTACCGGCCGCAGCAGGAGTCCCCGTCCCCGCAGCAGCCGCCGCCCCCACCCTCACAAGCCGAGGGGGCGGGGCAAGTGCCCCGGACACACCGGCTCATCACACTTGCTGACCACATCTGCGTGAGTTTCTCACTACTCTTACTAGTTAGTGGGGTCTTTGTACACAATCACACAGGGCACGTTTCACATAGAATCACAATAAAGATATCTAGATTTTTTTATGTTACACTTTTTTTTGGCAAGTGCTCAATGGATTTAACCAGTTCCTCTTTTTCTCATTCACAGCAAATTATCACACAAGATTTTGCTAGAAATCAAGTTTCCTCGCAGCCTCCCCAGCAGCCTTCCACTTCTACATTCCAGAGCTCACCGTCTGCCTTGGTGTCTACACCTGTGAGAACGAAAACATCAAACCGCTACAGCCCAGAATCTCAGTCTCAATCTGCTCACCATCAGAGACCAGGCTCAAGAGTCTCTCCAGAAACTCTAGTGGACAAATCCAGGGCCAGGTATGGTCTCCCTTGGCCACACGTAGGTTCCCCAGCAGTGAAACAGTCGTACTCTACCTTCACGTTAGGGGATTCATTTCTTACCTTAAGGTAAAGTTTCTTTACCTTAATTCCCTGGAAAGTGTAAATGATAGTTTTTCCTTTGTGTATTATTCTTGGAATGTCTACTGTCTGGGCAGTTGGTCCTATATGTTTTTATTATGTGTCCACAAGTTGATTGCTGTCCTCTGTCTGTAGGTTTGCAGACAGTGCTGTGGCATGGATGGTTGGGTGGTAATGTTGGGACACGGCCTGGGTCTTCAGAATCACAGTGTGTTCAGATGTTTAGGAAGCTGGCGTTGAATAATGTGAGGCTGCTCAGTACAGGGCTCTCTCCAATGTTCTCGCCAGTGCTCTGCACTTGGAAGTTGAAGGTAGTGGACTGCATGTTGGTGCTCATGTTAGTTGATGGAGAGCAAGCAGCACAGATTTGTCAAGTTCATAAAGATGCTGAGAACGAGTCTGGGGTTCAGCAGGTCAAAGACTCTGCAAATATCTGGAGACACATGGCAGGTGGATGGACCAGGGCAGTGGGAAGCGGCAGTTGATTTTGTAGCAGGCCTGGTTCTCCAGCCTGCCTGCCAACCCCTAAGTTAGCAGAGAACATAAAGGAGTAAGAACAGTGTATTTAATAAGATGAACAATACTCCTTTGGGAAAGAACTTTATTGTGGGATTTTTTTGAACATATAGAAGTAGAGAAAGTGTAACATGCCAGCACCCAGTACAGGCCCCATGTGTTTCATTATCCCCACCTCAAACTGGAGTGTTCTGAAGTAAATTGCAAATGACATAAGACATCTCAAGCAGCTGGATGATCTTAAGGACATGATGAAAGCATTCTCTTTTAACAAAAAAGAGCTTCAGTTATCAAAGAAGAACAGAAAGTTATGTCATTCATGATACATTCTTCATACAAAGTGCTATGTAGATTTTGAACAGTTGATAGCCATTTATGAGAAACAAATCATTTTGATTTTTTCACTTGTAATTTCCACATCATTGCACCTTGCTTTTGAATGAGGAATGTTACATTTCTTTCAGATTACCTGGTTTTATAATTTAAAATATTTATATAATCCGTACTGTTATAAAATACCATTAACTGATTTTTCAACTTATGAGCAAAACACAGAGGAGTTGTTCTAGAGTTCTGGAACAATGTAAATGCTGTAAATCATATAAAAATGGCTGAGCAGGCTATATAAAGTAGACAAGCTAAAGATTAAAATCAATAGAGAGAAGATAGTCAAGTCCTTCATCTTTTGTGGTAAGAATGATAGCTACTGTTTCAAGTTTTGATACACCAAGAAAGGTATATACCATTGGTAAAGTGTGAAAGTCACTCAGTCATGTCCAACTCTTTGCAACCTCACAGACTATATACAGTCCATGGAATTCTCTAGGCCAGAATACTGGAATGTGTGTAGCCTTTCCCTTCTCCAGGGCATCTTCCCAATCCAGGGATTGAACCCAGGTCTCGATCCCACATTGCAGGCGGATTCTTTACCAGCTGAGCCCCAAGGGAAGCCTAAGATTGGTAGTTACCTCTAAATCATCTAAATAATCAAAGAGCTAAAAGAAATGGTAAAAAATGGCCACCTCTAATTGGATGGGGTAGATTGGGAAAAGAAATGACAAACGATACTAACCTATAATGGTATTGAAAGCATAATGTTAAAGGTCACTGATGGCTTTTATTAATTTTTTTAAAAAAAATATTTGGCTGTGCTGGGTTTTAATTGTGGCACTCGGGATCTTTAGTTGTGATAAGTGGGATTTATTAATAGTTCACAGTATTTGAGGTGACTTTTTTCTAATATTCAGTGTCAACTTTTGTTCTCTGAAATGACTGAAGTAACCAGCTAACCAGTGTCTGTGTGTGTGTAGGTGAGCCGAGGTGAGCCCTGAGAAGACAGTCTCACATTTCATATGTTGCAGCATCAGGCCCGGAAAGTCCCCAGAGAGGAGTCACATCTCTTCGGAGCCCTATGAGCCCATCTCCCCGCCTCAGGCTCCTGTTGTGCATGAGAAGCAGGACAGTGTGCTGCTGCTGGCCCAGCGTGGAGCCGAGCCCGCGGAGCAGAGGTGCGTAGGGGTAGGCCGCGTGGCTGTGCGTGCTCGTGCACGCATGTGCATGCTCACACTTGGTGCCTTCCGTTTTCCTGAAGTCAGTGCAGTTTTTTCTCTTTCGATCACATGTCAGGAGAATCACTGTTTTCCTAGTGATCAAATGCTAGTGGATTTTACTGAAGAAATTCTAATATTTAAGTAGATGATAGAAAATAATTGTTCATTATTCTCCTTGAAATTAATTCCTTCTGGATCTTTTTTAAAACCTTTTTGTCTGTGTGGACATTGAGAACCTCAAGTGCCCGCCAGGCACCTGGTGTCATGTGCAGTGCGTGGAAGGTTGCAGTGAGCACTGCTTGCTGTTTTCTCACCAGTTTCTAACCCTTACCCCCACCCTGTGAATTAGTAGATATTTATTCTATTGGGTTTAGACGCTTTTAGTTTGGCCCCTATACAATTCACAGGCACCCAAATAGGTGTTGGTACCTTTCAGTGAAATGAGGAAGAAATCCTGTTTTGGAAAGGGAGTGATGGTAACTTCAGTTATATGTTTACGTGTTTTCCCCTAAGCTTGTGAATTTTTGAGGACAGAGACGACATCTTAAGTCATTTTTCTGTTACCTTCTTTGTCATGTTCGAGTGATGGACCCAATTAGGTTATCAGCACCTTTCATGTGTTCTCTGTTACCGTCTCTGGCACTAGTTGGCTCCTGGGTAGCCCTGAGCTAGTTGAGGAGACTTGTGTTTTTAAATGTGTTAGCATAGGAAGCCGCAGATGAAATGTGAAAGCCTTTACATGATACTCCGCTCATGCAGGCCTGGAGAGATTCTAACAAATACGCAGTTTTATTTCTGCATTGTCGCTGTGCTGTTAGGTCTAATTGTCTACCGCTTAGGTGTGAGTGCTTGCTATTCTATAGGCAGGTATGCTAGTAGTTACAGTCTTACTGTTACTTCAAAGTAATGTTGCTGGTTAAACGGTCCCCAGGTTATGTGGTCACCCTCAGTGCACCGGGGTCTGTGCTGCAGAGAAGACAGGAGCTGCCAAGCTGTTTTGAGGGCTCCTGTCACCACCTGTGTGCTCTCTTGGTTCTAGACCGTCTCCACTCCAGGGCTCCTCTTCTGACATCCTCTTGGCCCCAGATATGTCAGTGCTCAGACAGAGAGGGCCTCGGGCCTGGCACTCGTCGGGGGTGGGGGAGTTGGGGGTAGGGGTGGGACAGGGAGGGGAGTAGGAGTGTGTGGTGGTAACACATGACTGTTCCCAGCAGGAATGACTCCCGCTCACCAGGCAGCATAAGCTACCTGCCTTCATTCTTTACCAAGCTCGAGAGCACATCCCCCATGGTGAAGTCAAAGAAGCAAGAGATTTTTCGTAAGTTGAACTCCTCTGGTGGAGGTGACTCTGATATGGGTAAGTGGGATTTCTTTCATGAACTCCCATAAAATGTGCATAAATAATGATAACTCCATGTTGCCTCTCACGTAACCCTTGAGTATGAGGCTCTGGCAGGCCGGTCCAACCACATGTGATATGAACTCCTCCACAGGCCTCCATTGGCTCTGCTTGGGGGCTTTCTATGAGGGAGCCCCACCCAGCACGTGTGCAGCTACCCATTTTCTCTTCGAACAAGTGTGGGTCTCAGAAGTGTGTGTCTTACATGGGGCTGGATTGGCTCTCCAGTGTTTACCCCCTGGTCTACCCCTCATTTGGGTAGACCATCCAGCTGTCTGCAGACAAGGTCGTGCTCCTGTAGTTGTCTTTCCAATGTGGATGTGCGCAGGCAGCCAGCTCTAAGCATTCCTACCATCCCAGGTGCTGGTCACTAAAAACCTTTCATTCAGTTAGCCTTTCGGTCGGTTCTGAGTACTGTGGTAGGACCCATCCCAATTCATCATCTTAAGAGGGTCTGGGACCACACTGGGTGTTTCCATGACCTGTGTTCAGTTCCAGTGACTTAGTGTTGGTACCAATACCAGCCTCCTTCGACGAGCTGCCCACGGCCCATACCTCTCCCTGCTGTCCTGTGTCGATGTGTGTACTTGTTTGCGCCTTTCTCTGCTCTACCAGTCTGTGTGGATTACCTTCGAAGCGCACCTCCCACAACTGAGGATGGTGCTGGCCTCGAGGCAGCGGCAGCAGATGGTCTGGGCACCACTGCCTGCTCCAGGCCCTGTTGTCAGCGTGAATGTGTATTATCTCCTATCACCTTCACAACACTCTCCATGCCACATGTTGGCATCATCTCCACTTTGTAAATGAGGACACTGAGGCTTGGGTTTAGTGACTCTTGAGGTGATGGGGCTGTGGTTCAGACTCATGGATGCCAGCTCCAGAGTCCATGCCTCCAGTAGTTCTGCACGCAACACCCTCACCAGGGCTGCTCATAAATGCCCACAAGGACAGAATTCTGAACAGCTGGGCTGGAACCTTCCTTGCCTACTGTTTTCACACTCACGCCATCAACCAGGTTCACTCGTCCCCTTCTCTTTACATGTATCCAGCGATCCAAGGCTCTGGGGAAGCCCTGCAGAACCCAGGGTTTCTACCATCAGTAAACCCTGCCAACTAGAAACTGCCAGGTGGAGTTATGTTTGGATCTGTGACATGGTGATTAACAAAGGTTGAAAGTCCCAGAGGAGAAAGGATGAGCCCAGTGTCACATGTTGTTTGTGTAGTTATCCCAGCTCTTAATTACTAGATTCGAGAAGTCCAAGCCCTCGGCAACCAAGATGGCTTTGCTTCAGCTCAGGGTTCCCACTGAGGACATCAGTGCTTTTACTCTGCAGAAGCCTTCACGCTCTAAACTTAGCGACTCTTTTCTCCCTGCTGTTGTTAACACTAGTGAACAACTTACCCCTTCCAGAAATGCCCTGTTCCCTTGGTTTTCAATACTGCTGTTTCCAGTTTCTTCCTCCGCTTCTTTGGTTGATTTTTGTGTCTCCTCAGAAGCCCGGTCTTGCTCAGCAGGCCTCTGAGGTGTTGGTTTGCCTCCAGCACTATCGAACTGCCTTTCCCCACCTCTGAGGAACGATCATGTCCTCTAGTAAGCCTGTCTTACACTCCTGTCGGTCCTGAGCAATGCGGGGATCTGGGAAGGCATTTCACTCAGCTCCCAAATGATTTCTGCTCTGAGGGCCTCAGGAAGTACCTGCTAACCTGAACCCCACAGGGTGTATTTAAGTCCAGTATGTTATTGTTGGTTGAACAACATGAAATTGTCTTCACCTGACCATTTTTGACCAATAAGAACATGATTTTATTATTCAGCCAAATAATGGCTTGTATTTGTATGGCTTGTAATGGCTTGTATCATTTCACAAATAATGGTATGTATTTGTGAAATGAATAAGTCCTGTACTCCAGGTTTCTATGAGAACTACAAGGCCCTCCTTACCCCCTTGTGCTATTTCAGATTCAGTCGGTTTACTGTTCCCTGATCCATAAGTCAGGCGCCTCCTCCCCACCCCCCTGTCTCCCTGTCCCAGGAGTCAGCATCCAGGCCCCCTCACCCCAATCTGCGTGGACAGGCCTTCTCCCTGGTGCAGGGCCGCTCTTCTCTGGGACATTTGTTTGTCTGGCTACTAACTTACTTCCTGGATTCTTTTTCTTTCAAGTTCTCAACCTTGAGTTGGAAGGCATGATAGAAACACGGTATCTGTTTCCAAACTTCTTCCATTTTGGGCACAGTGCTTTACAAGTAGTTCCCAGGTTGTCCAAGCTGCTGTCATTCAAATTGAGCAAATGACAGACTGCACAGTTAGCAGAAATGAACAGAACCGACAGGCAGGATCTCTGCCTCACCCTGGCAACTGCAGCAGAGACACATGGTCATGTTCGTTCCTTTCACGGGGGCATTCTCCCCAGGATCTAATCTCACACCTGGCTGTTGGCAGGGACTCTTCCCTGGAAGCTTGGGTTCCTGTCCTGAGGCCAGCTTTTTCCTATGTGTGTTTCCCTGGCTCTGCAAAAGGTCCTTTCCTTCCTGGGCTGTATTACTCCTGTTCTGATTTCCTTAAAAAAGTAATTATTTCTCTTTACCTTCACTTAATGGGTAGAAAATAAAGTTGATCATGGAAAATAAGGTTAATTTACCGTAGAATTTTTTTGGAGACTTTCTCTTTTTCCATGTACGTGATCATCACATCTCAGTTAATTAACTTGAATGTTTGTTTTAAATACAGCAGCTGCTCAGCCAGGAACTGAGATCTTTAATCTGCCAGCAGTCACCACCTCAGGTAAGATTCAGAAAACTCGTACAGTAGCAGTCAGTCCAGCAAATAGGCATTGCGTAATGGCTGCATGCCAGGAACATCATTTAGTCGGGGTGGGGGTGGGGGGGACACGGAGGCAGTCACAGTAAAAAGTGAATTGAGGGTCAGTAAGTACTTGTTGTGGAGAAGGCGATGGCACCCCACTCCAGTACCCTTGTCTGGAAAATCCCACGGATGGAGGAGCCTGGTAGGCTGCAGTCCACGGGGTCGCTAAGAGTCAGACCCGACCGAGCGACTTCACTTTCACTTTTCACTTTCATGCATTGGAGAAGGAAGTGGCAACCCACGCCAGTGTTCTTGCCTGGAGAATCCCAGGGACGGGGGAGCCTGGTGGGCTGCCATCTATGGGGTCGCACAGAGTCGGACACGACTGAAGTGACTTAGCAGCAGCAAGTACTTGTTGAAAACATAAATGAACAGAGAATCAAAACTATAGAGCTAAAATGTAGAGAAGAAAACCGTCAAGCAACTTTCACACCAACAGGTACCTGATTTAACACAGGAAAGCGCATGCTCTCAGGGGATTAGCTGCCTCTGTGGGGCTGTGCTGTCAACACTGCCGGGCCGTGTGTCCTGGGCGGTTCCTGCTCCCGTCCTCCCTCAGAGTCAGGCAGGTGCTGTGCCGTCTCCTGCAGGCTCCGTGAGCTCCAGAGGCCACTCCTTTGCTGACCCTGCCAGTAACCTCGGGCTGGAGGATATCATCCGGAAGGCGCTCATGGGGAGCTTTGACGACAAAGTGGAGGATCACGGGGTGGTCATACCCCAGCCGGTGGCAGTGGGGCCTGGGGGCGCCAGCACCTCAGTGGTGACCAGCGGCGAGACCCGGAGGGAGGAAGGGGACCCATCACCTCACTCAGGTAAGGGGCTCATTTTTGTGCTCTTCCCCATGTCTCCCAAGAAAAAGCCAGTCCATACCTCAGGTTCTGATGGGTCATGAAGAGATTTCATTTATGTGCTCAGTCACCTCAGTGTTTTTTCAACCTCTTCAGACATGTTGTAAGTGACATAAAATTAAGGATGAAAATTTCTACCCAGAATGTCACCCTCCAGTGTATCAGTGTTTTTGTTTTCATCTAGTCCTTACCTGTGTGCATACATTGTAATTGTAATACTGATGCAATTGCATATTCTGCTTTTGAATCAAAGTGACTTGCTATTGTAATAAAAGTGACAGGCCCCATATAAAAGAATTTTAAGCTGCAGAAAAAAATAAGGGGAAAAAAATCCTTTCGATCACATTGTATAGAAAGCTAATGTTAAAAAGGGTAGCTTATTGGAATGAGGGCATTACACATCCTGTTACAAGCACACAAAAAACGATGACTCTGCTTTATGTTAATATATAACCTTTTTTCTTAATCTGTTGAGAATCTCTCTTATGCCTTAAAAATAAACTGAAGGTCAGCAACATTTCAGGTCTGTTTTCCTGTTACGGTCACACAAAAGATTTCACTAAGGATAAGAAAATGATTAAAGAGATGAGTGGTTTTGTTTTTCCCTATATATGTTAACATTAGGACAATATAAATTCACTTCCTGCTCAAAGATGAGGCACTTGTCTTCTAATTTCTGCTCTAACCTTCAAGTTTTATTGATTTAAATGTGTGTGTGTATGTGTGTGTGTGTTTTAAGTTATAATATTGGTGATTTACAGAGTTCTTCTTGTTGTGTAGTCTTTTTATCATGGCATTTCTTGGTGAGGTTTCATACCCTGTTTTTTCAAAAAGGCTGTGTCCTGAGGTCCTTCCTGCTCGAGAAGGTCTTCTTGGCTGCCTTTGTTTAACGGTTTGGCAGGTATTACAATACTAGGTTGGTGCAAAAGTAATTAGTTTTTGTATGGCTGAAATTTGCTGTTCTATATTGGAGTACTTTCTTAAATGTGGTTACGTTGTACATCATTTTAATGCACACTTATGTTTTTTTGCTAATGACTTGTTACTTGCTGTTTATTTTAGACTATGGAAATGGTGTTAGACAAAAAGCAAATTCAAGCGATTTTCTTATTCGAGTTCAAAATGGGTCATAAAGCAGTGGAGACAACTCACAACAATGAATTTGGCCCAGGAACTGCTAATGAATATACAGTATAAGTGGTGGTTCAAGAAGTTTTGCAAAGGAGATGAGAGCCTTCAAGATAAAGAACATCGTGGCCAGCCACCCCAAGTTGACAACAACCAAGTGAGAGCCATCATCAAAGCTAATCCTCTCACAAGCACATAAGGAGTTGCCAAAGAACTCAGTGTTGACCATTCTACATCTATGTGAAGCAAATTAGAAAAGTGAAAATGCTGGATAAGTGGGTGCCATAGCAGCTGCAAAAAAATTGTTTTAAAGTGTTGTCTTCTCTTATTCGAAACAACAATGAACCATTTCTTGGATTGTGACATGAAAAGTGGGTTTTATATGACAGCCAGTAACAACCAGCTAAGTGGTTGGAAGAAGCAGCTCCAAAAGCACTTCCCAAAGCCAAACTTGCACCCAAAAAAAGGTCCTGGTCACTGATGGTCTGCTGTCCGTCTTATCCACTACAGCTTTGAGTTCCGGTGAAACCATTACATTTGAGAAGTACACTCAGAAAATCGATGAGATGCACCGAAAACTGCAGCACCTGCAACTGGCAGTGGTAAACAGAGCCTGATTCTGCACGAAGCCTGACTGTTCAGCTTCTGAAGCATTGGTTCTGTGACGTGCGAACTGGGCTATGAAGTTTTGTCTTATCTGCATATTTGCCCGACCTCTCGCCCACTGACTACCACTTCTTCAAGCATCCTGATAACTTTTTGCAGGGAAAAGGCTTCCACAACCAGCAAGATGCAGAAAATGCTTTCCAAGAGTTCATTGAATCACAAAGTACAGATTTTTACGCTACAGAAATAAACTTACTTCTCAATGGCAAAAATGTGTTGATTGTAAGGGTTCCTATTTTAATTAATAAAGATGTTTGAGCTTAGTTATAATGATTTAAAATTCACGGTCTGAAGCTGCAATTACGTTTGCACCAACCTACTATTAAGACACATACTTTTCTCAAAACCTCCTGTAAACATGGTTGTATTTCTTCTGGTGTTCATTGTTGTGTAAGAAGTAAGACTAGATTCCGCCACCACCTCCCCTTTTTTTTAGTGATGACATTTTATCTGCCCAAAGAATCCTTTTTTCCTCAACTTCAGTAAGTACCATCAGTGTGTTAGTGTTCTTCAGCCTGTGTCGATTCCCTCATCACCAGAGGGTATGTGTACCTTCCCAGTTTCTGTGTACAGGGGAAAAAATTCTATCACATGTTCCTTAGTTATTTTCTCCCATTTGAGAAAGTTGCCTTTTTGCTGGATAGTCTTTGTACTCTGTTACCTTCTCATTGTTTTAATCATCTTGATCCTTTTTCTGTTGCTTTCTCTCTCAAATTTTTCCTTTGCACCAGTGTCTCCTTTTCCTTCATGGCTTGACTTCCTAATAAGCCTTTTCATAAGCCTCATTCATTTTGGTGATCTCTTCTTTGAGCTTCTTTTGTAAATGGCCATCATGTATTGTCAAGTTTTCCCCAGTGTTTGAAGTACACCCCACCCCCATTTTCTGTTGTGTTATATCGTCCTCTTTATCACCAAGGACTTGCATTTCTTCTCTCTCTAGACAGAGTGGTAGAAAATGCTTTTTCTCCCTTTTTTCTGTACCCCAAGGATTGGGGGCAGGGTGAAACCATTCTGCTGGGGCTGCTGACCTGGGCTCTGATCTCTTCTGAGATCCTTTTAATGTTCTGTGTGAGAGCCCAGTTGGGGCTTCCCAGGCCTGCAAACCAACTAAACAGCCTGGAGAAGCAGAAAGGGCTTCCTTGACTTGCCCAGCCCAGCTGATGTCCAACAGCTTGAAGGGGCTTCTCTTGTGCAGATTTTCTCCTTCCTCTCTTCACTCTTCTGTAGATTGATGAGGGCAGAGATAGTGAGGATTTAAGATTTTTGTCAAACTGTTTTCATTTTCTTAGCAGTTTTGTGCTCCAAGGCCAAGAAAGAAATGATGTTTCAGAAATGTTAGTTTCTTGGTTACCTGTTTCTGAGTTTATGGCATGAGGACGGACATTGCCCCTTTGAATTTAGTTGCTGCGAGTGAGTTCTGGCTCTTTCTCGTATGTTACCGGGGTCTGGATTCTTCATGCTCCCACCCTGCTTTCTCTTGCAGCAGATGGTCAGCAGCACTGGGGTGCACTTTCAGTTTGTGACTGTGACTACTGTGTGTCATTAATGACAGTTTATTCCACTTTCAGGAGGAGTTTGTAAACCAAAGCTGCTCGGCAAGGCTAACAGCAGGAAATCGAAATCACCTGTCCCTGGGCAGGGCTACCTGGGAGCGGAGCGGCCCTCATCGGTCTCCTCTGTGCACTCAGAAGGGGACTACCACAGGCAGACGCCGGGCTGGGCCTGGGAGGACAGACCTTCCTCGACAGGTGAGGGGCTGCTGCCAGAGTGCAGGTCTGCATGCAGCTGACGTCAGGGCCTTGGTTAGTGATGCTCCTAAAATCAGATGCTCTGTTAGGAAAATGCTTTCCATTATGGTATGGTTAAAGGGTTCCACTGTTCTTAACAGAAACTGAATTTACACAATCCAAAAAATTTTAAGAATGCAAATTTGATTACCAGCAGAGAAGAAGAGCTGTGAGCACAGCTGCCCTCAGGCCCCTTGCACCTGTGGAGAGCCGGCAGCGGCACCTGACGCAGGTGCGTGGCTGGGGCCTGTGGCTTCAGCTCTCCCACACCTTCTGCACAGATGTCCTCGGAGAAAGTTCTTAGGAGCTAATGGGAACTGAAGCCAAACACGGAAGAAAGCTGGCACCCCTCTGTAGGCTGTCTTTACAGACAAAAACAAAACTCTAGGATATTTTTAACGTTTGCCCTTTTATGACTACTTACAAGCTTTGTTTCTCTTTGGCTGCACTGGGTCCTGGTTGCGGTGCTTGGACTCCTCTCATTGCTGCAGTGCAGGGCTTCCTATTGCGGTATAGCAGCCTGTCTAGCTGTTGCCTGCTCTCAGCAGTTGGGCTGCACATACTTGGTTGACCTATGGCATCTTCGCTCCCTGACCAGGGATCAAACCTGAGTCCCCTGCATTGGAAGCAGGTTCTTAACCACTGGTCCACCAGGCAAGTCCCCATTTTGTAACCTTTTAAAAATTACGAATAACCATGATAATAATGGTGGGCTTCCCCGGTAGCTCAGACTGTGAAGGACCCGCCTACAATGCAGGAAACTCAGGTTTTCCGATCTCTGGGTCGGGAATGTCCCTTGGAGAAGGGAATGGTTACCTACACCAGTATTCTTGCCTGGAGAATACCATGGACAGAGACTGGTGGGCTATAGTCCATGGGGTCACAAAGAGTCGGACATGACTGAGTAATGAACACTTCCACTATAACGGTCATCTTGAAAATGAACAATTTTTTAAAGTAAAACTGGGATAGTTGCTGTGGATTTTAGAGTTTCATCTGTGCTTTTCAGAGGAATTAACTCCACAAATAGAGCAATGAAAAAATCTAGTTAAAGGAGGGCACAATTCAAATTTCTTATTGGTATTATAAAACCTAATTTAAGGTATACTTAATCACTTTATAGTTTCTCCCACCACATGCAGAGTGGGGGCTTACTGGTTTGAAAACTTCCTAGGCCAATGACTTTTTTTTTTTTTGTCTCTGATGCTGTGGTATGTGCTCTGGTTTTAGCATTTCTTAGATTGTAGGTGGCTTCCTGGAGACAATGACACGGTCTAGGCATTGGCAGGAGGTGTGGTGCTATTGTGAGGCTTGTGTGTGTGTCCCCCTCTGAAGCCTGTCCCTGGGTCTGTCTGCCCCTGACGAGCTGGGCCCTTGTCCCCAAACTTCCTGCTTCCTCCTGTGTTACCAGAGTCTTAGTTTGAGTCAAAAATCCAGGAGTTCCACTTGGATTCAGCAGCAGCCCAGCCTCGAGTACTCACTGGCTTTGTGGTCCTGGATGGTTGGTTGCTTGGGAACGGCACAGCAGGGAGGTCTCTTCTGCCCTGACCCTGCGCCCTGCTCAGATGTGCTCACCTCTCTCCACAGGCTCGACACAGTTCCCCTACAACCCCCTGACCATGCGGATGCTCAGCAGCACGCCCCCCGCGCCCGTCGCCTGCACTCCCACCTCGGCCAACCCAGCTGCCCCACACCAGCCGAGCAGGATCTGGGAGCGGGAGCCAGCCCCGCTGCTGTCCGCACAGTACGAGACGCTGTCTGACAGCGACGACTGACCTGTGGGCAGGGGTCCCAGGGTGGGGGGGGGCTCCAGTTTCTGGTGGCTTCCTTTCTAACTGCAGGCCTGATGCCTGCCCGCCTAGGATTTATGCCCAGAGACCTTTCTGGAGAGCCTGGACCATGGACGGTAAAGAGACAATGGAAATTCATTTTGGGGTCAAATGAGGTTTGGAGAACTCTGCCTTGATACAGGCAGGTCTGTGGATTATAGTAATAGTGGAGGGTCGACATGTAGAGTTTTTAAAAAGTGGATAATTCCTGTTCTTACATCTGTTTGTAAAGAAACCATGATGTCTCTAATCACTCTGTAAATAGAGGACCTTTTTTGCAGTGTTCCCTGCGCTGTAGTATCTGGTGTACTTATGTTCAATCAGCACATCAACTTGGGGGTGATTTTTAAGAAATCTCTTGTCTACCTTTTTAACCCTTGCCTTCCAAACAACGTCATACAGCCCAGTTCCATGGTGTTGGCTGTCAGGGGCACTGTACTTTTATCCAATTTTGTCTCCTTCTAAGCTCATATTCCCGGTGATGTTTAAAATCTTGTGGAGATGTTTAGATTTTTAACAGACGCTGCCATAAAATCTGTACATTAACGTATTAGGGTCTAAGGGAGAAACAATTCTGCCATATTGTAAATTTCCAGGGCAGGCTTTTTTTTTTAATTAGAAGCACCGAAAACAGTACTGCATGGATATTGTTCTAGTTCAGTTTCTAACATTTTAAAGGCTTATTTGAGGTGTACGTACCTCCCTGTTACGCACACTGGTAATTAACCCACCTTGGGTATTTGCCTGCATTTGATGCAGCAAAGCTTTTGGTTTGGAAATAAATCTGACTGCCCTGTCCGCCTGTCCATAGCTATAGTAGATGACTGTGACTGAAGGCTTTGGTGTCTCAGGTTAGCTGATGTGTCACTGGCTGAGCTGGAAGGTGACACCCGGTATGGAGCCTCTCGGCTGTGTGTCTCGGCGCTCCTGGGCTTAGGAGAAGCAGACGGCCCTTCCGCTGCATGCTGCCTCGTGCTTATACTTTCACTTCGATTCCTTGTGGGCAAGTGTTTGTCATCAAATGTTTTCATTTCACTGAATCTCAAGGAGCAAATAATTTAAAAGACTGGTACTGGAGGACCAGTCTTAATCTTCATTAGTAACTGCCTGTTGAATTAAATTCTTTTCATACACTCAAGCACAGCACTGGTGCATCCTTCTGCAGGGCATGGATGCTAATGGTTTGGGGAGGTGTTTAGAAAGGAAAGAGATCTCTCAAGATGATAAACCCTAGGACTTTACAGACTCCAAACTAGACCTCAGTTTTTCAACATTAGTCCTCAAGCCTCCTTTGTAGTGACTGAGACCCTCCCATCCCTTGGCATCTAGTCCCTGTTTAATAGGTGTGGACGCAGGTTCAGAATTTTGCCCATGTTTTAAAAAAGCAAGAAGGACAGGAATGCTAGCTAACACCTCTTGAGGCCTGTGGCTGCACCCACATGTAAGTGAGCTCAAAATAAGCTTCGGGTGGGGTGGTCAGGGCACCACTGCCTGGGCAGCTGGCCTCTGACTTCAGCCCAGTCGGTGGTTAGTCCTCCTTGCTCTGGGGCCTCAGTGCAGGGAACCGTACAGACAGGCTCTCTGCAAACTCAACCGTGTCACTGAGGGGGAGAACTTCCTCAGTAAAACATGCGAAGCAAAGAATACCTCCCTTTCACCAACTCATGCAGCTGTGAAAAGGTAAACGCACACTAGATGCTCAAGGTGAGTAGTTACAACCAGGCTGCACTGAAACTTGATTAAAGGAATTAACCTGGTGAGACAATGAGAAGATGCTTATATCAGCAAAATAGAAGATTATTCTAATAGAAGATTCTGATTTGAGCCTAATTCCTGTATTTTTAATTCTAAAGAGTCAATGACTTTTTGAGAAACTCAAAAGACTTCAGTATTGAATACGTACAATACTGTCGTGGCATCTCCTGGTTTATTAGGAATGGATCCTCCTCGTGTACACAGGAGCCAAAGGCACTAGTTCATCCTCCCCACCCCCACACCAGAGGGATTGCAGGACTGCCCCAAGGCAGGGACAACGCTCTCGACACACCATCCAGGTTAGGCCACACTGACCTTCTCCCAGGGCTGAAAGAGTCCAAAGACCCCCACGGGGAGACTGAGAAGCAAAATTCAGACTGAGAGCTAGGGCTGGGGTCCAGGCAGTGCTTCCTCTATGGCCCCATTACTGTCAGTACAATACCCCCAGGGTTCCCCTCTGAGTCAGGGGACTTGGCAGCCCTCAGACAGCTCTGCCCTGTGACTTGGTCCAGAGGGGTGCATGCTCAGAGGGGAGGGACCGTAGGAATTGTCATTCCTTTTCTTTTTTTCACAGTGGTCTACAACCAGATACGTACAACAACACGCAGTCCACTTTTATGTATAATCTAAAGGGCACGCTACTACTTCCAAGTGCCCGATTCCCACTTTAAAGCTTCATGTCTAATGCTTTGTAGCAACCAAGATACTACTCTTTTATGCATTAAATCCCACAGTGGTCATCATGAGATAGAGAATAAGAGAAAGCAACTCACCATCATGAGATTGGTAGCTCTGTTCTGCCAGGTCTTGATAAAATAAGACATAGCAGCAAATCAATGAACCAAAACCTTATAGTAGAGATGCCCCCACGCCAGACGAACACTGGCCCCTCTTATCCTGGCACGGTTCAGCACCTCCCCAACCATCCATTAAAACAGAGCACCGCCTGACAATGGTCCTTAGAAACAGTCAGGGGAGGGGGGGGTGGGGGGGTGTCCAAAACAAACAGCACAGCTTGTCCTCCACCGAGGCTTAGTTGAGGGGACGTGCATGTCACAGAGAGAGAATTTAAGCCACTGATTGGGAGCCGCCAGGACTGGAACAGAGGTATCAGTAGTCATGACAAAGGTCTGCTTTTTCTTGCCAGCTCGGCCAGCTCTTCCCTGATGTGCTGCACAGAAGCCTCATCTCTCTTCAGCTCCGCTTGCCTCAGTGCTTCCCTATAGGTCTCTTCTGCTTGTGCGTACAGTTCTGGAACAGCCCGAGAGAAGGGAGAAAATGCATGTTTCATCGTGATTCTGAAATGTTCTGAAGAGAAAGCACGTGCGATAGGACAGCTCTAGTTCACGGTGTGAGACAAGCTATGACCATGGGACACCGGGACCTCAGGGAGCCCTTCCCTGATAGAGGTTCGGGTAAGGGACCTGTCCCTGCAGGTTTCTGAGCAGAGGGCAGAGCTTCGTGAGGACACATCGAGCTGTCCACATGCCAACGAGGAGCCTGCAGAGCACTCCAGAAACAAGGGACCATGGGCTCACTGCCCACCCCCAGCCCACCACCCAAGTTCCTGACCCACTGATGGGCACCCCGCACCTCTGTGCGTCAGGACTGCAGCCAGATTGCTGAGGAGCACATGCAGTTCAGGGTGTTCCACCTGCCTCGCCAGGTCTGATGCCCTCTGTGCGTGAACACAGGCCTCGTCAGTGCGGCCCTGTGTGTCCAGGGTAGTGGCCAGGTCATTCAGCAGCACAATGGTCTACACAGGAGAAAACAGCTGCTGCTTGCAAATGAAGATTCGCTGGAGAAGACAACAGCTACCCATGCCAGTATTCTTGGGCTTCCCTGATGGCTCAGCTGGTAAAGAATCCACCTGCAGTGCAGGAGACCTGGGGTTCAATCCCTGGGTGGGAAGATCCCCTGGAGAAGGGAATGGCATCCCACTCTAGTATTCTGGCCTGAAGAATTCCATAGACTTGTCTATGGGGTTTGCAAAGAGTCAGACGTGACTGAGCAACTCTTCACTTTCCATAGCCCTAGTGTCTGGTGTTCTGTGGATGCCCTGAAGGGCTGTCTTTTCTAGCGGCGCCCCTTGGGGGCAGGTGTCTGCCTCTGTAAGTCAGGTGCATTTATCATTCACACTGCACAGCGGCAATCTGACCCTCTGGAAAATGATACAAACCTGGAAACTAGGTAGGATGAATATTACTTATTAATTTGTCAAAAAAGCAGCAGCAAATAAACATAGCAAAAAGTAGTGACAGGATGTGACCCGTCCTATGGCAAACCAGTGCGCACGGAGACCTCTGGGCAGATCCAGTACCTCCCTGGCAGCCTTAAACCCTTCCTAAAACGGAGGGTGGGGGGAGTGGATGCAACAGGGCCTTCTGCTGAGGGTCTGTCCACATTTCCTATTCTGGATTCTGAAATCTTCGTCTTAGACGCCTGCTGTTTTTAGACGCCCCCCCTTACCTGTGGGTGTCTTTCTCCAAGTATTTCCTCAGAAATCCGCAGAGCTTTTTCATACATCCTCTGTGCCTGAGATGGCTGCTGGGAGAAGAGCAGGTAGCGCGCGTAGGTGTCCAGACACATGCCCAGAAGGAGCTGTGTGTTGGCCTTGTCGTCGGCTGAGAAGGAAACGCGAGCAGTGCTGGGTGCAACGAGCAACAACCAGAAGGCGGGGCAAGTGCTCTGAACACAGTCACTAAACCAGTCCTCCTGACCTATCCTTTTACACAAGGTGATTAACATCTACACTGGCTCTTGGACCCAAGTTTGTGTGGGGAAGGGGGATTTGCCAAACCAACAAGTAGGTGTATCCAAGAATTCAACTCCCCTGACACCACCTACCCAGAGTCCCCAGGTAAGCCCCCACCCCACTCCAGACACCGGTCCAGGGTGTCACCTGGAGATGAGAGGTTCCCAGGACTCCTCCCCTCAGGTTCAATCAGTTTGCTAGGGTGGCTCACAGATCACCTGTTTTTATAAGGATACAACTCAGGAACAGGTGAGGTGTGGGGGAGGGGCTTCCTGCCCTCTCCAGGTGCCACTGTCCCTATGCCCTCCACAAGAGCCCCAGGCCCCATCCCCTGGGGTGTTGATGGTGGCGCCTTTATTAAAGCGCTGGCAGCTGAGTCACCTTCCATCCCAGTCAGGGGTAAGACTGAAGGCTCCAACCCTCCAACCACATGGTTGGCTCCACTGGCAACCAGCCCCTGTGCTTTAACAATAAGCTAAATCATACTCCACACTCGGGAAAATGTAAAGGATATGGGGAGTTCTGAGGCAGGAACTATGATGAACAAAGACCAATAATGTATGAGACATTTTCATCATCTGAATGACCAAATAGATATTTCTTGTAAGTCACAATTATTGTAACATAAGTAATGAACTTTTCCATACCTTTTAAGATTGAGTATTATTTTTAGTTTGAAACTAGTATTATCTAGCATGAACCAGGTGAAGATAAACTCCTAGAACAACAACAAAAAGCCTAGGGCCAATAAAATTTTCTGGTATGAAAACAGCACACAAAGGAACCAGAGAACACTCAGAATCCTGGGATGGAGCATCATAACCCAATTTAAAGAACAGCTAATCTGTTTTTTGAAGAACAGTAATAAAGGCTGCAATGTATGGCAGCTTCCAACGTACCATATCTGGAAAAAAAGAGCCAGACAGCAGGGCTGGGTACCAGCAGCTAACAGCAGTCGGCCAAGTAAAGGCCTTGGAGCCATGACACAAACAGCACGCAAGTGGTGGTGAGCCAGCGGAAAGGACACTGTGCAGACAGCTTTGGCGGAGGGGAATGTTCACATGAAGGACTCAGAGGTTCCCTCGGATAACCTCACAGAGCACGATTACTGGATGCCCATGTGAAGGGGTGCAGACGGGTCTGTTTACCAACAAAGGGATCACCACACTGAATACAACTCCTTCCCTATCTTCCAAGTTTAAATGGTGCATAGACTTTAAAGATGACGATGTTGCCAAATAACCCTATGATCAGTTACTGAGGGGATAGTTTAAATAAAACAATACAAATAATCTATAAAAATAATCTCAGAAGGTAAAAGTGAAAATAAAACTTTGCTTCTAGTAAAAACCCAAAGTTCTTCTAATTATATAAAAGGCAAATGATAAAAACCAAACCAAGTTTTAAATAGATCACCTTACAAATTTTAAATTATTTTTAAACAAAAAGCACATAAAAATTCATGGATAAATATAACTAATATAAAAAAGCAAAACATAATATGGCACCAAATAAATATCACTTAAGATACCATTTTTCTGTATTAAAAGGAAATGCTGAAGCAATAAAAATAGATCTCACTAGGAACACTCTTTAAATGCTGAGCAAAAAGCTTGTAAAATTAGCAGTTTAAGATCCACACTATTGGGGGATAACAGCGTGGAGAAAGGCCCAGGCAGAGAAGCTCTGTGCCCCCCAGGTACTGACACAGGTCCCAGGAGGCTGAAGAGTCACAACACCTGCAGACACTAAGATCTGCACTCCTGGAGAACAAGACAAAGATGTTTACCACATATCGAAACCATCACAAAATAACGTCTACGTTATTCCAGTTCTGAAAACTGTTTCAAGAATGACTGCTGACTCATTACTGAAACATGTGCTAATTCTCTCTAAATATTTCTACATTAAAAAAAGTATACTCTGTATACTTTAAAATTAGAATATATGTTCAATACTGTAACTCAAAAATATAAGAATGAGGTGACAAGTAATTCTAGTGGAAAATTATTACCCCTGATACCAGTAATGGTAATTAAACTAGAATGGCAGAAAAGATAAACCTTTTTAGAAGGAATTAACTGATGAGGTAAATTTTAGCTGTTAATATTTCATTATTAAGAAAATACATTTTAAATTCACAGTACATTCTAATCATAGTAACATAAAATTTTTAACATATATCTCTAAATATAGGACAAAGGGAGAAATAAAGACTCCATAGTGAGACCATCAGCACACTGCTAAGTTCATACCTCGGTAAAGTACCAGAGTTCCTTTTTCTAATAACAATTAAAACATGCTGCTTTGAAATACCAATATAAACAAACACCACTAGAAGTCACACACCAAAGAAACCTACTGACAGCGGAGAAACCGCCACCCCCAAAGGCTATTCAGATCTGAGGGGAGGGAAGTGTATTTATCTCTTCAGACTTTAATTATAAGTAATTCTTTATCACAAATCATTCCTAGGAGAAAAAGATGAGGCAACCTAAAATCAGTCTATGAAAAAGATTCACCACAGAAATCTTTAGTCAAAATACAAGCAACCTGAATTTTCAAATGCACTAAGGATAAATGCACCAAGCAGCTTTTATTCCAGGAATGCTGAGAATGACTCGGTGTACTCTATCTGCACCAAATCAGGCTTGCATAAATGCAGAGTCTCCATCAGTGATTTGGGAGAACTCAAGCACAGGTACCCAGCAATAATAATCTGGGAGAGGCTACAGGGTCTTTGAAGCTAAAGGCATTTGCTGCTCATGCTCCAGGAACGTCCTTGACATGCCAGGCTGCATCTCATCACCTGACTAATGACCCTGGTGCTTTCCGAGACCACTAATGGTGGCAGTGGAAGGAGTTTTGGTTCCAGTAACATGACAGATAATCTGAAAACCCTTCTGCTTCAAATATTAGATAAATCATAACACATACCTTTTTACTTGCACAGCTGACCTCCTGAGAGAAGGAAATCCTGAGGGCCAGCAATTACAAAGGAGCTAAAACCCAAAGGGGAGAATACGAAACAGGGCCCAGTTCTGGCTGGTTGTGTGGTGGCCTGGGTGTCTCTGAATCCAGAATTGGGTTCTTCATCTCACACAGGACACAGAAGTAGATCTGAACTCCCTATAAAGCTAGGATGACCCCAGAGGCTACAGGGGGACAGGGACCACATGGAAACCCATCACAGACACCCCCCACCCCACCGTGCTTGATTTGATGTCTAAATCCAAGTCATCCCTTCCCCAGGCTCGGACCTGAGAGTCTGGAAGAACAAAGCCAGGCCAGAGACTCATTTCTCAAAGCCGCTGAAGAGTCTGTAACCCGAGTACGTAAACATGGAGACAGCTCAGGTGGGAATCAAGAGGATGGTAAAAGGAGGCCTCCCCTGAAGATAACTGAGTGACCCCGGCTGGAACTCTTCCTCAGAGGTCAGGGGCTCCACCTACGAGCCCTGCGCCGGCCCCTCTGGCCCTCATCCCTCAGCTTACATCCCCATTCTTCAGCCATCTTCAGATATGCAACGACTTCAGTGGATGTTTGCTCTTCTTCCTCCACTAGAAACTGACCAGGTGTTACTTACAGCTATATCTAATGTGCATCCCAGTGTTTCCTGACTGGTTGAATGAACGAAAGAGAAAAAAGAAGGTATGAACTATACACGGGAGGTATGATGACACCAAACATTAATTTTACCTACAGAAGTCACAGGAGCAGGACGTGAATCTCTGGAAGCTCAACATAGAGGTGTCATTACACACCAGCGAGAAAGGGACTCACTAATAAAGCAGCCCTAAGTTAAAACCCAGTCTGGGGGAGGAAAACATAACAGCATTGTCTTACACCACAGTAAAAACAAATTCCAGGTAATGAAAGACTCAGTGGAAAAGAACCAAGTACTTATTTACTTGTGGATTATTATTAGCATGTTAACTGGTTTCCTCTGGATTATTGTTGATTCCTGGTTGATGGAGTATCAAAGAATTATTATGAAGCTCCATTAGGAAAAGATAAAAAGAAAAATGGCAAAATTTACCTCTGAGGTCCGTACACACGACCCCATCATGACACACCGGCATTCTCTAATTTTTCAGTCATTTTGCAGGTATCTGGACACCTAACCACTGTCAAAGCGATGTGTGGAGATCATGGTTTCCAAACAGTGTCACTTTTGGCTATTGATATTTTGACAGATAATTTCTGTGAATTACAGTGTTTAACTTAAATTTAGTCAGATACCCATTAGATGTCCACCTCCCCTCCGACCCCAGCTATAACAACCAAACTATCACCCTAAGGTGCCGGGTAGAAGCCAAGTCTTTACAAGAGACTATTTTTCTGACCTTAGAAAGTGGAGGCTTTTATTAAACAAGACTCAGAAAGCACAAACCATAAAGGAAAATACCAAAAGATTCTCCAATCTGTCAAATGCCCTAAAGTGAAAAGACAAGACCACAAAGAGAGAATGTAACCAACAAAATAGATGCTCGGGAAAAAAAAAAAAGATGCTTAAATATATTAAGAATTATTTACAAATCATTGAGGAAGAAAAGAAAAACACCCTTCAAAAAATAAGGGAAAAATTTTAAAATGAAATATAGCACAATAAGAACGCCAACACATCGCCGACGAAAATATAAAGTGGTAAAAGCACACTGCTAAGTGTTCGGTAATGTCTAGTGTGGCAGGCCAGCAGTCCCACTCCTCGGTACGCCCCTGGGGAACAGCCTGGCATGTCCACAGAGACGCAGGTCCCAGCATTACTCCCACAGCAAGAGAGGCAGGACCTCCATGTCCACCGACGGGCGAAGTGAGCACATGTCCACAGCGGAGGATCAGGGCCTCCACTAGCCTGCATCTCTCCTCTGGAGGATGGAAAAAAGGCGAACCCCCCGCCGCCCCGACCCAGGAACAATCACGGGAAGTCACCTCTTCTGAACAGACATGCAGCCTGACAAGCAAATAGGGCCTTTGTGCGAAAAATATTTTAAGTATCAACGTGGATAAAAGCTCAGCAATATGATGAGTGAAGAAATAAACTGCAGAAACAATGGTACAGTAAGACACTGTTCATATAAAGTTTAAAAACATTTTAGTCCCATAGTTTACTGATGTATACAAGTATAAACAGGCAGAAGACTCATAAACACCAAAACCAAATCCAGGATTACAGTTACATCAAGCAGAAGTACCAAGGGGTTTAAACTTCCCCAGACCAGGTAAAATACTGGGTTGGCCGAAAGGTTTGTTCAGGCTTTTCTGTAAGATGGGATGAAAAACCCGAACGAATAATACCTAAGACTTGCCAAAGCTAAGGGTTTGAAAGCATACAGGTATCTATTAAAGTTTCCACTATTTTTGTGTAAAATCTTTAAGAAGAAAGATATAGTACTGACTTTTCTGGATAAGTCAGTAATACAGAATACACAGTGGAAAAGAGGAGACAATATATTTATATACTATAGAACAAGAAAAGAGGGAGGCCAGGACTATCCTGGTGGTCCAGAGGATAGGAATCCACCTGCTGATGCAGGGGACCCGAGTTCCATCCCTGGTCTGGGAACTAAGATCCCACATGCCTCAGGCCAACTTGGAGCCCATGTACAAGAGAAGCCTGAGCACCACAACTACTGAGTAGCCCCTGCCCACAGCAACGAGCTAGAGCCCACACGCAGCAATGAGACCCAGCACGTCCCAAAAAAACCCAGAAAGGTTCACCAAAGACCAGGCAGAATTCAGAGAGACCAACCCCTAACCTTATTATGCTAAAGAGCTTCCAATGCCTACAAAGTAACCAGGCAGGAGAAAACAGGTTATTTACAAAAGAAGGTGAACAAGTTGGCTTCCACATTCTCTGCAGAAAAATCCCACCAGATGCAAAATTCCAGATCGCAGAGAACTAGGGAAAAGTAGCAGATTTATTACCCTGTAGTCATCTCATCTTACACAGGAAACTGAAAATAAAAAATTTTTTTCTGAGTCAAATACATCTTGAAGAAATTTTAGGTTGCTCTTAACAGAACTGAGAACCGTATTATGTGCCTTCCTTCCAAAATATAAAAGGACATTTAGTGAGGAAAACAACCCTTTAAGAGGGACTTGAAAACACAAGAAATAACAAAAATGGAAAGCTTTTAGTGCAAAAATTTAGACCAAATACCACTTTCAATTCTAGATTTAAGTACGTTTTATTATCACAAGGCAACAATACTCAGCTTAAAAAAAATAAAAGATCCAAACACAGCCTTCTACAAAAGACATACTGAGGGAAGCCCTGGTGGTTAAGAATTGGGCTGCAGATTCAGAGAACACAGGTTCGATCCCTGGTCCAGAAAGATCCCACGTGCCACAGGCAACTAAGTCCATGGGTCACAACCACTGAGCACTCGCTCTAAAGCCCACGAGTTGCAACTACTGACCCCTCGCACCTGGAGCCAGTGCTCCACAAGAGAAGCCACCACAGTGAGAAGTCCACGTACCCAAAGAGAGCCTCCCAACCAGAGAGATGCCCTTGCAGCAAGGAAGACACAGCACAGCCAAAAAAACCCCAAAACATACTGAAAACAAAATAACTCAAATTTTAAGAGTAAGATACAGTCAACAATGTGAAACTAAAATTTGTGACAAATACCTTAAGTAGGACAAAAAAGAATCACTTTTCTGATGAAAGGATAATTCATAATGAAGCTGTGTGTGTGTGTGTGTGTGTGTATATATAAAATCTGGGACTCTAAACAGCATATATAAAGAAAAAAATCACAAAAACATAAATATTGTCTACAACTACACAATGTCAGCAAGGGTACAGAAGCCTGAACAACTCTATAAACCAACTAAAGCCGACACACATCTACAGAGTACGCCTCCTCTCAGATGCACACGCAACACCCCCAGATAAACCATGTTGCTGTTGTTTAGCTGCTCAGTCATGTCCGACTCTTTGCAACCCCATGGACTCTTCTGTCCATGGGATTCTCCAGGCAAGAATACTGGAGTGGATTGCCATTCCCTTCTCCAAGGGATCTTCCCAACCCAGGAATCTACAAACTCTTGTCTTCCGTGTCTCCGGCATTAGCAGGATTCTTTACCACTGAGCCACCAGGGAAGCCTGGATAAACCATGTACCAGGCCATGAAACAAATCTTGATAAAATGTAAAAGGACTGAAATCATACAAAGCATGTTTTCTGATCATAATGGAACAAACCTAAAAATCAACAGAAGGAAATTTTGGAAATTCACAAATACATGTAGATTAATCAACACTCTCCAAAATATCCAAGAGATCTCAAAAGAAATCACAAGAAAAGTTAGAAAATATTTTGAGATACATGAAAATAAAAACACAACACACCAAAATTCATGGGATGTAGCTAACATAATAGAGGAACATTTTTAGTTGTAAATGGCTACATTAAAAAAGAAAGAAAGGTCTTGGGAAGCAGACTCAAGTGTGTGTGTGTGTGTGTGTGTGTGTGTGAGAGTGATTAGGATTGATGTACAGGAGAAACCACATTACAGAGCAATTATCCTGCAATTAAAAAAAAATCTTAAATCAACAACCTGATCCTCTACCTAAGAAACTAGAAAAAGAGCAAAATAAACCCATGGCAAGCAGAAGAGATATAAAAGATTAGAATGGAAACAAATGAGGTAGAAAACAAACGAACAAAATTAGAAAATGAAACCAAAAGTTGGCTCTTTGACAAGGTCAAGAAAACTGACAAAAACCAAAAAGAAACAAGTATAGTCAGGAAAGTCTTTCGTAACTCAGAGGGGTAAACCTAACAAGAAGAGCTAAACTTAATTGACAGGTTAACAAACTCTCTGATAGTCCCTGATAAGCCCGGCCACAATGCTAGAGCATCTCACCCCCACAACTCCACGAGGAAGGCTCTCCAGTCATTTCCATGGATGAGGTCCCACTGCTGTTCTAAGTGGAGAAGCCAGAATTCCAACCTGGCTCAATTCAAAGAATTCATGAAACCAAATATGCCACCAGAAATACTCCAACTTTCCAAAAATGTTTTACTTAAAATATGAAAATCTGGGGAAGGAATATGATCTTGAATACATAACAGAATATTGTTAAGCTATGCTTTATAAATATAAAATTCTTTCATCCATGCGTTCACTTACTGTCCCAGGTACTGAAAGCAACTCAAGAAAACAGAACCACCTTAAATGCATAAGGAACCAAGGAAGGAAGAAAAAAGGGTGCCAGAAAATAACTAAAGGAGATCTGACCCACACGGTTTCACAGATCCTACGATTTCCAAGGACTAGGTCACTCCGAGTAATGCCTCACACCTACTCCAGGAAACACAGAGAACATGCCAACTCATTTTATTACATTAATACAATCCTGTGATGACACGCTCGGGAAATCAACTACGGATTTCACATGAGAAAATAAATGCAAATGTCTAAATAAAATATGAGCATTAAATATTATCCAGCAGTACTAGCAAGCTTGATACAGTACATCTACTCATGCAGTTTGACACCAAATTAGATTTAAGACAAAGTTGTCCAGCACGGCTGTTACTTAACATTCTGAGACTATGGCCAATGAACTAAATTTAACAAGGGGGGGGCGGGGTAAGGGACACAGGAGTAGAACTATGACTTCCCAAATAGTTCATTCTGCATCTGGAAATAGTGTGAATATCAACTGAAACCAAACAGTTTAGTAAGGTGTCCACTGAGAATCAGATGTGACAGAACAGCATCAAATCTGTGAAGAAATCAGCCCACAGCCCTGAGTGGGAGGACGTGCCCAGAGTGACGTCTGCCAGCAGGGATGCCATTCATTCATGTCAGGAGCCACTCTCTCATGTGATTCAAGAAGAGGGATTCTGAACCCTGTCAGGAATGGATCCTGACCAGTTTTAACCAGTCATGGTAATCCCCTTTGGTTTGCCAAGTACTGGGTTAGAAATGCCACATGACCCACCCCAGCCAAAAGGAGTAACGGTAAATCCCCGGGGTGGGGAAAGATTCCAGCGGAGACAACCTGGCCTCTAAGAGAAACATCCGAGGAGTCTCCCTTTTCCTCTGGACCCTGCTGTTTCTGGGCGAGGTTCCTGGGACCTGACAGTCACTTTTCACCCACAGGAAAGCGCAAAGAGAAAGCCAGTGCACTGAGAATGTCAGCGAGGGCCGGTGGGAAGAGCGCCCTTGGCTGAACTGCCAGACACATAATCGTGTCCTCATTATTTAACTCAATTTAGTTGAATTTTTTTTTCTGTTAGTAGTCAAATGCTAACTTATTCAGATGGCAATCTCCCCAAACTAGTATCTTAAAATTCAGTCTCAAAGCACTTTGGGAACCTGACAAAATGATCTAAAATTCATGTGAAAATTAAGGGAAAAGCCAAATGGGAGCCCTTCCCCCGTGGTTCAGTGGTTGAGAGTCCGTCTGCCAATGTGGGTGACATGGCTTCGATCCCTGGTCCGGGGGCTCCCGCATGCTGTAAAGCAACTAAGCTCACTCGCCGCAACTACTAAGCCCGTGCTCCGGTGCCCAGGAGCTGCAGCTATTGGGCCCGCGCGCCTAGAGCCGAGCTCCCCAACAAGAGAAGCCACTGCAATGAGAAGCCTGTGTACTGCAACGAACAGCAGCTAGCACCCACTCGCCGAAACTAGAGAAAAGCCTGTGCAGCAACAAGGAACCAGCAGGGTCGAAAATAAATGAAATTATTTTTAAAAGGATAATGCTTAATACTTTCTGAGTACCTAGTATGCATTAGTACATACTGTCCTAAGTGCTTTACGTGTAATTCTTTTAACAGTCCCAAGAGAAAATATTACTCTTAATCCCATTCTGCGGATTAAAAATAGAGATTTGACCAAAGTCACAAAGCAATACATTAACAGAATCAGAAAATGTAAATTAATACAGTCCTTTCTAAAGCAATCGTGCAGTATTCATCAACAACCTTGATATGTGCTGACTGACCTGCAATGTCACTGCAAAACCACCCGGAGGAGTCAGCTCTGAACACTGCCTTACGTTCAGGAGCGGAAGGCTGGGCCACCCCGCCTGGACTGGACCCACAGGGTTATACTCCACTCCCTCACTCACACGACAGCCCCAGGAGAGACTGAGAGGAAGGGGATCTGGAGTAAAGCAAGCAGCCCAGTTAGAAGAGTTTGCCATATTCATAAAAGACAGGTGACAGAGGTGAGAGGGAGGCTGGGGGGCGGGGCACATGTGTACACCTGTGGCTGATTCACGTTGATGGGCGGCAGAGACCAGCACAATATTGTAATTATTTTCCAATTAAAAATCAAGAACAAAAACACCTAGCAAATCCAGTCACCTACTGGCTTTGGAGGAAAACAAAGGCTGTACACAGAAGAAACTACAACTTACAGCCCTGTTACTTGGCTCAGCAGTTAACGCGCTTATATTGTATTCATAGTGTGCAAGCTTCAAATCTGTGATAAATCCTCACTTCCAAGCCACTAGATTCTAAAACTAAATTAAGAAATAATAATTTTATGTTATTTAGAAATAAAATACCGGAAGAAATTGGTTAAGAGTTCAAAATGACTAGGAACAAGCGGGGCAAAGAAAATGATGTTTATTTTGAAATTGCTATTTTTAAATTAAGTTGTAATATTCTTTGATTTTTTATATTATTCAGGTAATATTAGAAAGTAATTTTTAAAAGAAAAATATCCAGAAAAGCACAAATAAAATATAAATCCCCCATGAAGCCTATCAGCCAGAGAGATTTTGGTATCATTTCAGCCTGTGTTCTATACTTACATTTAATCTCTGTATTGTAAAAAATTAAGACTGCTCCTAACTATATTGTTTTCACTTAATTTGTTAGGGCATTTCCTCTGTAATTAGAAAACAAGTTTTGATCTGAAGTAATATATTCCTGGGATGAAGTTAGTCATGTCAATTGAAAGCACACGAATGTGATAACGGATTTGCTTTGTTTAAAACTGAGGGAATGTATTTCCTGAGAAAAAGATAAATCACATTTACAAGAGAAATTAATTTGCTCTGACAAGACTCCTTTCAACTAGAAAAAAGGTGCTTTCCCCATACACTACATTTTTTTTTTTTAAATCAGGTTACAAAGTACAGTGTGATCCCTCACTTCCTTGCTAAAATGTGAACGGCAGTGGGCAAAACAAACCTAAAAGACAGACACCGAAAAATAAATAAGAATTCTTGGCATGATTATAAGTGATCTTTATTTTCTTCTTAATGCTGTTTGAAATTTTATTCTGTGAAATGAAAATACCTCCTTTCATATCAATAAACAAGAAATGTCACAGCCATCAGCGATTTCTAGCCTGCGAATGTGAATGAGGGCTCCCAAAACCTCAGGTGCTGCCGCCTCCCCATGGTGACTATGGGGGGAGGGGGTGATGCAAGGAAACAGGACTGGCCCCAGGCAGCTGAGGTGCATATGAAAGGAATGAATTCAGTAAGCCCAGAGGTTTGCATTTTTCCATGCTTAATTTTGCATGCTAAATTCTGTGGGGATGAGAAGACACCTGGAAATACCCACCCAGGGTCTAGAAACTGGGTGGAGCTTGGTTGGAAGATCCTGAGAGAATTCCCACCCAGGAGAAAGGCACAGGTGGGGGCAGGCTCAGTTTTTACCAAGAAATACCCAGGGTCTGGCTGAAAGACACTGAGGTGGCTCAATTGTAGAAAGACATAAGGAACGGAGCTCAGACTTGCAAGTACCTAGTTAACTAGACAAATTAAATCCCATCCTAAATATCAAAAAGTGAAAGTCACTCAGTCGTGTCCGACTCTTTATGACCCCATAGACTATACAGTCCACGGAATTCTCCAGGCCAGAATACTGGAGTGGATAGCCTGTCCCTTCTCCAGAGGATCTTCCCAACCCAGGGATCAAATCCAGGTCTCTCACATCGCAGGCAGTTTCTTCACCAGCTGAGCCACTGAGGGAGCTCTTTAATAGGTACGCAGTTAAAAATTAAAAGCTGGCTTCACACACACAAATCACAATCTGGCGACCAACTCAGCAGGCCAACCATGCTTCCCTTATAGACAGACCAGAGAGTGTGTCAGTCGCTCAGTCATGTGGGAAACTTTGTGACCCATGGACTATGGCGTGCCAGGCTCCTCTGTCCATGGGGATTCTCTAGGCAAGATTACTGGAGTGGGTAGCCTATTCCTTCTCCAGGGGATCTTCCTGACCTAGGAACTGAACCGGGGTCTCCTGCATTGCAGGCTTCCCTGAAAGCTCGGTTGGTAAAAAATCAAGTTGCAATGTGGGAGACATGGGGTCCTAAAGAGCTGGACACAACTAAGCAACTTTCACTTTCATTCCTGCATTGCAGATGGATTCTTACCAGCTGAGCTACCAGGGAAGCCCTACAAATGCTAATAAAAGCAATTAAGAATATCAACAAAAAACAGGGGGGTGGGGGGAGGTCTTATGACCAACCTAGATAGCATATTAAAAAGCAGAGACATTACTTTGCCAACAAAGGTCTGTCTAGTCAAGGCTATGGTTTTTCCAGTGGTCATGTATGGATGTGAGAGTTGGACTGTGAAGAAAGCTGAGCACCGAAGAATTGATGCTTTTGAACTGTGGTGCTGGAGAAGACTCTTGAGAGGCCCTTGGACTGCAAGGAGATCCAACCAGTCCATTCTAAAGGAGATCAGTCCTGGGTGTTCTTTGGAAGGAATGATGCTAAAGCTGAAACTCCAGTACTTTGGCCACCTCATGCAAAGAGTTGACTCATTGGAAAAGACTCTAATGCTGGGAGGGATTGGGGTCGGGAGGAGAAGGGGATGACAGAGGATGAGATGGCTGGATGGCATCACCGACTCGATGGACGTGAGTCTGAGTGAACTCCGGGAGTTGGTGATGGACAGGGAGGCCTGGCATGCTGCAATTCATGGGGTCGCAAAGAGCTGGACACGACTGACCGACTGAACTGAACTAGGGGGAGGTCTAGTTATTATTTCGATGAGGTAAAAAAATATTAAAAAAAAAAAGGAGTTATGTCAAATGAATAAAAAGTTCTTTGGATGGTTATTTAAAATGGGATAAATAAAACAGACATATATGCCTTTTACCCAGAGCCTTTTACATTAAAGTAGGTAAACTAGACAGGGAACAGAAAGAAAAAGCCTTCTAAACTCTCCCTCAAGACAAAACTTGTTGATTGGATACTGATGAAAACTTAAGTTAAAGGTATAGAAGCTGGCACAATTTCAGTTCAGTCGCTAGGTCGTGTCCAACTCTTTGCGACCCCATGGACTGCAGCACGCCAGGCTTCCCTGGGCATCACCAACTCCCGGAGCTTGCTCAAACTCAAGTCCACTGAGTTAATAAAAATGTATGTAGTAGTAGTGAAAGTCACTCAGTCGTGTCCGATTGTTGTGAAACCATGGACTGTAGCCCACCAGGTTCCTCTGTCCATGGGATTCTCCAGGCAAGAATACTGGAGTGGGTTGCCATTTCCTTCTCTAGGGGATATTCCCGATATAGGAATCGAACCCATGTCTCCTGCACTGCAGGCAGATTCTTAACCAACTGAGCTAGGAAGGAAGCCCAAAAAAATGTATGTAAGTTGGTATATTTAAATGAGCTTTATATAAGGTGTTAAAGCTCTTATTTAATTATATTGTGGGATAAACAAGGCATATAGATTGCCACTAAGAAAATATTAACTAAACGCACTGAGAAAACTAATAGTTACCTGAGTGATACAAAAGGAGTAAACAGGGAACTGACATGGAAGGGTTAATTTTTTAAAGTGATTTTCCTTTGCTTTAATTAATAAACTCAGAAAGGTCTTTGCTAAATGCCTTATAACATAGAACTTCGTAAATTACATTTCAGTTTGATAAATATCCTGCCACTGATTTTAGTATCTTTAGGCGACAAAACCATCTTTTAAAATAACTAACCAACGGCCTTTTGTCTTGCAAATGTCTAAACCAGAATATGAATACAGGCCTCAAAGAGCTGAGACTAAGCCCAATTAAGCAGGCACGACTGGGAAATCAAGAAAAAAAAAAAAAGTGGCAGTTTTAAATCTAAACTGCTGAGAATGTTCCCTCAGCAAAATCTTACAGATAGTATGCCTTAATCATGTAAACAAGCAACTTTAAGGTATTCCAACTGTTTGTTAACCAGTAAGTTTATATTGTAATACCTGGTAAAGCCATGAGATCCCTATAGCTTATGTCTGTATACACATAGAAGATGCTTCTACTTCTAAAAGGTATTATTAGAACAGGATTTATAAGGACTGCTACTTAATTTTAATAAAAAGTGCCTACGTTAAAGAAAACTGGCCAAGATGATTTTCAGGTTCACATGAAGTGGGAAATACTCAATATTAAGTTAATATCTGAGATTAATGTTTAAGTTTAAAGACGCCATTTAAGACTCATCATTAAGAAGAGGTGGCAAGAACACATAGAAGAAACTGCACAGAAAAGGTCTTAATGACCCGGATAACCACAATGGTGTGATCACTCACCTAGAGTTAGACATCCTGGAAGGCAAGTGGGCCTTAGGAAGCATCACTACCAACAAAGCTACTGGAGGTGATCGAATTTCAGCTGAGCTATTTCAAATCCTAAAAGATGATGATGCTGTTAAAGTGCTACATTCAACATGCCAGCAAACTTGGAAAACTCGGCAGTGCCAACAGGACTGGGAACGGCCAGCTTTCATTCAAATCCCAGAAAAGGGCAATGCCAAAGAGTGTTCAAACTACCGCACAACTGCAGTCATTTCACATGCTAGCATTTTTAGTAACACTAAAAATTCTCCAAGCCAGGCTTCAACAGTACACAAACGGAAAACTTCCAGTTGTACAAACTTGATTTAGAAAAAGAAAAGGAACCAGAGATAAAACTCCCAACGTACGATGGATCATTTAAAAAGCAAGGGAATTCCAGAAAAACATCTACTTCTGCTTCACTGACTACAGCCTTAGACTGTGTGGATCAAAACAAGCTGGAAAATTCTTAAAGAGATGGGAATACCAGATCACCTGACCTCCCTCTTGAGAAACCTATATGCAGGTCAGGAAGCAACAGTTAGAACTGGACATGGAACAACAGACTGGTTCCAAATAGGAAAAGGAGTACATCAAGGCTGTATATTGTCACCCTGCTTATTTAACTTATATGCAGAGTACATCATGAGAAACGCTGGGCTGGAAGAAGCAGAAGCTGGGAATCAAGACTGCCGGGAGAAATATCAGTAACCTCAGATATGCAGATGACACCACCCTTACGGCAGAAAGTGAAGAGGAACTAAAAAGCCTCTTGATGAAAGTGAAAGAGTGAGAGTGAAAAAGTTGGCTTAAAGCTCAACATTCAGAAAACGAAGATCATGGCATCTGGTCCCATCACTTCATGGGAAATCGGTGGGGAAACAGTGGAAACAGTGTCAGACTTTATTTTTGGGGGCTCCAAAATCACTGCAGATGGTGACTGCAGCCATGAAATTAAAAGACACTTACTCCTTGGAAGGAAAGTTATGACCAACCTAGACAGTATATTAAAAAGCAGAGACATTACTTTGCCTACAAAGGTCCATCTCATCAAGGCTATGGTTTTTCCAGTGGTCACGTATGGATGTGAGAGTTGGACTGTGAAAAAAGCTGAGTGCCAAAGAATTGATGCTTTTGAACTGTGGTGTTGGGAGAAGACTCTTGAGAGTCCCTTGGACAGCAAGGAGATCCAACCAGTCCATTCTAAAGGAGATCAGTCCTGGGTGTTCTTTGGAAGGAATGATGCTAAAGCTGAAACTCCAGTACTCTGGCCACCTCATGCAGAGTTGACTCACTGGAAAAGACTCTGATGCCGGGAGAGATTGGGGACAGGAGGAGAAGAGGACGACAGAGGCTGAGATGGCTGGATGGCATCACCAACTCAATGGACGTGAGTTTGGGTGAACTCCGGGAGTTGGTGATGGACAGGGAGGCCTAGTGTGCTGCAATTCATGGGCTCGCAAAGAGTCGGACACGACTGAGCGACTGAACTGAACTGATGCAGAGTACATCATGTGAAACGCCAGCTGATGAAGTACAAGCTGGAATCAACACTGCACGGAGAAATATCAATAACCTCAGATATGTAGATGACACCCTAATGGCAGAAAGGGAAGAGAACTAAAGAACCTCTTGATGAAGGTGAAAGAAGAGAGTGAGAAAGTTGGCTCAAAACTCAACATTCAAAGAACGATGATCATGGCATCTGGTCCCATCACTTCATGGCAAACAGATAGGGGAAAAAAGGGAAACACTGACAGACTTTATCTTCTTGGGCTCCAAAATCACTGCGATGGTGACTGCAGCCATGAAATGAAAAGACATTTGCTCCTTGGAAGAAAAGCTATGATGAACCTAGACAGTGTATTAAAAAGCAAAGACGTCAACTATGCTGACAAAGATCCACATAGTCAAAGCTATGGTTTTGCCAATAGTCATGTATGGATGTTGAGAGTTGGAACATAAAGAAGGCTGAGTGTCAAAGAATCGATGCTTTTCAACTGCAGTGCTGGACAAGACTTTTGAAAGTCCCATGGACAGCAAGGAGATGAAACTATCAATCCTAGAGGAAATCAACCCTGAATATTCAATGGAAGATGCTGAAGCTCCAATACTTTGGCCACCTGATGCAAAGAGCTGACTCACTGGAGGAAAAGGGGGCAACAGTGGATGAGATGGTTGGATGGCATCACTGACTCAATGGACATGAGTTTGAGCAAGCTCCGGGTGACAGTGAAGGACAGGGAAGCCTGGAGTGCTGCAGTCCATGGGGCTGCAGAGTTGGACACAACTGAGAGACTGGAGAACAAAAGAGTCATCTAAATTAAGTATAACATTTTATTGTATTTAGGTTTAATAAATAAGACCTTACTATCTCTTGCAAGAAAATAACTGCACATGATGAAACTTCAAGGTAAATGAGATAAAAACTTTGGGACAAAAGCTTTAAATATTATTTTAGAAATGTCTACTTAACGTGGTCTTTCCAGATGTTTAATAACTTAAGATTCTAAAGCTGTGCCAATTTAAGCTACATGATGAAAGTTTACCTAAAAGATACTAAGGTTACTATAAGTCATCAATTACTAGAAAAAAAATTTTTAAGTATCTGAAAATATTAATGAAAACGTTTGGTATCACCTAAAATGTTCTGTATAAGAAAACAGGGTTTCAGATGGTAAAGAATCTGCCTACAATGCAAGAGAGCTGGGTTCCATCCCTGGGTTGGGACGACCACCTAGAGAAGGAAATGGCAACCCATTCCAGTATTCCTGCCTGGAGTATTCCACGGACAGAGGAGCCTGGTGGGCTACAGTCCATGGAGTTGCAAAGAGTCAGACACGACTGAGGAACCAACACACACATTAAGAAAATAAATGTTTTTTAAAATTATCACTGATGTTTAAGCGCACCAATTTATAAAATGCCAATGTAAAGACAGAACCTAATTATTTACTTCTTAGTTTCACCAAAATTAATGTTTTAAGAGTTGAGGATTCTAATTTAAACATGTAATTAAAGCTATGAGAAACAATACAGTAACTTTTCAAAATACGGTAAAAATAACAATGTATGTTTTCAGTAAAGAAGACATGAGAAATGAAATTACATCTTGGTAAAAAATAAATGAGCTGGTTAATTTTATTTAGATGAAAAATGAAAGGTTGGATACAAAAAATGATGAGAGATTACGAGGAGGAACCTTGAGCAAAGTTTTATGCATAGTCACGATTAATGAAATTTAGACTGAAGTTAACTAAGTAAATGGACTGTTAGATGAACTAATGCAAGACTGGAAATTTTGTCTCCTTTAAGTTCTCCTTTTGATAACAGACTTTTATCAAACCTGCAGAGAAAGAGGATCAAAGACCAAGCGGAGGCAGAAAGACTTCAGAGAGAAGAGCAGGGACAAGGCTGGAGAAGGCAATGCTCTTGGAGCCTCTGAGAGAGGAGCTGGGGCTGCAGGCGGAGGCGGGCCTGAGAGGGCAGGTGGGCGGGAATGCCTTCCCTAGGGAATGAGGGAGCAGGGACCCCTGGGAGGGAACGACCACAGGCGCCCAGGCAAGAAGCACAGGGGCCTGGACCACAACGGGGCAGGAGGGCCTGACGGCTGTGACGTGGATGTACTGCCACGGCAGTTTCAGTACAGCTTGCTGGTGAGCTACAAGCAGGAAGTAAGGAAGAATCACAGATGGCACCAAAGCACCAGGTAAATGGTGGTGCCAGTTACAAAACAGGCTGCCTGGTGAGAAGCAATTGTGAGGGGTGGAAATCAAGAGATCCATTTACGGGGGTGGGGTGGGGGTGTACAATATACACGAGGGCGTAAGAAGGACAAACTCTTTTGATGTCAAATAAGCTACAATGATATAGGGCACAACACAGGGACTGTAGCAAATATTTTACAGTAACTATAAATGGAAGACAACCTTTAAAAATGGAATCACTGTACTGTCCACCTGTAACATATAACACACGTCAACTACACTTCAGTAAGAAAAACTAGATCAACGCAGGAAAACAGAGAGACTCATGTGGAACATATGAAGTGTGAGATGATCATGAGGCATTCCGGTCAAGATGTCAGGTAGACAAGCTCCCTCACAGGCTGCGCTGAAGATGTGGAGCCAGTACTGGAAGCACAGGCCTCACGGCTGCCTCCCAGGGTGTGCAGGGGCAGAGAGGGGAGTGGCCCAGACAGCGCAGAGGCCCACGAGAGAGGTGACCCAGCCAGCACGAGCGACCAGGGAGGTGGCCTTGAAGTCCAGTAAAGTGTTTCCAGCAGGAGATGGTGATCACTGGGCTGAGCTGCCAGGGAGGAGCTGCTGACCTTGATGCGGGGAGCTTCAGCAGAGCTAATGGAGGAAAACTGAGTTTTGTTCCAGGGAAAACTGTAAAGACCACGGAGGACAGACACCTCCCTGAAGCCACATGTACTGCCTTCAGAGATACCAGAGCTGTGCTCCACCTCCATCATCGTGCAAGCGCCCAGCAAAGAGGAAGTGTGAAATCAAGAGTCACCGAACGACTGTCAATCTGAAGATTCCCAATATTTCAACCCACAGTAAGAAATCTGAATGCAAGGACTTCCCTGGTGGCCCAGTGGTTAAGAATCCACCGGCCAATGCAGCCGACATGGGTTTTATCCCTGGTCAGGGAACTAGATCCCACATGCCTCAGAGCAACTAAACTCGTGCACCGTAACTACTGAGCCTGCGCTCTAGAGCCCATGCTCCGCAACAAGAAGCCCCGAGACAAAGAGTAGCACCCACCTGCCACAACGAGAGCAAAATAAAATAATTAAAAGGAATGAAACCCCAAATGCACATGAAAAGATGCTCAACATCCCTAATTATTAAGAGAAATGCAAATAAAAACTATAATGAAATAACACCTGACAGCAGTCAGAATAGCCATCAGAAAGTATATAACCTCTGGAAGAGGTGTGGAGAACAGGGAACCTCCTACACTACTGGCGAGAGGAAAGCTGGCGCAACCTATGGACCACAGAATGGAGGCTCCTCAGGAAACGAGAGTTACCAAGCCCACTCCTAGGCATAAACCCAGACAAAACCGTAATTCAAAATGACACACGCACTGTATGTTCACAGAAGCACTATTCACAACAGCCAAGACAGGGAAGCAACCTGCCTGTCCATCAACAGATGACTGGATAAAACACACGCGGCACCTACACACAATGCACTACCGCTCAACCACAAAAAAGAACAAAATAACACCATCTGCAGCAGCACGGACGCAACTAGAGATCCCCACACTAAGTGAAGTCAATCAGACGGAGGAAGACAAATATCATGATGTCACTTATATGCAGAATTTAAAATAATGGCACAGGGCTTCCCTGGTGGTCCAGTGGCTAAGAATCCACTAACCAGTGCCGGAGACACAGGCTCAATTCCTGGTCCAGGAAGATTCTGCATGCCTCAGAGCAACTCAGCCCATGCACAACCACTGAGCCCAAACTCCACAACAAGAAGCCACCGCAGAGAGAAGCCCCCGAATCCCAACTAGCGAGCAGGCCCCACTCACCCCAGCTAGAAAAGGCTGCCCGCAGCAGTGAAGACCCAGGGCAGCCAAAAATACATAAAATAAAATTATAAAAAATGAAGTACAGCACAGATGAACTTATCTACAGAACAGAAGCAGACTCAAGGACAGAGAACAGACTTGTGGTTACCAAGGGGAGGGAGGAGGACTGGGCATGTGGGGTTTTAGATGCAAACTATGACATTTAGAACTGAGAAACAAGAAGGCCCTACTGTACAGCACAGGGAACTAGACCCAATATCCTATGATAAACCGTAGCGGAAAAGAATATTTAAAACAGAAGGTATGTATGTGTGAAACTGAATCACTGCTGTACAGCAAAGATTGGCACCGCACTGTAAACCAACTACTTCAATTAAAAAAAAAAAAGACACCGGAATGGCGGAGAGCCAGAGCCCCCTGCCCATCCCACACGACGTCACACCTTCTCGACGGGGACGGACAGACTCTGCACTGCTCTCTCTCACCCTCGTGGACACCAGAGCTAAGCGACTTAATGTGTATTGTGACCGCGGCTGAACCAAGAGACCAGAGAAAATACGTCCCTTCTCCCCCCAAGTTTTCCAGAGACTCTAAATGTCAATGACATACTATGAACATATCACCATGGGGTTAAAAACAAAACAAAGCAAACCGGTGATCGAGTCATTTAAAGAAAATCTTACTCCAAACCCTCTGAGACCTTAGGAACAGCCACAGTTAACCTAACGGTAATCCCCCTCTCCTGACTGACACACCTCTATGTCCTGCACTGCAGCCTGACAGCCAAGCCCTCGGTGGCAAAGGAAGGCCAAAAAAATAGCCAGGTTTCCTACCTGACAGAACGTCTTCCGATAATTCCCTTTCTCGTTCAATTTTCTCCTCAAGAGTTGAAATGCAGAATTCATAGCCAGCAAGAGCCAGTTCCTGCCTATAAAGCAAAGAGGATAAATCAGTTGTCCTGTCTTCCGCCTCGGGTTTGCATCATCTAGTGTTAAGACGGATGGGAACTCGGTTTCGAGTCCCTAAGGGGTGTCAACTTCTCCTCTGTCAGAAGATTGTTTTTCGTCATCTTGGAGTGCTGCTGGGGTTTCAGTAACCCACAAAACCAGCGCTCCCTCCTTCCCACTAGCAGAGCCAAGGGGCCAGCTCCTCCTCCTGCGAGAGCATCTGACGCCTGGTCAACCCAAGAGCAGCGCCAGAGGAGGCCTGGGCTCATGGCAGAATTCTGACTGCTGACCTCGTCCATTTCCGGAGGGTGTATCAGCTCACCACTCCTCTCAAGCTGCAGGTCTCCAACACAAGTTTCTTTTACAGAAATGGAAGTCCCAACCAGGGTGCTAAAAGGCATTTGGCCCCAGTCTGGGGACCCTCAGTCACCAGTGAGGACGCCCAAGCGGCCAGCAGGCCGACTCTGGACAGAAAGAGGGCTGCCTGCTGGCATCTGAGATACGGTGAGCACCACAGAGCATCCATCTGTCCTGGTCTTTGCTCCTCCACTCTGGCTCTCAGCTCCTCACTGGAAGCAGCACTAAACAAGCTTACCTCTCCTCTGGGCTTGGCCAGACAACCCCTCTCTACTCCGTTCTCAGAAGAGGAGCAGCTTTCCCCGAGCCAAACCTCGGCAGCAGCAGGGACCTCATCCAAGCAGGGCGTGGAGCAGGGGAGGCTGCCCACGAGACGTTCTCAGTCATCAAGAGAGAACGCTTCTGAGCAGGGTAACTTATGGGCTAATTATTGTAGGTACCGCACAGCTTTCACCTCTTGAGAGAGCGTGGGCGTGTCTCACTGTCCAGTGTTACCATCTCCGGGCTTCTCCTTAACCCAGGGGGCCACACCCACCAACATCTGGTCCTGTCTGTAACCCGTCCAGAGAGACTAACCCGGCTGCAATGCTCCCTGGCATGAACCAACCTCAAAGTTTCTCTATAGACTTGGAATCAGAGGCCCTGAGGCTCTGGTCCATCCAGTGTCCAGCCAAATGCCAGGAGATGGACTGGGACCCCCAAAAAACAAAGGAGCGGACCACTCGGGCTGCAGGTGCCAGTGCCAGGGTCTCTGGCTGCAGTGAGCACTCCTCCTACAGCACTGGGCTAGGTACCATTCAAAACTTGCAGTACCCAATTTCTGCAGCAACTCAAGGGCTAAGGAGAAGTCAAGCCTTCCCTTAAATTTACCCCAAATTAACCCTCCAGGAGTCCTCTTACATCCTCTGAGTTTTCACCTAGAGAGTGAAGGGCACCAGGCCCCTCTGTCTATGTCCCTGACCTTTGGCACACATCTAAAATGTTTCCCAAAGCCTTTCCATGTGCCTGGCAGACTTTTCCTTCTGTGTAAGAATCTAGACTCATCCAATACTTTTTAGTAGCACTGCTTTCCTGTCCCACTCGTCCAAAGGCCTCTGCCCCATGCCTCAGTGCCTCCTTGGTACAACCTAGCCACCCCATCACCTCTACAGCCTTAAAACCGCCCACCGGACGAGCCAGTGACACCCTCTCACAGCAACTCTCTCATCACATAACCTGTACCTAACTTCCCGCTTTGTTGATACTTCCACCAGCAAAATATGCCACCCCCAGCCACTCTTGCATTGCTCCCAGCTCTCCTGCTGCTGCTGCTAAGTCGCGTCCATTGTGTCCGACTCTGTGTGACCCCATAGACGGCAGCCCAACAGGCTCCCCCATCCCTGGGA